>NW_027476127.1:0-351458 GCF_051020955.1 Megalopta genalis
GTAGAAGGCTTATCTTCGAATCCATGCGAAACGAATAGTTTAGCTTTCAAATACTTTTGATATAAATGATTCAGATTCAACTGGCCTGCGAAACAAACGAGTTAGCTTCAAATCCATGCGAGACACATGAATTAGCAATCAAGTCAACGCGAAGTTGATGGCTTAGCTTCAAATCCATGCAAAACGAATGATTTAGCTTCACATACTTGTGAATATAAGTGATATAGCTTCAAATGCAGGCGAAACACACGAGTTAGCTTCAAACCCATGCGATGCACATGATTTAGCATCTAATCAATGCGAAGTAGAAGGCTGATCTTCGAATCCATGCGAAGCAAATGGTTTAGCTTCAAATACTTGTGATATACATTATTTCGTTTCAACAGCATGCGAAACAAACGAGTTAGATTCAAATCCATGCGAAACACATGATGTAGCTTCAAATCAATGCGAAGTAGAAGGCTGACCTTCGAATCCATGCGAAGCAAATGGTTTAGCTTCAAATACTTGTGATATACATGACTTAGCTTCAACAGCATGCGAAACGAACGAGTTAGCTTCAAATCCATGCGAAACACATGATTTAGCTTCAAATCAATGCGAAGTAGAAGGCTTATCTTCGAATCCATGCGAAACAAATGGTTTAGCTTCAAATACTTGTGATATACATGATTTAGCTTCAACTGCATGCGAAACAAACGAGTTAGCTTCAAATCCATGCGAAACAAATGACTTAGCAGCAAATCAATGCGAAGTAGAAGGCTGACCTACGAATCCATGCGAAGCAAATGGTTTAGCTTCAAATACTTGTGATATACATGATTTAGCTTCAACAGCATGCGAAGCAAACGAGTTATCTTCAAATCCAAGCGAAACACATGATTTATCTTCAAATCAATGCTAAGTAGAAAGCTTAGCTTCAAATCCATGGGAATCAAATGGGTTTAGCTTCAAATACTTGTGATATACATGATTTAGCTTCAACTGCTAGCGAAAAAACGAGTTAGCTTCAAATCCAAGCGAAACACATGATTTAGCTTCAAATCAATGCGAAGTAGAAGGCTTAGCTTCGAATAAATGCAAAGCAAATTGTTTAGCTTCAAATACTTGTGATACACTTGATTTAGCTGCAACTGCTAGCGAAAAAAACGAGTTAGCTTTAAATCCAAGCGAAACACATGATTTAGCCTCAAATCAATGCGAAGTAGAAGGCTTAGCTTCGAATAAATGCGAAGCAAATTGTTTAGCTTCAAATACTTGTGGTACACTTTGATTTAGCTTCAACAGCATGCGAAGCAAACGAGTTAGTATCAAATCCATGCGAACACATGATTTAGCTCACAAATCAATGCGAATTAGAAGGGTTATCTTGGAATCCATGCGAAACAAATGGTTTAGCTTCAAATACTTGTGATATACATGATTTAGCTTCAACAGCATTGGAAACAAACGAGTTAACTTCAAGTCCAAGCGAAAAACATGATTTATCATCAAGTCAACGCGAAGTTGACGGCTTAGCTTCAAATCCATGCGAAACGAATGATTTAGCTTCACATACTTGAGAATATAAATGATATAGCTTCAAATGCAGGTGAAACAAACGAGTTAGCTTCAAGTCCAAGCGAAAAAACATGATTTATCATCAAGTCAACGCGAAGTTGACGGCTTTGCTTCAAATCCATGCAATACGAATGATTTAGCTTCACATACTTGAGAATATAAGTGATATAGCTTCACAAATGCAGGTGAAACAAACGATTTAGCTTCAAACCCATGCGAAACACATGATTTAGCATCTAATCAATGCGAGTAGAAGGCTGATCTTCGAATCAATGCGAAGCAAATGGTTTGGCTTCAAATACTTGTGATACACTTGATTTAGCTTCAACAGAATGCGAAACAAACGAGGTAGCTTCCAGTCCATGCGAACACATGATTTAGCTACAAATCAATGCGAGGTAGGAGGCTTATCTTCGAATCCATGCGAAACAAATGGTTTAGCTTCAAATAATTGTGATATACATGATTTAGCTTCAACAGCATGCGAAACAAACGAGTTAGCTTCAAGATCCATGCGAAACAAATGATTTAGCATCAAACTCAATGCGAAGTAGAAGGCTGACCTTCGAATCCATGCGAAGCAAATGGTTTAGCTTCAAATACTTGTGATATACATGATTTAGTTTCAACAGCATGCGAAACAAACGAGTTAGATTCAAATCCAATGCGAAACACATGATTTAGCTTCAAATCAATGCGAAGTAGAAGGCTTATCTACGAATCCATGCGAAACAAATGGATTAGCTTCATATACTTGTGATATACATGATTTAGCTTCAACAGCAATTGCGAAACAAACGAGTTAGCTTCAAATCCATGCGGAACACATGATTTAGCTTCAAATGAATGCGAAGTGGAAGGCTTATCTTCGAAACCATGCGAAACAAATGGTTTAGCTTCAATGCTTGTGATATACATGATATAGCTTCAACAGCATGCGAAACAAACGAGTTAGCTTCAAATCCAAGCGAAAACACATGATTTAGATTAAAATCAATGCGAAGTAGATGGCTTATCTTCGAATCCATGCGAAACAAATGGTTTAGCTTCAAATACTTGTGATATGCATGATTTAGCTTCACAAAATGCGAAACAATCGAGTTAGCTTCAAATCCATGCGAAACGCATGATTTACCATCTAATAAATGCGAAGTAGAAGGCTTATCTCTCGAATCCATGCGACAACAAATGGTTTAGCTTCAAATACTTGTGATATACATGACTTAGCTTCAACAGCATGCGAAACAAACGAGGTAGCTTCAATTCCATGCGAACACATGATTTAGCTTCAAATCAATGCGAAGTAGATGGCTTATCTTCGAATCCATGCGAAACAAATGGTTTAGCTTCAAATACTTGTGATATGCATGATTTAGCTTCAACAGAATGCGAAACAATCGAGTTAGCTTCAAATCCATGCGAAACGCATGATTTACCATCTAATAAATGCGAATTAGAAGGGTTATCTTGGAATCCATGCGAAACAAATGGTTTAGCTTCAAATACTTGTGATATACATGATTTAGTTTCAACAGCATGCGAAACAAACGAGTTAGATTCAAATCCATGCGAAACACATGATTTAGCTTCAAATCAATGCGAAGTAGAAGGTTTATCTACGAATCCATGCGAAGCAAATGGATTAGCTTCATATACTTGTGATATACATGATTTAGCTTCAACAGCATGCGAAATAAACGAGTTAGCTTCAAATCCATGCGAAACGAATGATTTAGCTTCACATACTTGAGAATATAAATGATATAGCTTCAAATGCAAGGCGAAACAAACGTGTTAGCTTCAAACCCATGCGAGACACATGATTTAGCATCTAATCATGCGAAGTAGAAGGCTGGTCTTCGAATCCATGCGAAGCAAATGGTTTAGCTTCAAATACTTGTGATATACATGATTTAGTTTCAACAGCATGCGAAACAAACGAGTTAGATTCAAATCCATGCGAAACACATGATTTAGCTTCAAATCAATGCGAAGTAGAAGGGTTAACTTCGAATCCATGCGAAACAAATGGTTTAGCCGCAAATACTTGTGATATACATGACTTAGCTTTAACAGCATGCGAAACAAACGAGGTAGCTTCAAATCCATGCGAACACATGATTTAGCTTCAAATCAATGCGAAGTAGGAGGCTTACCTTCGAATCCATGCGAAACAAATGGTTTAGCTTCAAATACTTGTGATATGGATGATTTAGCTTCAACAGAATGCGAACACAAACGAGTTAGCTTCAAATCTATGCGAAACGCATGATTTACCATCTAATAAATGCGAAGTAGAAGGCTGATCTTCGAATCCATGCGAAGCAAATGGTTTGGCTTCAAATACATGTGATACACTTGATTTAGCTTCAACAGAATGCGAAACAAACGAGGTAGCTTCAAGTCCATGCGAACACATGATTTAGCTTCAAATCAATGCGAGGTAGGAGGCTTATCTGCGAATCCATGCGAAACAAATGGTTTAGCTTCAAATACTTGTGATATACATGACTTAGCTTCAACAGCATGCGAAACAAACGAGTTAGCTTCAAATCCATACGAAACACATGATTTAGCTTCAAATCAATGCGAATTAGAAGGGTTATCTTCGAATCCATGCGAAAACATATGATATAGCTTCAAATACTTGTGATATACATTATTTAGCTTCAAATCAATGCGAAGTAGGAGGCTTATCTTCGGATCCATGCGAAACAAATGCGTTTAGCTTCAAAATACTTGTGATATACATGATTTAGCTTCAACAGCATGCGAAACAAACGAGTTAGCTTCAAATCCATGCGAAACACATGATTTAGCATCTAATCAATGCGAAGTAGGAGGCTGATCTTCGAATCCATGCGAAACAAATGGTTTAGCTTCAATACTTGTGATATACATGATTTAGCTTCAACAGCATGAGAAACAAACGAGTTAGCTCCAAATCCATGTGAAACACATGATTTAGCTTCAAATCAATGCGAATTAGAAGGGTTATCTTCGAATCCATGCGAAACATATGATATAGCTTCAAATACTTGTGATATACATCATTTAGCTTCAACTGCCTAGGAAGCAATCGAGTTAGCTTCAAATCCATGCGAAACACATGAATTAGCATCAAGTCAACGCGAAGTTGATGGCTTAGCTTCAAATCCATGCAAAACGAATGATTTAGCTACACATATTTGAAAATATAAGTGATATGGCTTCAAATGCAGGCGAAACAAACGAGTTAGCTTCAAACCCATGCGATACACATGATTTAGCATCTAATCAATGCGAAGTAGAAGGATGATCTTCGAATCCATGCGAAGCAAATGGTTTAGCTTCAAATACTTGTGATATACATGATTTCGTTTCAACAGCATGCGAAACAAACGAGTTAGATTCAAATCCATGCGAAACACATGATGTAGCTTCAAATCAATGCGAAGTAGAAGGGTTACCTTCGAATACATGCAAAACAAATGGTTTAGCCGCAAACACTTGTGATATACATGATTCAGCTTCAACTGCATGCGAAACAAACGAGTTAGATTCAAATCATGCGGAACACATGATTAGCTTCAAATGAATGCGAAGTAGAAGGCCTATCTTCGAATCCATGCGAAACAAATGGTTTAGCTTCAAATACTTGTGATATACATGACTTAGCTTCAACAGCATGCGAAACATACGAGGTAGCTTCAAATCCATGCGAACACATGATTTAGCTTCAAATCAATGCGAAGTAGATGGCTTATCTTCGAATCCATGCGAGACAAATGGTTTAGCTTCAAATACTTGTGATATACATGATTTAGTTTCAACAGCATGCGAAACAAACGAGTTAGATTCAAATCCATGCGAAACACATGATTTAGCTTCAAATCAATGCGAAGTAGACAGGCTTATCTACGAATCCATGCGAAACAAATGGATTAGCTTCATATAATTGTGATATACATGATTTAGCTTCAACAGCATGCGAAACAAACGAGTTAGCTTCAAAATCCATGCGGAACACATGATTTAGCTTCACAATGAATGCGAAGTGGAAGGCTTATCTTCGAAACCATGCGAAACAAATGGTTTAGCTTCAAATGCTTGTGATATACATGATATAGCTTCAACAGCATGCGAAACAAACGAGTTAGCTTCAAATCCAAGCGAAACACATGATTTAGATTAAAATCAATGCGAAGTAGAAGGCTTATCTACGAATCCATGCGAAACAAATGGATTAGCTTCATATACTTGTGATATACATGATTTAGCTTCAACAGCATGCGAAACAAACGAGTTAGCTTCAAATCCATGCGGAACACATGATTTAGCTTCAAATGAATGCGAAGTGGAAGGCTTATCTTCGAAACCATGCGAAACAAATGGTTTAGCTTCAAATGCTTGTGATATACATGATATAGCTTCAACAGCATGCGAAACAAACGAGTTAGCTTCAAATCCAAGCGAAACACATGATTTAGATTAAAATCAATGCGAAGTAGAAGGCTTATCTTCGAATCCATGCGAAACGAATAGTTTAGCTTCAAATACTTTTGATATAAATGATTCAGATTCAACTGCCTGCGAAACAAACGTGTTAGATTCAAATCCATGCAAAACACGTGATTTAGCTTCAAATCAATGCGAAATAGATGGATTATCTTCGAATCCATGCGAAACAAATGGTTTAACTTCAAATACTTGTGATATACACGATTTAGCTTCAACAGCATGCGAAACAAACGAGTTAGCTTCAAATCCATGCGAAACAAATGATTTAGCATCAAATCAATGCGAAGTAGAAGGCTGACCTTCGAATCCATGCGAAGCAAATGGTTTAGCTTCAAATACTTGTGATATAAATGATTTAGTTTCAACAGCATGCGAAACAAACGAGTTAGATTCAAATCCAAGCGAAACACATGATTTAGATTAAAATCAATGCGAAGTAGAAGGCTTATCTTCGAATCCATGCGAAACGAATAGTTTAGCTTCAAATACTTTTGATATAAATGATTCAGATTCAACTGCCTGCGAAACAAACGAGTTAGCTTCAAATCCATGCGAGACACATGAATTAGCATCAAGTCAACGCGAAGTTGATGGCTTAGCTTCAAATCCATGCAAAACGAATGATTTAGCTTCACATACTTGTGAATATAAGTGATATAGCTTCAAATGCAGGCGAAACACACGAGTTATCTTCAAACCCATGCGATGCACATGATTTAGCATCTAATCAATGCGAAGTAGAAGGCTGATCTTCGAATCCATGCGAAGCAAATGGTTTAGCTTCAAATACTTGTGATATACATTATTTCGTTTCAACAGCATGCGAAACAAACGAGTTAGATTCAAATCCATGCGAAACACATGATGTAGCTTCAAATCAATGCGAAGTAGAAGGCTGACCTTCGAATCCATGCGAAGCAAATGGTTTAGCTTCAAATACTTGTGATATACATGATTCAGCTTCAACTGCATGCGAAACAAACGAGTTAGCTTCAAATCCATGCGGGACACATGATTTTGCTTCAAATCAATGCGAAGTGGAAGGCTTATCTTCGAATCCATGCGAAACGAATAGTTTAGCTTCAAATACTTTTGATATACATGATTCAGCTTCAACTGCCTAGGAAACAAACGAGTTAGCTTCAAATCCATGCGAAACACCTGAATTAGCATCAAGTCAACGCGAAGTTGACGGCTTAGCTTCAAATCCATGCAAAACGAATGATTTAGCTTCACATATTTCAAAATATAAGTGATATGGCTTGAAATGCAGGCGAAACAAACGAGTTAGCTTCAAACCCACGCGATACACATGATTTAGCATCTAATCAATGCGAAGTAGAAGGATGATCTTCGAATCCATGCGAAGCAAATGGTTTAGCTTCAAATACTTGTGATATACATGATTTCGTTTCAACAGCATGCGAAACAAACGAGTTAGATTCAAGTCCATGCGAAACACATGATGTAGCTTCAAATCAATGCGAAGTGGAAGGCTTAGCTTCGAATCCATGCGAAACAAATGGTTTAGCTTCAAATACTTGTGATATACATGACATAGCTTCAACAGCATGCTAAATAAACGAGTTAGCTTCAAATCCATGCGAAACACATTATTTAGCTACAAATCAATGCGAAGTAGGTGGCTTATCTTCGATTCCATGCGATACAAATGGTTTAGCTTCAAATACTTGTGATATACATGATTTAGCTTCAACAGCATTGGAAACAAACGAGTTAACTTCAAGTCCAAGCGAAAAACATGATTTATCATCAAGTCAACGCGAAGTTGACGGCTTAGCTTCAAATCCATGCGAAACGAATGATTTAGCTTCACATACTTGAGAATATAAATGATATAGCTTCAAATGCAGGTGAAACAAACGAGTTAGCTTCAAGTCCAAGCGAAAAACATGATTTATCATCAAGTCAACGCGAAGTTGACGGCTTAGCTTCAAATCCATGCGAAACGAATGATTTAGCTTCACATATTTGAAAATATAAGTGATATGGCTTCAAATGCAGGCGAATCAAACGAGTTAGCTTCAAACCCATGCGATGCACATGATTTAGCATCTAATCAATGCGAAGTAGAAGGCTGATCTTCGAATACATGCGAAGCAAATGGTTTAGCTTCAAATACTTGTGATATACATTATTTCGTTTCAACAGCATGCGAAACAAACGAGTTAGATTCAAATCCATGCGAAACACATGATGTAGCTTCAAATCAATGCGAAGTAGAAGGGTTACCTTCGAATCCATGCGAAACAAATGGTTTAGCCGCAAATACTTGTGATGTACATGATTCAGCTTCAACTGCATGCGAAACAGACGAGTTAACTTCAAATCCATGCGGAACACATGATTTAGCTTCAAATGAATGCGAAGTGGAAGGCTTATCTTCGAATCCATGCGAAACGAATGGTTTAGCTTCAAATACTTGTGATATACATGACTTAGCTTCAACAGCATGCGAAACGAACGAGTTAGCTTCAAATCCATGCGAAGACACATGATTTAGCTTCAAATCACATGCGAAGTAGAAGGCTTATCTTCGAATCCATGCGAAACAAATGGTTTAGCTTCAAATACTTGTGATATACATGATTTAGCTTCAACTGCATGCGAAACAACGAGTTAGCTTCAAATCATGCGAAACAAATGACTTAGCAGCAAATCAATGCGAAGTAGAAGGCTGACCTACGAATCCATGCGAAGCAAATGGTTTAGCTTCAAATACTTGTGATATACATGATTTAGCTTCAACAGCATGCGAAGCAAACGAGTTATCTTCAAATCCAAGCGAAACACATGATTTATCTTCAAATCAATGCTAAGTAGAAAGCTTTAGCTTCAAATCCATGGGAATCAAATGGTTTAGCTTCAAATACTTGTGATATACATGATTTAGCTTCAACTGCTAGCGAAAAAACGAGTTAGCTTCAAATCCAGCGAAACACATGATTTAGCTTCAAATCAATGCGAAGTAGAAGGCTTAGCTTCGAATAAATGCAAAGCAAATTGTTTAGCTTCAAATACTTGTGATACACTTGATTTAGCTGCAACTGCTAGCGAAAAAACGAGTTAGCTTTAAATTCCAAGCGAAACACATGATTTAGCCTCAAATCAATTGCGAAGTAGAAGGCTTAGCTTCGAATAAATGCGAAGCAAATTGTTTAGCTTCAAATACTTGTGGTACACTTGATTTAGCTTCAACAGCATGCGAAGCAAACGAGTTAGTATCAAATCCATGCGAACACATGATTTAGCTACAAATCAATGCGAATTAGAAGGGTTATCTTGGAATCCATGCGAAACAAATGGTTTAGCTTCAAATACTTGTGATATACATGATTTAGCTTCACAGCATTGGAAACAAACGAGTTAACTTCAAGTCCAAGCGAAAAAACATGATTATCATCAAGTCAACCGCGAAGTTGACGGCTTAGCTTCAAATCCATGCGAAACGAATGATTTAGCTTCACATACTTGAGAATATAAATGATATAGCTTCAAATGCAGGTGAAACAAACGAGTTAGCTTCAAGTCCAAGCGAAAAACATGATTTATCATCAAGTCAACGCGAAGTTGACGGCTTTGCTTCAAATCCATGCAAAACGAATGATTTAGCTTCACATACTTGAGAATATAAGTGATATAGCTTCAAATGCAGGTGAAACAAACGAGTTAGCTTCAAACCCATGCGAAATACATGATTTAGCATCTAATCAATGCGAAGTAGAAGGCTGATCTTCGAATCAATGCGAAGCAAATGGTTTGGCTTCAAATACTTGTGATACACTTGATTTAGCTTCAACAGAATGCGAAACAAACGAGGTAGCTTCCAGTCCATGCGAACACATGATTTAGCTACAAATCAATGCGAGGTAGGAGGCTTATCTTCGAATCCATGCGAAACAAATGGTTTAGCTTCAAATAATTGTGATATACATGATTTAGCTTCAACAGCATGCGAAACAAACGAGTTAGCTTCAAATCCATGCGAAACAAATGATTTAGCATCAAATCAATGCGAAGTAGAAGGCTGACCTTCGAATCCATGCGAAGCAAATGGTTTAGCTTCAAATACTTGTGATATAAATGATTTAGTTTCAACAGCATGCGAAACAAACGAGTTAGATTCAAATCCATGCAAAACACGTGATTTAGCTTCAAATCAATGCGAAATAGATGGATTATCTTCGAATCCATGCGAAACAAATGGTTTAACTTCAAATACTTGTGATATACACGATTTAGCTTCAACAGCATGCGAAACAAACGAGTTAGCTTCAAATCCATGCGAAACAAATGATTTAGCATCAAATCAATGCGAAGTAGAAGGCTGACCTTCGAATCCATGCGAAGCAAATGGTTTAGCTTCAAATATTTGTGATATAAATGATTTAGTTTCAACAGCATGCGAAACAAACGAGTTAGATTCAAATCCATGCAAAACACGTGATTTAGCTTCAAATCAATGCGAAATAGATGGATTATCTTCGAATCCATGCGAAACAAATGGTTTAACTTCAAATACTTGTGATATACACGATTTAGCTTCAACACCATGCGAAGCAAACGAGTTAGCTTCAAATCCATGCGAACACATGATTTAGCTTCAAATCAATGCGAAGTAGGAGGCTTATCTTCGAATCCATGCGAAACAAATGGTTTAGCTCCAAATACTTGTGATATGCATGATTTAGCTTCAACAGAATGCGAAACAAACGAGTTAGCTTCAAATCCATGCGAAACGCATGATTTACCATCTAATAAATGCGAAGTAGAAGGCTGATCTTCGAATCAATGCGAAGCAAATGGTTTGGCTTCAAATACTTGTGATACACTTGATTTAGCTTCAACAGAATGCGAAACAAACGAGGTAGCTTCCAGTCCATGCGAACACATGATTTAGCTACAAATCAATGCGAGGTAGGAGGCTTATCTTCGAATCCATGCGAAACAAATGGTTTAGCTTCAAATACTTGTGATATACATGACTTACCTTCATCAGCATGCGAAACAAACGAGTTAGCTTCAAATCCATGCGAAACACATGATTTAGCTTCAAATCAATGCGAAGAAGAAGGGTTATCTTCGAATCCATGCGAAACGAATAGTTTAGCTTCAAATACTTGTGATATTCATGATTCAGCTTCAACTGCATGCGAAACAAACGAGTTAGCTTCAAATCCATGCGAAACAAATGATTTAGCATCAAATCAATGCGAAGTAGAAGGCTGACCTTCGAATCCATGCGAAGCAAACGGTTTAGCTTCAAATACTTGTGATATAAATGATTAAGTTTCAACAGCATGCGAAACAAACGAGTTAGATTCAAATCCATGCAAAACACGTGATTTAGCTTCAAATCAATGCGAAGTAAGAGGCTTATCTTCGAATCCATGCGAAACAAATGGTTTAGCTCCAAATACTTGTGATATGCATGATTTAGCTTCAACAGAATGCGAAACAAACGAGTTAGCTTCAAATCCATGCGAAACGCATGATTTACCATCTAATAAATGCGAAGTAGAAGGCTGATCTTCGAATCAATGCGAAGCAAATGGTTTGGCTTCAAATACTTGTGATACACTTGATTTAGCTTCAACAGAATGCGAAACAAACGAGGTAGCTTCCAGTCCATGCGAACACATGATTTAGCTACAAATCAATGCGAGGTAGGAGGCTTATCTTCGAATCCATGCGAAACAAATGGTTTAGCTTCAAATACTTGTGATATACATGACTTACCTTCATCAGCATGCGAAACAAACGAGTTAGCTTCAAATCCATGCGAAACACATGATTTAGCTTCAAATCAATGCGAAGAAGAAGGGTTATCTTCGAATCCATGCGAAACGAATAGTTTAGCTTCAAATACTTGTGATATTCATGATTCAGCTTCAACTGCATTCGAAACAAACGAGTTAGCTTCAAATCCA
The DNA here is from genome assembly GCF_051020955.1 of Megalopta genalis. Taxonomy (NCBI): domain Eukaryota; kingdom Metazoa; phylum Arthropoda; class Insecta; order Hymenoptera; family Halictidae; genus Megalopta; species Megalopta genalis. The sequence continues at coordinate 12,012 of NW_027476127.1, forward strand.
CGCGAAAGACATGATTTAGCTTCAAATCAAGGCGAATTAGATGGGTTATCTTCGAATCCATGCGAAACATATGATATAGCTACAAATACTTGTGATATACATGATTCAGCTTCAACAGCATGCGAAACAAACGAGTTAGCTTCTAATCCATGCGAAACACATGATTTAGCAACAAGTCAACGCGAAGTTGATGGCTTAGCTTCAAATCAATGCGAAACGAATGATTTAGCTTCACATACTTGTGAATATAAGTGATATAGCTTCAAATGCAGGCGAAACAAACGAGTTAGCTTCAAACCCATGCGAAACACATCATTTAGCATCTAATCAATGCGAAGTAGAAGGCTAATCTTCGAATCCATGCGAAACAAATGATATAGCTTCAAATACTTGTGATATACATGATTTAGTTTCAACAGCATGCGAAACAAACGAGTTAGCTTCGAATCCATGCGAAACACATGATTTAGCTTCAAATCAATGCGAATTAGAAGGGTTATCTTCGAATCCATGCGAAACATATGATATAGCTTCAAATACTTGTGATATACATGATTTAGCTTCAACCGCATGCGAAACAAACGAGTTAGCTTCAAATCCATGCGAAACACATGATTTAGCATATAATCAATGCGAAGTAGAAGGTTGATCTTCGAATCCACGCGAAACAAATGGTTTAGCTTCAAATACTAGTGATACACTTGATTTAGCTTCAACAGCATGCGAAGCAAACGAGTTAGATTCAAATCCATGCAAAACACATGATCTAGCTTCAAATCAATGCGAAGAAGAAGGGTTATCTTCGAATCCATGCGAAACGAATAGTTTAGCTTCAATTACTTGTGATATACATGATTCAGCTTCAACTGCATGCGAAACAAACGAGTTAGCTTCAAATCCATGCGAAACACATGATTTAGCTTCAAATCAATGCGAATTAGAAGGTAGATCTTCGAATCCACGCGAAACAAATGGTTTAGCTTCAAATACTAGTGATACACTTGATTTAGCTTCAACAGCATGCGAAGCAAACGAGTTAACTTCAAGTCCAAGCGAAAAACATGATTTATCTTCAAATCAATGCTAAGTAGAAAGCTTAGCTTCAAATCCATGGGAATCAAATGGTTTAGCTTCAAATACTTGTGATATACATGATTCAGCTTCAACTGCATGCGAAACAAACGAGTTAGCTTCAAACCCATGCGAAACAAATGATTTAGCATCAAATCAATGCGAAGTAGAAGGCTGACCTTCGAATCCATGCGAAGCAAATGGTTTAGCTTCAAATACTTGTGATATAAATGATTAAGTTTCAACAGCATGCGAAACAAACGAGTTAGATTCAAAACCATGCAAAACACGTGATTTAGCTTCAAATCAATGCGAAATAGATGGATTATCTTCGAATCCATGCGAAACAAATGGTTTAACTTCAAATACTTGTGATATACACGATTTAGCTTCAACACCATGCGAAGCAAACGAGTTAGCTTCAAATCCATGCGAACACATGATTTAGCTTCAAATCAATGCGAAGTAAGAGGCTTATCTTCGAATCCATGCGAAACAAATGGTTTAGCTCCAAATACTTGTGATATGCATGATTTAGCTTCAACAGAATGCGAAACAAACGAGTTAGCTTCAAATCCATGCGAAACGCATGATTTACCATCTAATAAATGCGAAGTAGAAGGCTGATCTTCGAATCAATGCGAAGCAAATGGTTTGGCTTCAAATACTTGTGATACACTTGATTTAGCTTCAACAGAATGCGAAACAAACGAGGTAGCTTCCAGTCCATGCGAACACATGATTTAGCTACAAATCAATGCGAGGTAGGAGGCTTATCTTCGAATCCATGCGAAACAAATGGTTTAGCTTCAAATACTTGTGATATACATGACTTACCTTCATCAGCATGCGAAACAAACGAGTTAGCTTCAAATCCATGCGAAACACATGATTTAGCTTCAAATCAATGCGAAGAAGAAGGGTTATCTTCGAATCCATGCGAAACGAATAGCTTAGCTTCAAATACTTGTGATATTCATGATTCAGCTTCAACTGCATGCGAAACAAACGAGTTAGCTTCAAATCCATGCGAAACAAATGATTTAGCATCAAATCAATGCGAGGTAGGAGGCTTATCTGCGAATCCATGCGAAACAAATGGTTTAGCTTCAAATACTTGTGATATACATGACTTAGCTTCAACAGCATGCGAAACAAACGAGTTAGCTTCAAATCCATGCGAAACACATGATTTAGCTTCGAATCAATGCGAATTAGAAGGGTTATCTTCGAATCCATGCGAAACATATGATATAGCTTCAAATACTTGTGATATACATGATTTAGCTTCAAATCAATGCGAAGTAGGAGGCTTATCTTCGGATCCATGCGAAACAAATGGTTTAGCTTCAAATACATGTGATATACATGATTTAGCTTCAACAGCATGCGAAACAAACGAGTTAGCTTCAAATCCATGCGAAACACATGATTTAGCATCTATTCAATGCGAAGTAGGAGGCTGATCTTCGAATCCATGCGAAACAAATGGTTTAGCTTCAAATACTTGTGATATACATGATTTAGCTTCAACAGCATGAGAAACAAACGAGTTAGCTTCAAATCCATGTGAAACACATGATTTAGCTTCAAATCAATGCGAATTAGAAGGGTTATCTTCGAATCCATGCGAAACATATGATATAGCTTCAAATACTTGTGATATACATGATTTAGCTTCAAATCAATGCGAAGTAGGAGGCTTATCTTCGGATCCATGCGAAACAAATGGTTTAGCTTCAAATACTTGTGATATACATGATTTAGCTTCAACAGCATGAGAAACAAACGAGTTAGCTTCAAAACCATGCAAAACACGTGATTTAGCTTCAAATCAATGCGAAATAGATGGATTATCTTCGAATCCATGCGAAACAAATGGTTTAACTTCAAATACTTGTGATATACACGATTTAGCTTCAACACCATGCGAAGCAAACGAGTTAGCTTCAAATCCATGCGAACACATGATTTAGCTTCAAATCAATGCGAAGTAAGAGGCTTATCTTCGAATCCATGCGAAACAAATGGTTTAGCTCCAAATACTTGTGATATGCATGATTTAGCTTCAACAGAATGCGAAACAAACGAGTTAGCTTCAAATCCATGCGAAACGCATGATTTACCATCTAATAAATGCGAAGTAGAAGGCTGATCTTCGAATCAATGCGAAGCAAATGGTTTGGCTTCAAATACTTGTGATACACTTGATTTAGCTTCAACAGAATGCGAAACAAACGAGGTAGCTTCCAGTCCATGCGAACACATGATTTAGCTACAAATCAATGCGAGGTAGGAGGCTTATCTTCGAATCCATGCGAAACAAATGGTTTAGCTTCAAATACTTGTGATATACATGACTTACCTTCATCAGCATGCGAAACAAACGAGTTAGCTTCAAATCCATGCGAAACACATGATTTAGCTTCAAATCAATGCGAAGAAGAAGGGTTATCTTCGAATCCATGCGAAACGAATAGCTTAGCTTCAAATACTTGTGATATTCATGATTCAGCTTCAACTGCATGCGAAACAAACGAGTTAGCTTCAAATCCATGCTAAACACATGATTTAGCTTCAAATCAATGCGAATTAGAAGGGTTATCTTCGAATCCATGCGAAACATATGATATAGCTACAAATACTTGTGATATACATGATTCAGCTTCAACAGCATGCGAAACAAACGAGTTAGCTTCAAATTCATGCGAAACACATGATTTAGCATCAAATCAATGCGAAGTAGAAGGCTTAGCTTCTAATTAATGCGAAACAAATTGTTTAGCTTCAAATACTTGTGATATACATGATTCAGCTTCAACTGCATGCGAAACAAACGAGTTAGCTTCAAATCCATGCGAAACACATGATTTAGATTAAAATCAATGCGAAGTAGAATGCTTATCTTCGAATAAATGCGAAACAAATGATATAGCTTCAAATACTTGTGATATACATGATTTAGTTCCAACAGCATGCGAAATAAACGAGTTAGCTTCAAAACCATGCGAAATACATGATTTAGCTTCAAATCAATGCGGAGTAGGTGGCTTATCTTCGATTCCATGCGATACAAATGGTTTAGCTTCAAATAATTGTGATATACATGATTTAGCTTCGACAGCATGCGAAACAAACGAGTTAGATTCAAATCCATGCGAAACACATGATTTAGCTTCAAATCAATGCGAAGAAGAAGGGTTATCTTCGAATCCATGCGAAACGAATAGATTAGCTTCAAATACTTGTGATATCCATGATTCAGCTTCAACTGCATTCGAAACAAACGAGTTAGCTTCAAATCCACGCGAAAGACATGATTTAGCTTCAAATCAAGGCGAATTAGATGGGTTATCTTCGAATCCATGCGAAACATATGATATAGCTACAAATACTTGTGATATACATGATTCAGCTTCAACAGCATGCGAAACAAACAAGTTAGCTTCTAATCCATGCGAAACACATGATTTAGCAACAAGTCAACGCGAAGTTGATGGCTTAGCTTCAAATCAATGCGAAACGAATGATTTAGCTTCACATACTTGTGAATATAAGTGATATAGCTTCAAATGCAGGCGAAACAAACGAGTTAGCTTCAAACCCATGCGAAACACATCATTTAGCATCTAATCAATGCGAAGTAGAAGGCTAATCTTCGAATCCATGCGAAACATATGATATAGCTTCAAATACTTGTGATATACATGATTTAGCTTCAACCGCATGCGAAACAAACGAGTTAGCTTCAAATCCATGCGAAACACATGATTTAGCATATAATCAATGCGAAGTAGAAGGTTGATCTTCGAATCCACGCGAAACAAATGGTTTAGCTTCAAATACTAGTGATACACTTGATTTAGCTTCAACAGCATGCGAAGCAAACGAGTTAGATTCAAATCCATGCAAAACACATGATCTAGCTTCAAATCAATGCGAAGAAGAAGGGTTATCTTCGAATCCATGCGAAACGAATAGTTTAGCTTCAATTACTTGTGATATACATGATTCAGCTTCAACTGCATGCGAAACAAACGAGTTAGCTTCAAATCCATGCGAAACACATGATTTAGCTTCAAATCAATGGGAATTAGAAGGTTGATCTTCGAATCCACGCGAAACAAATGGTTTAGCTTCAAATACTAGTGATACACTTGATTTAGCTTCAACAGCATGCGAAGCAAACGAGTTAACTTCAAGTCCAAGCGAAAAACATGATTTATCTTCAAATCAATGCTAAGTAGAAAGCTTAGCTTCAAATCCATGGGAATCAAATGGTTTAGCTTCAAATACTTGTGATATACATGATTCAGCTTCAACTGCATGCGAAACAAACGAGTTAGCTTCAAACCCATGCGAGACACATGATTTAGCATCTAATCAATGCGAAGTAGAAGGCTGATCTTCGAATCCATGCGAAGCAAATGGTTTAGCTTCAAATACTTGTGATATACATGATTTAGTTTCAACAGCATGCGAAACAAACGAGTTAGATTCAAATCCATGCGAAACACATGATTTAGCTTCAAATCAATGCGAAGTAGAAGGGTTACCTTCGAATCCATGCGAAACAAATGGTTTAGCCGCAAATACTTGTGATATACATGACTTAGCTTTAACAGCATGCGAAACAAACGAGGTAGCTTCAAATCCATGCGAACACATGATTTAGCTTCAAATCAATGCGAAGTAGGAGGCTTACCTTCGAATCCATGCGAAACAAATGGTTTAGCTTCAAATACTTGTGATATGCATGATTTAGCTTCAACAGAATGCGAAACAAACGAGTTAGCTTCAAATCTATGCGAAACGCATGATTTACCATCTAATAAATGCGAAGTAGAAGGCTGATCTTCGAATCCATGCGAAGCAAATGGTTTGGCTTCAAATACATGTGATACACTTGATTTAGCTTCAACAGAATGCGAAACAAACGAGGTAGCTTCAAGTCCATGCGAACACATGATTTAGCTTCAAATCAATGCGAGGTAGGAGGCTTATCTGCGAATCCATGCGAAACAAATGGTTTAGCTTCAAATACTTGTGATATACATGACTTAGCTTCAACAGCATGCGAAACAAACGAGTTAGCTTCAAATCCATGCGAAACACATGATTTAGCTTCGAATCAATGCGAATTAGAAGGGTTATCTTCGAATCCATGCGAAACATATGATATAGCTTCAAATACTTGTGATATACATGATTTAGCTTCAAATCAATGCGAAGTAGGAGGCTTATCTTCGGATCCATGCGAAACAAATGGTTTAGCTTCAAATACTTGTGATATACATGATTTAGCTTCAACAGCATGCGAAACAAACGAGTTAGCTTCAAATCCATGCGAAACACATGATTTAGCATCTAATCAATGCGAAGTAGGAGGCTGATCTTCGAATCCATGCGAAACAAATGGTTTAGCTTCAAATACTTGTGATATACATGATTTAGCTTCAACAGCATGAGAAACAAACGAGTTAGCTTCAAATCCATGTGAAACACATGATTTAGCTTCAAATCAATGCGAATTAGAAGGGTTATCTTCGAATCCATGCGAAACATATGATATAGCTTCAAATACTTGTGATATACATGATTTAGCTTCAAATCAATGCGAAGTAGGAGGCTTATCTTCGGATCCATGCGAAACAAATGGTTTAGCTTCAAATACTTGTGATATACATGATTTAGCTTCAACAGCATGAGAAACAAACGAGTTAGCTTCAAATCCATGTGAAACACATGATTTAGCTTCAAATCAATGCAGAGTAGGTGGCTTATCTTCGATTCCATGCGATACAAATGGTTTAGCTTCAAATAATTGTGATATACATGATTTAGCTTCGACAGCATGCGAAACAAACGAGTTAGATTCAAATCCATGCGAAACACATGATTTAGCTTCAAATCAATGCGAAGAAGAAGGGTTATCTTCGAATCCATGCGAAACGAATAGATTAGCTTCAAATACTTGTGATATCCATGATTCAGCTTCAACTGCATTCGAAACAAACGAGTTAGCTTCAAATCCACGCGAAAGACATGATTTAGCTTCAAATCAAGGCGAATTAGATGGGTTATCTTCGAATCCATGCGAAACATATGATATAGCTACAAATACTTGTGATATACATGATTCAGCTTCAACAGCATGCGAAACAAACGAGTTAGCTTCTAATCCATGCGAAACACATGATTTAGCAACAAGTCAACGCGAAGTTGATGGCCTAGCTTCAAATCAATGCGAAACGAATGATTTAGCTTCACATACTTGTGAATATAAGTGATATAGCTTCAAATGCAGGCGAAACAAACGAGTTAGCTTCAAACCCATGCGAAACACATCATTTAGCATCTAATCAATGCGAAGTAGAAGGCTAATCTTCGAATCCATGCGAAACAAATGATATAGCTTCAAATACTTGTGATATACATGATTTAGTTTCAACAGCATGCGAAACAAACGAGTTAGCTTCGAATCCATGCGAAACACATGATTTAGCTTCAAATCAATGCGAATTAGAAGGGTTATCTTCGAATCCATGCGAAACATATGATATAGCTTCAAATACTTGTGATATACATGATTTAGCTTCAACCGCATGCGAAACAAACGAGTTAGCTTCAAATCCATGCGAAACACATGATTTAGCATATAATCAATGCGAAGTAGAAGGTTGATATTCGAATCCACGCGAAACAAATGGTTTAGCTTCAAATACTAGTGATACACTTGATTTAGCTTCAACAGCATGCGAAGCAAACGAGTTAGATTCAAATCCATGCAAAACACATGATCTAGCTTCAAATCAATGCGAAGAAGAAGGGTTATCTTCGAATCCATGCGAAACGAATAGTTTAGCTTCAATTACTTGTGATATACATGATTTAGCTTCAACTGCATGCGAAACAAACGAGTTAGCTTCAAATCCATGCGAAACACATGATTTAGCTTCAAATCAATGCGAATTAGAAGGTTGATCTTCGAATCCACGCGAAACAAATGGTTTAGCTTCAAATACTAGTGATACACTTGATTTAGCTTCAACAGCATGCGAAGCAAACGAGTTAACTTCAAGTCCAAGCGAAAAACATGATTTATCTTCAAATCAATGCTAAGTAGAAAGCTTAGCTTCAAATCCATGGGAATCAAATGGTTTAGCTTCAAATACTTGTGATATACATGATTCAGCTTCAACTGCATGCGAAACAAACGAGTTAGCTTCAAACCCATGCGAGACACATGATTTAGCATCTAATCAATGCGAAGTAGAAGGCTGATCTTCGAATCCATGCGAAGCAAATGGTTTAGCTTCAAATACTTGTGATATACATGATTTAGTTTCAACAGCATGCGAAACAAACGAGTTAGATTCAAATCCATGCGAAACACATGATTTAGCTTCAAATCAATGCGAAGTAGAAGGGTTACCTTCGAATCCATGCGAAACAAATGGTTTAGCCGCAAATACTTGTGATATACATGACTTAGCTTTAACAGCATGCGAAACAAACGAGGTAGCTTCAAATCCATGCGAACACATGATTTAGCTTCAAATCAATGCGAAGTAGGAGGCTTACCTTCGAATCCATGCGAAACAAATGGTTTAGCTTCAAATACTTGTGATATGCATGATTTAGCTTCAACAGAATGCGAAACAAACGAGTTAGCTTCAAATCTATGCGAAACGCATGATTTACCATCCAATAAATGCGAAGTAGAAGGCTGATCTTCGAATCCATGCGAAGCAAATGGTTTGGCTTCAAATACATGTGATACACTTGATTTAGCTTCAACAGAATGCGAAACAAACGAGGTAGCTTCAAGTCCATGCGAACACATGATTTAGCTTCAAATCAATGCGAGGTAGGAGGCTTATCTGCGAATTCATGCGAAACAAATGGTTTAGCTTCAAATACTTGTGATATACATGACTTAGCTTCAACAGCATGCGAAACAAACGAGTTAGCTTCAAATCCATGCGAAACACATGATTTAGCTTCAAATCAATGCGAATTAGAAGGGTTATCTTCGAATCCATGCGAAACATATGATATAGCTTCAAATACTTGTGATATACATGATTTAGCTTCAAATCAATGCGAAGTAGGAGGCTTATCTTCGGATCCATGCGAAACAAATGGTTTAGCTTCAAATACTTGTGATATACATGATTTAGCTTCAACAGCATGCTAAACAAACGAGTTAGCTTCAAATCCATGCGAAACACATGATTTAGCATCTAATCAATGCGAAGTAGGAGGCTGATCTTCGAATCCATGCGAAACAAATGGTTTAGCTTCAAATACTTGTGATATACATGATTTAGCTTCAACAGCATGAGAAACAAACGAGTTAGCTTCAAATCCATGTGAAACACATGATTTAGCTTCAAATCAATGCGAATTAGAAGGGTTATCTTCGAATCCATGCGAAACATATGATATAGCTTCAAATACTTGTGATATACATGATTTAGCTTCAAATCAATGCGAAGTAGGAGGCTTATCTTCGGATCCATGCGAAACAAATGGTTTAGCTTCAAATACTTGTGATATACATGATTTAGCTTCAACAGCATGAGAAACAAACGAGTTAGCTTCAAATCCATGTGAAACACATGATTTAGCTTCAAATCAATGCGAATTAGAAGGGTTATCTTGGAATCCATGCGAAACAAATGGTTTAGCTTCAAATACTTGTGATATACATGATTTAACTTCAACTGCCTAGGAAACAATCGAGTTAGCTTCAAATCCATGCGAAACACATGATTTATCATCAAGTCAACGCGAAGTTGATGGCTTAGCTTCAAATCCATGCAAAACGAATGATTTAGCTACACATATTTGAAAATATAAGTGATATGGCTTCAAATGCAGGCGAAACAAACGAGTTAGCTTCAAACCCATGCGATACACATGATTTAGCATCTAATCAATGCGAAGTAGAAGGATGATCTTCGAATCCATGCGAAACAAATGGTTTAGCCGCAAATACTTGTGATATACATGATTCAGCTTCAACTGCATGCGAAACAAACGAGTCAGCTTCAAATCCATGCGGAACACATGATTTAGCTTCAAATCAATGCGAAGTGGAAGGCTTATCTTCGAATCCATGCGAAACGAATAGTTTAGCTTCAAATACTTTTGATATAAATGATTCAGATTCAACTGCCTGCGAAACAAACGAGTTAGCTTCAAATCCATGCGAGACACGTGAATTAGCATCAAGTCAACGCGAAGTTGATGGCTTAGCTTCAAATCCATGCAAAACGAATGATTTAGCTTCACATACTTGTGAATATAAGTGATATAGCTTCAAATGCAGGCGAAACAAACGAGTTAGCTTCAAACCCATGCGATGCACATGATTTAGCATCTAATCAATGCGAAGTAGAAGGCTGATCTTCGAATCCATGCGAAGCAAATGGTTTAGCTTCAAATACTTGTGATATACATTATTTCGTTTCAACAGCATGCGAAACAAACGAGTTAGATTCAAATCCATGCGAAACACATGATGTAGCTTCAAATCAATGCGAAGTAGAAGGCTGACCTTCGAATCCATGCGAAGCAAATGGTTTAGCTTCAAATACTTGTGATATACATGATTCAGCTTCAACTGCATGCGAAACAAACGAGTTAGCTTCAAATCCATGCGGAACACATGATTTTGCTTCAAATCAATGCGAAGTGGAAGGCTTATCTTCGAATCCATGCGAAACGAATAGTTTAGCTTCAAATACTTTTGATATACATGATTCAGCTTCAACTGCCTAGGAAACAAACGAGTTAGCTTCAAATCCATGCGAAACACCTGAATTAGCATCAAGTCAACGCGAAGTTGACGGCTTAGCTTCAAATCCATGCAAAACGAATGATTTAGCTTCACATATTTCAAAATATAAGTGATATGGCTTGAAATGCAGGCGAAACAAACGAGTTAGCTTCAAACCCATGCGATACACATGATTTAGCATCTAATCAATGCGAAGTAGAAGGATGATCTTCGAATCCATGCGAAGCAAATGGTTTAGCTTCAAATACTTGTGATATACATGATTTCGTTTCAACAGCATGCGAAACAAACGAGTTAGATTCAAGTCCATGCGAAACACATGATGTAGCTTCAAATCAATGCGAAGTAGAAGGGTTACCTTCGAATCCATGCGAAACAAATGGTTTAGCGGCAAATACTTATGATATACATGATTCAGCTTCAACTGCATGCGAAACAAACGAGTTAGATTCAAATCCATGCGGAACACATGATTTAGCTTCAAATGAATGCGAAGTGGAAGGCTTAGCTTGGAATCCATGCGAAACAAATGGATTAGCTTCAAATACTTGTGATATACATGACATAGCTTCAACAGCATGCGAAATAAACGAGTTAGCTTCAAATCCATGCGAAACACATTATTTAGCTACAAATCAATGCGAAGTAGGTGGCTTATCTTCGATTCCATGCGATACAAATGGTTTAGCTTCAAATACTTGTGATATACATGATTTAGCTTCAACAGCATTGGAAACAAACGAGTTAACTTCAAGTCCAAGCGAAAAACATGATTTATCATCAAGTCAACGCGAAGTTGACGGCTTAGCTTCAAATCCATGCGAAACGAATGATTTAGCTTCACATACTTGAGAATATAAATGATATAGCTTCAAATGCAGGTGAAACAAACGAGTTAGCTTCAAGTCCAAGCGAAAAACATGATTTATCATCAAGTCAACGCGAAGTTGTCGGCTTAGCTTCAAATCCATGCGAAACGAATGATTTAGCTTCACATATTTGAAAATATAAGTGATATGGCTTCAAATGCAGGCGAAACAAACGAGTTAGCTTCAAACCCATGCGATGCACATGATTTAGCATCTAATCAATGCGAAGTAGAAGGCTGATCTTCGAATACATGCGAAGCAAATGGTTTAGCTTCAAATACTTGTGATATACATTATTTCGTTTCAACAGCATGCGAAACAAACGAGTTAGATTCAAATCCATGCGAAACACATGATGTAGCTTTAAATCAATGCGAAGTAGAAGGGTTACTTTCGAATCCATGCGAAACAAATGGTTTAGCCGCAAATACTTGTAATGTACATGATTCAGCTTCAACTGCATGCGAAACAGACGAGTTAACTTCAAATCCATGCGGAACACATGATTTAGCTTCAAATGAATGCGAAGTGGAAGGCTTATCTTCGAATCCATGCGAAACGAATGGTTTAGCTTCAAATACTTGTGATATACATGACTTAACTTCAACAGCATGCGAAACGAACGAGTTAGCTTCAAATCCATGCGAAACACATGATTTAGCCTCAAATCAATGCGAAGTAGAAGGCTTATCTTCGAATCCATGCGAAACAAATGGTTTAGCTTCAAATACTTGTGATATACATGATTTAGCTGCAACAGCATGCGAAGCAAACGAGTTATCTTCAAATCCAAGCGAAACACATGATTTATCTTCAAATCAATGCTAAGTAGAAAGCTTAGCTTCAAATCCATGGGAATCAAATGGTTTAGCTTCAAATACTTGTGATATACATGATTTAGCTTCAACTGCTAGCGAAAAAACGAGTTAGCTTCAAATCCAGGCGAAACACATGATTTAGCTTCAAATCAATGCGAAGTAGAAGGCTTAGCTTCGAATAAATGCAAAGCAAATTGTTTAGCTTCAAATACTTGTGATACACTTGATTTAGCTGCAACTGCTAGCGAAAAAACGAGTTAGCTTTAAATCCAAGCGAAACACATGATTTAGCCTCAAATCAATGCGAAGTAGAAGGCTTAGCTTCGAATAAATGCGAAGCAAATTGTTTAGCTTCAAATACTTGTGGTACACTTGATTTAGCTTCAACAGCATGCGAAGCAAACGAGTTAGTATCGAATCCATGCGAACACATGATTTAGCTACAAATCAATGCGAATTAGAAGGGTTATCTTGGAATCCATGCGAAACAAATGGTTTAGCTTCAAATACTTGTGATATACATGATTTAGCTTCAACAGCATTGGAAACAAACGAGTTAACTTCAAGTCCAAGCGAAAAACATGATTTATCATCAAGTCAACGCGAAGTTGACGGCTTAGCTTCAAATCCATGCGAAACGAATGATTTAGCTTCACATACTTGAGAATATAAATGATATAGCTTCAAATGCAGGTGAAACAAACGAGTTAGCTTCAAGTCCAAGCGAAAAACATGATTTATCATCAAGTCAACGCGAAGTTGACGGCTTAGCTTCAAATCCATGCAAAACGAATGATTTAGCTGCACATACTTGAGAATATAAGTGATATAGCTTCAAATGCAGGTGAAACAAACGAGTTAGCTTCAAACCCATGCGAAACACATGATTTAGCATCTAATCAATGCGAAGTAGAAGGCTGATCTTCGAATCCATGCGAAGCAAATTGTTTAGCTTCAAATACTTGTGATACACTTGATTTAGCTTCAACAGCATGCGAGACAAACGAGTTAGCTTCAAATCCATGCGAAACAAATGATTTAGCATCAAATCAATGCGAAGTAGAAGGCTGACCTTCGAATCCATGCGAAGCAAATGGTTTAGCTTCAAATACTTGTGATATACACGATTTAGCTTCGACACCATGCGAAGCAAACGAGTTAGCTTCAAATCCATGCGAACACATGATTTAGCTTCAAATCAATGCGAAGTAGGAGGCTTATCTTCGAATCCATGCGAAACAAATGGTTTAGCTCCAAATACTTGTGATATGCATGATTTAGCTTCAACAGAATGCGAAACAAACGAGTTAGCTTCAAATCCATGCGAAACGCATGATTTACCATCTAATAAATGCGAAGTAGAAGGCTGATCTTCGAATCAATGCGAAGCAAATGGTTTGGCTTCAAATACTTGTGATACACTTGATTTAGCTTCAACAGAATGCGAAACAAACGAGGTAGCTTCCAGTCCATGCGAACACATGATTTAGCTACAAATCAATGCGAGGTAGGAGGCTTATCTTCGAATCCATGCGAAACAAATGGTTTAGCTTCAAATACTTGTGATATACATGACTTACCTTCATCAGCATGCGAAACAAACGAGTTAGCTTCAAATCCATGCGAAACACATGATTTAGCTTCAAATCAATGCGAAGAAGAAGGGTTATCTTCGAATCCATGCGAAACGAATAGTTTAGCTTCAAATACTTGTGATATTCATGAATCAGCTTCAACTGCATGCGAAACAAACGAGTTAGCTTCAAATCCATGCGAAACACATGAGTTAGCTTCAAATCAATGCGAAGTGCAAGGCTTATCTTCGAATCCATGCGAAGCAAATGGTTTAGCTTCAAATACTTGTGATATAAATGATTTAGTTTCAACAGCATGCGAAACAAACGAATTAGATTCAAATTCATGCTAAACACATGATTTAGCTTCAAATCAATGCGAAATAGATGGATTATCTTCGAATCCATGAGAAACAAATGGTTTAACTTCAAATACTTGTGATATACATGATTTAGCTTCAACAGCATGCCAAAACAAACGAGTTAGCTTCAAATCCATGCGAAACACATGATTTAGCTTCAAATCAATGCGAAGTAGGAGGCATATCTTCGATTCCTTGCGATACAAATGGTTTAGCTTCAAATACTTGTGATATACATGATTTAGCTTCAACAGCATGCGAAACAAACGAGTTAGCTTCAAATCCATGCGAAACACATGATTTAGATTAAAATCAATGCGAAGTAGAAGGCTTATCTTCGAATAAATGCGAAACAAATGATATAGCTTCAAATACTTGTGATATACATGATTTAGTTCCAACAGCATGCGAAACAAACGAGTTAGAATCAAAACCATGCGAAACAAATGATTTAGCTTCAAATCAATGCGAAGTAGAAGGCTTATCTTCGAATCCATGCGAAACAAATGGATTATCTTCAAATACTTGTGATATACATGATTTAGCTTCAACAGTATGCGAAACAAACGAGTTAGCTTCAAATCCATGCGAAACACATTATTTAGCTTCAAATCAATGCGAAGTAGAAGGGTTATCTTCGAATCCATGCGAAACAAATGGTTTAGCTGCAAATATTTGTTATATACATGATTTAGCTTCAACTGCATGCGAAACAAACGAGTTAACTACAAATCCATGCGAAACACATGAGTTAGCTTCAAATCAATGCGAAGTGCAAGGCTTATCTTCGAATCCATGCGAAGCAAATGGTTTAGCTTCAAATACTTGTGATATAAATGATTTAGTTTCAACAGCATGCGAAACAAACGAGTTATCTTCAAATCCAAGCGAAACACATGATTTATCTTCAAATCAATGCTAAGTAGAAAGCTTAGCTTCAAATCCATGGGAATCAAATGGTTTAGCTTCAAATACTTGTGATATACATGATTCAGCTTCAACTGCATGCGAAACAAACGAGTTAGCTTCAAATCCATGCGAAACACATGATTTAGATTAAAATCAATGCGAAGTAGAAGGCTAATCTTCGAATCCATGCGAAACAAATGATATAGCTTCAAATACTTGTGATATACATGATTTATTTTCAACAGCATGCGAAACAAACGAGTTAGATTCAAATCCATGCAAAACACATGATTTAGCTTCAAATCATTGCGAAATAGATGGATTATCTTCGAATCCATGAGAAACAAATGGTTTAACTTCAAATACTTGTGATATACATGATTTAGCTTCAACAGCATGCGAAGCAAACGAGTTATCTTCAAATCCAAGCGAAACACATGATTTATCTTCAAATCAATGCTAAGTAGAAAGCTTAGCTTCAAATCCATGGGAATCAAATGGTTTAGCTTCAAATACTTGTGATATACATGATTCAGCTTCAACTGCATGCGAAACAAACGAGTTAGCTTCAAATCCATGCGAAACACATGATTTAGATTAAAATCAATGCGAAGTAGAAGGCTTATCTTCGATTAAATGCGAAACAAATGATATAGCTTCAAATACTTGTGATAAACATGATTTAGTTCAAAGAGCATGCGAAACAAACGAGTTAGCTTCAAGTCCAAACGAAAAACATGATTTAGCATCAAGTCAACGCGAAGTTGATGGCTTAGCTTCAAATCCATGCGAAACGAAAGATTTAGCTTCACATACTTGTGAATATAAGTGATATAGCTTCAAATGCAGGCGAAACAAACGAGTTAGCTTCAAAACCATGCGAAACACATGACTTAGCATCTAATCAATGCGAAGTAGAAGGCTAATCTTCGAATCCATGCGAAACACATGATATAGCTTCAAATACTTGTGATATACATGATTTAGTTTCAACAGCATGCGAAACAAACGAGTTAGATTCAAATCCATGCGAAACACATGATTTTGCTTCAAATCAATGCGAAGTAGAAGGATGATCTTCGAATCCAT
Organism: Megalopta genalis; assembly: GCF_051020955.1. Classification (NCBI taxonomy): domain Eukaryota; kingdom Metazoa; phylum Arthropoda; class Insecta; order Hymenoptera; family Halictidae; genus Megalopta; species Megalopta genalis. Next base: position 28,512 of record NW_027476127.1, read on the forward strand.
GCGAAACGAATAGTTTAGCTTCAAATACTTTTGATATAAATGATTCAGATTCAACTGCCTGCGAAACAAACGAGTTAGCTTCAAATCCATGCGAGACACGTGAATTAGCATCAAGTCAACGCGAAGTTGATGGCTTAGCTTCAAATCCATGCAAAACGAATGATTTAGCTTCACATACTTGTGAATATAAGTGATATAGCTTCAAATGCAGGCGAAACATACGAGTTAGCTTCAAACCCATGCGATGCACATGATTTAGCATCTAATCAATGCGAAGTAGAAGGCTGATCTTCGAATCCATGCGAAGCAAATGGTTTAGCTTCAAATACTTGTGATATACATTATTTCGTTTCAACAGCATGCGAAACAAACGAGTTAGATTCAAATCCATGCGAAACACATGATGTAGCTTCAAATCAATGCGAAGTAGAAGGCTGACCTTCGAATCCATGCGAAGCAAATGGTTTAGCTTCAAATACTTGTGATATACATGATTCAGCTTCAACTGCATGCGAAACAAACGAGTTAGCTTCAAATCCATGCGGAACACATGATTTTGCTTCAAATCAATGCGAAGTGGAAGGCTTATCTTCGAATCCATGCGAAACGAATAGTTTAGCTTCAAATACTTTTGATATACATGATTCAGCTTCAACTGCCTAGGAAACAAACGAGTTAGCTTCAAATCCATGCGAAACACCTGAATTAGCATCAAGTCAACGCGAAGTTGACGGCTTAGCTTCAAATCCATGCAAAACGAATGATTTAGCTTCACATATTTCAAAATATAAGTGATATGGCTTGAAATGCAGGCGAAACAAACGAGTTAGCTTCAAACCCATGCGATACACATGATTTAGCATCTAATCAATGCGAAGTAGAAGGATGATCTTCGAATCCATGCGAAGCAAATGGTTTAGCTTCAAATACTTGTGATATACATGATTTCGTTTCAACAGCATGCGAAACAAACGAGTTAGATTCAAGTCCATGCGAAACACATGATGTAGCTTCAAATCAATGCGAAGTAGAAGGGTTACCTTCGAATCCATGCGAAACAAATGGTTTAGCGGCAAATACTTATGATATACATGATTCAGCTTCAACTGCATGCGAAACAAACGAGTTAGATTCAAATCCATGCGGAACACATGATTTAGCTTCAAATGAATGCGAAGTGGAAGGCTTAGCTTGGAATCCATGCGAAACAAATGGATTAGCTTCAAATACTTGTGATATACATGACATAGCTTCAACAGCATGCGAAATAAACGAGTTAGCTTCAAATCCATGCGAAACACATTATTTAGCTACAAATCAATGCGAAGTAGGTGGCTTATCTTCGATTCCATGCGATACAAATGGTTTAGCTTCAAATACTTGTGATATACATGATTTAGCTTCAACAGCATTGGAAACAAACGAGTTAACTTCAAGTCCAAGCGAAAAACATGATTTATCATCAAGTCAACGCGAAGTTGACGGCTTAGCTTCAAATCCATGCGAAACGAATGATTTAGCTTCACATACTTGAGAATATAAATGATATAGCTTCAAATGCAGGTGAAACAAACGAGTTAGCTTCAAGTCCAAGCGAAAAACATGATTTATCATCAAGTCAACGCGAAGTTGTCGGCTTAGCTTCAAATCCATGCGAAACGAATGATTTAGCTTCACATATTTGAAAATATAAGTGATATGGCTTCAAATGCAGGCGAAACAAACGAGTTAGCTTCAAACCCATGCGATGCACATGATTTAGCATCTAATCAATGCGAAGTAGAAGGCTGATCTTCGAATACATGCGAAGCAAATGGTTTAGCTTCAAATACTTGTGATATACATTATTTCGTTTCAACAGCATGCGAAACAAACGAGTTAGATTCAAATCCATGCGAAACACATGATGTAGCTTTAAATCAATGCGAAGTAGAAGGGTTACTTTCGAATCCATGCGAAACAAATGGTTTAGCCGCAAATACTTGTAATGTACATGATTCAGCTTCAACTGCATGCGAAACAGACGAGTTAACTTCAAATCCATGCGGAACACATGATTTAGCTTCAAATGAATGCGAAGTGGAAGGCTTATCTTCGAATCCATGCGAAACGAATGGTTTAGCTTCAAATACTTGTGATATACATGACTTAGCTTCAACAGCATGCGAAACGAACGAGTTAGCTTCAAATCCATGCGAAACACATGATTTAGCCTCAAATCAATGCGAAGTAGAAGGCTTATCTTCGAATCCATGCGAAACAAATGGTTTAGCTTCAAATACTTGTGATATACATGATTTAGCTGCAACAGCATGCGAAGCAAACGAGTTATCTTCAAATCCAAGCGAAACACATGATTTATCTTCAAATCAATGCTAAGTAGAAAGCTTAGCTTCAAATCCATGGGAATCAAATGGTTTAGCTTCAAATACTTGTGATATACATGATTTAGCTTCAACTGCTAGCGAAAAAACGAGTTAGCTTCAAATCCAGGCGAAACACATGATTTAGCTTCAAATCAATGCGAAGTAGAAGGCTTAGCTTCGAATAAATGCAAAGCAAATTGTTTAGCTTCAAATACTTGTGATACACTTGATTTAGCTGCAACTGCTAGCGAAAAAACGAGTTAGCTTTAAATCCAAGCGAAACACATGATTTAGCCTCAAATCAATGCGAAGTAGAAGGCTTAGCTTCGAATAAATGCGAAGCAAATTGTTTAGCTTCAAATACTTGTGGTACACTTGATTTAGCTTCAACAGCATGCGAAGCAAACGAGTTAGTATCAAATCCATGCGAACACATGATTTAGCTACAAATCAATGCGAATTAGAAGGGTTATCTTGGAATCCATGCGAAACAAATGGTTTAGCTTCAAATACTTGTGATATACATGATTTAGCTTCAACAGCATTGGAAACAAACGAGTTAACTTCAAGTCCAAGCGAAAAACATGATTTATCATCAAGTCAACGCGAAGTTGACGGCTTAGCTTCAAATCCATGCGAAACGAATGATTTAGCTTCACATACTTGAGAATATAAATGATATAGCTTCAAATGCAGGTGAAACAAACGAGTTAGCTTCAAGTCCAAGCGAAAAACATGATTTATCATCAAGTCAACGCGAAGTTGACGGCTTAGCTTCAAATCCATGCAAAACGAATGATTTAGCTTCACATACTTGAGAATATAAGTGATATAGCTTCAAATGCAGGTGAAACAAACGAGTTAGCTTCAAACCCATGCGAAACACATGATTTAGCATCTAATCAATGCGAAGTAGAAGGCTGATCTTCGAATCCATGCGAAGCAAATTGTTTAGCTTCAAATACTTGTGATACACTTGATTTAGCTTCAACAGCATGCGAGACAAACGAGTTAGCTTCAAATCCATGCGAAACAAATGATTTAGCATCAAATCAATGCGAAGTAGAAGGCTGACCTTCGAATCCATGCGAAGCAAATGGTTTAGCTTCAAATACTTGTGATATACACGATTTAGCTTCAACACCATGCGAAGCAAACGAGTTAGCTTCAAATCCATGCGAACACATGATTTAGCTTCAAATCAATGCGAAGTAGGAGGCTTATCTTCGAATCCATGCGAAACAAATGGTTTAGCTCCAAATACTTGTGATATGCATGATTTAGCTTCAACAGAATGCGAAACAAACGAGTTAGCTTCAAATCCATGCGAAACGCATGATTTACCATCTAATAAATGCGAAGTAGAAGGCTGATCTTCGAATCAATGCGAAGCAAATGGTTTGGCTTCAAATACTTGTGATACACTTGATTTAGCTTCAACAGAATGCGAAACAAACGAGGTAGCTTCCAGTCCATGCGAACACATGATTTAGCTACAAATCAATGCGAGGTAGGAGGCTTATCTTCGAATCCATGCGAAACAAATGGTTTAGCTTCAAATACTTGTGATATACATGACTTACCTTCATCAGCATGCGAAACAAACGAGTTAGCTTCAAATCCATGCGAAACACATGATTTAGCTTCAAATCAATGCGAAGAAGAAGGGTTATCTTCGAATCCATGCGAAACGAATAGTTTAGCTTCAAATACTTGTGATATTCATGATTCAGCTTCAACTGCATGCGAAACAAACGAGTTAGCTTCAAATCCATGCGAAACACATGAGTTAGCTTCAAATCAATGCGAAGTGCAAGGCTTATCTTCGAATCCATGCGAAGCAAATGGTTTAGCTTCAAATACTTGTGATATAAATGATTTAGTTTCAACAGCATGCGAAACAAACGAATTAGATTCAAATTCATGCTAAACACATGATTTAGCTTCAAATCAATGCGAAATAGATGGATTATCTTCGAATCCATGAGAAACAAATGGTTTAACTTCAAATACTTGTGATATACATGATTTAGCTTCAACAGCATGCGAAACAAACGAGTTAGCTTCAAATCCATGCGAAACACATGATTTAGCTTCAAATCAATGCGAAGTAGGAGGCATATCTTCGATTCCTTGCGATACAAATGGTTTAGCTTCAAATACTTGTGATATACATGATTTAGCTTCAACAGCATGCGAAACAAACGAGTTAGCTTCAAATCCATGCGAAACACATGATTTAGATTAAAATCAATGCGAAGTAGAAGGCTTATCTTAGAATAAATGCGAAACAAATGATATAGCTTCAAATACTTGTGATATACATGATTTAGTTCCAACAGCATGCGAAACAAACGAGTTAGAATCAAAACCATGCGAAACAAATGATTTAGCTTCAAATCAATGCGAAGTAGAAGGCTTATCTTCGAATCCATGCGAAACAAATGGATTATCTTCAAATACTTGTGATATACATGATTTAGCTTCAACAGTATGCGAAACAAACGAGTTAGCTTCAAATCCATGCGAAACACATTATTTAGCTTCAAATCAATGCGAAGTAGAAGGGTTATCTTCGAATCCATGCGAAACAAATGGTTTAGCTGCAAATATTTGTTATATACATGATTTAGCTTCAACTGCATGCGAAACAAACGAGTTAACTTCAAATCCATGCGAAACACATGAGTTAGCTTCAAATCAATCCCGAAGTGCAAGGCTTATCTTCGAATCCATGCGAAGCAAATGGTTTAGCTTCAAATACTTGTGATATAAATGATTTAGTTTCAACAGCATGCGAAACAAACGAGTTATCTTCAAATCCAAGCGAAACACATGATTTATCTTCAAATCAATGCTAAGTAGAAAGCTTAGCTTCAAATCCATGGGAATCAAATGGTTTAGCTTCAAATACTTGTGATATACATGATTCAGCTTCAACTGCATGCGAAACAAACGAGTTAGCTTCAAATCCATGCGAAACACATGATTTAGATTAAAATCAATGCGAAGTAGAAGGCTAATCTTCGAATCCATGCGAAACAAATGATATAGCTTCAAATACTTGTGATATACATGATTTATTTTCAACAGCATGCGAAACAAACGAGTTAGATTCAAATCCATGCAAAACACATGATTTAGCTTCAAATCATTGCGAAATAGATGGATTATCTTCGAATCCATGAGAAACAAATGGTTTAACTTCAAATACTTGTGATATACATGATTTAGCTTCAACAGCATGCGAAGCAAACGAGTTATCTTCAAATCCAAGCGAAACACATGATTTATCTTCAAATCAATGCTAAGTAGAAAGCTTAGCTTCAAATCCATGGGAATCAAATGGTTTAGCTTCAAATACTTGTGATATACATGATTCAGCTTCAACTGCATGCGAAACAAACGAGTTAGCTTCAAATCCATGCGAAACACATGATTTAGATTAAAATCAATGCGAAGTAGAAGGCTTATCTTCGATTAAATGCGAAACAAATGATATAGCTTCAAATACTTGTGATAAACATGATTTAGTTCAAAGAGCATGCGAAACAAACGAGTTAGCTTCAAGTCCAAACGAAAAACATGATTTAGCATCAAGTCAACGCGAAGTTGATGGCTTAGCTTCAAATCCATGCGAAACGAAAGATTTAGCTTCACATACTTGTGAATATAAGTGATATAGCTTCAAATGCAGGCGAAACAAACGAGTTAGCTTCAAACCCATGCGAAACAAATGACTTAGCATCTAATCAATGCGAAGTAGAAGGCTAATCTTCGAATCCATGCGAAACACATGATATAGCTTCAAATACTTGTGATATACATGATTTAGTTTCAACAGCATGCGAAACAAACGAGTTAGATTCAAATCCATGCTAAACACATGATTTTGCTTCAAATCAATGCGAAGTAGAAGGCTTATCTACGAATCCATGCGAAACAAATGGATTAGCTTCATATACTTGTGATATACATGATTTAGCTTCAACAGCATGCGAAATAAACGAGTTAGATTCAAATCCATGCGAAACACATGATTTAGCTTCAAATCAATGCGAAGAAGAAGGATTATCTTCGAATCCATGCGAAACGAATAGTTTAGCTTCAATTACTTGTGATATACATGATTCAGCTTCAACTGCATGCGAAACAAACGAGTTAGCTTCAAACCCATGCGAAACACATGATTTAGCATCTAATCAATGCTAAGTAGAAAGCTTAGCTTCAAATCCATGGGAATCAAATTGTTTAGTTTCAAATACTTGTGATACACTTGATTTAGCTTCAACAGCATGCGAAACAAACGAGTTAGATTCAAATCCATGCAAAACACGTGATTTAGCTTCAAATCAATGCGAAATAGATGGATTATCTTCGAATCCATGCGAAAAAAATGGTTTAACTTCAAATACTTGTGATATACATGATTTAGCTTCAACAGCGTGCGAAGCAAACGAGTTATCTTCAAATCCAAGCGAAACACATGATTTATCTTCAAATCAATGCTAAGTAGAAAGCTTAGCTTCAAATCCATGGGAATCAAATGGTTTAGCTTCAAATACTTGTGATATACATGATTCAGCTTCAACTGCATGCGAAACAAACGAGTTAGCTTCAAATCCATGCGAAACACATGATTTAGATTAAAATCAATGCGAAGTAGAAGGCTTATCTTCGAATAAATGCGAAACAAATGATATAGCTTCAAATACTTGTGATAAACATGATTTAGTTCAAAGAGCATGCGAAACAAACGAGTTAGCTTCAAGTCCAAACGAAAAACATGATTTAGCATCAAGTCAACGCGAAGTTGATGGCTTAGCTTCAAATCCATGCGAAACGAAAGATTTAGCTTCACATACTTGTGAATATAAGTGATATAGCTTCAAATGCAGGCGAAACAAACGAGTTAGCTTCAAACCCATGCGAAACACATGACTTAGCATCTAATCAATGCGAAGTAGAAGGCTAATCTTCGAATCCATGCGAAACACATGATATAGCTTCAAATACTTGTGATATACATGATTTAGTTTCAACAGCATGCGAAACAAACGAGTTAGATTCAAATCCATGCGAAACACATGATTTTGCTTCAAATCAATGCGAAGTAGAAGGCTTATCTACGAATCCATGCGAAACAAATGGATTAGCTTCATATACTTGTGATATACATGATTTAGCTTCAACAGCATGCGAAATAAACGAGTTAGATTCAAATCCATGCGAAACACATGATTTAGCTTCAAATCAATGCGAAGAAGAAGGGTTATCTTCGAATCCATGCGAATAGAATGGTTTAGCTTCAATTACTTGTGATATACATGATTTAGCTTCAACAGCATGCGAAGCAAACGAGTTATCTTCAAATCCAAGCGAAACACATGATTTAGCCTCAAATCAATGCGAAGTAGAAGGCTTAGCTTCGAATAAATGCGAAACAAATGGTTTAGCTTCAAATACTTGTGATATACATGATTTAGCTTCAACTGCATGCGAAACAAACGAGTTAGCTTCAAGTCCAAACGAAACACATGATTTATCTTCCATGCATTGCGTAGTAGAAGGTTTAACTACAAATCCATGCAATTCAAGTGATTTAGGTTAAAATACTTGCTATATAATGGATTTAGCTTCAACTGGAAGCGAGACAAACGAGTTAGCTTCACATTCATGCGAAACACATGATTTAGATTCAAATCAATGCGAATTAGAAGGGTTATCTTGGAATCCATGCGAAACGTATGATATAGCTTCCAATACTTGTGATATACATTATTTAGCTTCCACAGCATCCGAAACAAACGAGTTAGATTCAAATCCATGCGAAGCACATGATTTAGCTTCAAATCAATGCGAAGTAGAAGGCTTATCTTCGAATCCATGCGAAACAAACGGATTAGCTTCTTATACTTGTGATATACATGATTTAGCTTCAACAGCATGCGAAATAAAAGAGTTAGATTCAAATCCATGCGAAACACATGATTTAGGTTCAAATCATTGCGAAGTAGAAGGGTTACCTTCGTATCGATGCGGAACAAATGGTTTAGCTGCAAATACTTGTGATGTACATGATTCAGCTTCAACTGCATGCGAAACAAACGACTTAGCTTCAAATCCATGCGAAACACATGATTTAGATTAAAATCAATGCGAAGTAGAAGGCTTATCTTCGAATCCATGCGAAACAAATGGTTCAGCTTCAAATACTTGTGATATACATGATTTAGCTTCAACTGCATGCGAAACAAACGTGTTAGCTTAAAATCCATGCGGAACACATGATTTAGCTTCAAATCAATGCGAAGTAGAAGGCTGATCTTCGAATCCATGCGAAACAAATGGTTTAGCTTCAAATACTTGTGATATACATGATTTAGCTTCAACTGCATGCGAAACAAACGAGTTAGCTTCAAGTCCAAACGAAAAACATGATTTAGCATCAAGTCAACGCGAAGTTGATGGCTTAGCTTCAAATCCATGCGAAACGAAAGATTTAGCTTCACATACTTGTGAATATAAGTGATATAGCTTCAAATGCAGGCGAAACAAACGAGTTAGCTTCAAACCCATGCGAAACACATGACTTAGCATCTAATCAATGCGAAGTAGAAGGCTAATCTTCGAATCCATGCGAAACACATGATATAGCTTCAAATACTTGTGATATACATGATTTAGTTTCAACAGCATGCGAAACAAACGAGTTAGATTCAAATCCATGCGAAACACATGATTTTGCTTCAAATCAATGCGAAGTAGAAGGCTTATCTACGAATCCATGCGAAACAAATGGATTAGCTTCATATACTTGTGATATACATGATTTAGCTTCAACAGCATGCGAAATAAACGAGTTAGATTCAAATCCATGCGAAACACATGATTTAGCTTCAAATCAATGCGAAGAAGAAGGGTTATCTTCGAATCCATGCGAAACGAATGGTTTAGCTTCAATTACTTGTGATATACATGATTCAGCTTCAACTGCATGCGAAACAAACGAGTTAGCTTCAAACCCATGCGAAACACATGATTTAGCATCTAATCAATGCTAAGTAGAAAGCTTAGTTTCAAATCCATGGGAATCAAATGGTTTAGCTTCAAATACTTGTGATATACATGATTTAGATTCAACTGCTAGCGAAAAAACGAGTTAGCTTCAAATCCAAGCGAAACACATGATTTAGCCTCAAATCAATGCGAAGTAGAAGGCTTAGCTTCGAATAAATGCGAAACAAATGGTTTAGCTTCAAATACTTGTGATATATATGATTTAGCTTCAACTGCATGCGAAACAAACGAGTTAGCTTCAAGTCCAAACGAAACACATGATTTATCTTCCATGCATTGCGTAGTAGAAGGTTTAACTACAAATCCATGCGATTCAAGTGATTTAGGTTAAAATACTTGCTATATAATGGATTTAGCTTCAACTGGAAGCGAGACAAACGAGTTAGCTTCACATTCATTCGAAATACATGATTTAGATTCAAATCAATGCGAGGTAAAAGCTTTGTCTTCAAATCCATGCGAAACAAATGATTTAGCTTCAAATACTTTAGATATAAATGATTTAGATTCAACTGCATGCGAAACAAACGAGTTAACTTCAAATCCATGCGAAACACATGATATAGTTTCAAATCAATGCGAAGAAGAAGACTGATCTTCAAATCCATGTGAAACGAATAGTTTAGCTTCCAAAACTTTTGATATACATGATTTAGCTTCAACAGCATGCGAAACAAACGAGTTAGCTTCAAATGCATGCGAAACACATGATTTAGCTTCAAATCAATGCGAATTAGAAGGGTTATCTTGGAATCCATGCGAAACGTATGATATAGCTTCCAATACTTGTGATATACATTATTTAGCTTCCACAGCATCCGAAACAAACGAGTTAGATTCAAATCCATGCGAAACACATGATTTAGCTTCAAATCAATGCGAAGTAGAAGGCTTATCTTCGAATCCATGCGAAACAAACGGATTAGCTTCTTATACTTGTGATATACATGATTTAGCTTCAACAGCATGCGAAATAAACGAGTTAGATTCAAATCCATGTGAAACACATGATTTAGCTTCAAATCAATGCGAAGTAGAAGGGTTACCTTCGTATCGATGCGAAACAAATGGTTTAGCTGCAAATACTTGTGATGTACATGATTCAGCTTCAACTGCATGCGAAACAAACGACTTAGCTTCAAATCCATGCGAAACACATGATTTAGCTACAAATCAATGCGAAGTAGGTGGCTTATCTTCGATTCCATGCGATACAAATGGTTTAGCTTCAAATAATTGTGATATACATGATTTAGCTTCAACAGCATGCGAAACAAACGACTTAGCTTCAAATCCATGCGAAACACATGATTTAGATTAAAATCAATGCGAAGTAGAAGGCTTATCTTCGAATCCATGCGAAACAAATGGTTCAGCTTCAAATACTTGTGATATACATGATTTAGCTTCAACTGCATGCGAAACAAACGTGTTAGCTTAAAATCCATGCGGAACACATGATTTAGCTTCAAATCAATGCGAAGTAGATGGCTGATCTTCGAATCCATGCGAAACAAATGGTTTAGCTTCAAATACTTGTGATATACATGATTTAGCTTCAACTGCATGCGAAACAAACGTGTTAGCTTAAAATCCATGCGGAACACATGATTTAGCTTCAAATCAATGCGAAGTAGATGGCTGATCTTCGAATCCATGCGAAACAAATGGTTTAGCTTCAAATACTTGTGATATACATGATTTAGCTTCAACTGCATGCGAAACAAACGAGTTAGCTTCAAGTCCAAACGAAACACATGATTTATCTTCCATGCATTGCGTAGTAGAAGGTTTAACTACAAATCCATGCGATTCAAGTGATTTAGGTTAAAATACTTGCTATATAATGGATTTAGCTTCAACTGGAAGCGAGACAAACGAGTTAGCTTCACATTCATGCGAAACACATGATTTAGATTCAAATCAATGCGAGGTAAAAGCTTTGTCTTCAAATCCATGCGAAACAAATGATTTAGCTTCAAATACTTTCGATATAAATGATTTAGATTCAAGTGCATGCGAAACAAACGAGTTAACTTCAAATCCATGCGAAACACATGATTTAGTTTCAAATCAATGCGAAGTAGAAGACTGACCTTCAAATCTATGTGAAACGAATAGTTTAGCTTCCAAAACTTTTGATATACATGATTTAGCTTCAACAGCATGCGAAGCAAACGAGTTATCTTCAAATCCAAGCGAAACACATGATTTAGCTTCAAATCAATGCGAAGTAGAAGGCTTAGCTTCAAATCCATGGGAATCAAATGGTTTAGCTTCAAATACTTGTGATACACTTGATTTAGCTTCAACTGCATGCGAAACAAACGAGTTAGCTTGAAATCCATTTGAAACAAATGACTTAGCATCAAATCAATGCGAAGTAGAAAGCTGACCTTCGAATCCATGCGAAGCAAATGGTTTAGCTTCAAATACTTTTGATATAAATGATTTAGTTTCAACAGCATGCGAAACAAACGAGTTAGCTTCGAATCCATGCGAAACAAATGGTTTAACTTCAAATACTTGTGATATACATGATTTAGCTTCAACAGCATGCGAAGCAAATGAGTTATCTTCAAATCCAAACGAAACACATGATTTAGATTAAAATCAATGCGAAGTAGAAGGCTTATCTTCGAATAAATGCGAAACAAATGATATAGCTTCAAATACTTGTGATATACATGATTTAGTTCCAACAGCATGCGAAACAAACGAGTTAGAATCAAATCCATGCGAAACAAATGATCTAGCTTCAAATCAATGCGAAGAAGAAGGGTTATCTTCGAATCCATGCGAAACGAATAGTTTAGCTTCAATTACTTGTGATATACATGATTCAGCTTCAACTGCATGCGAAACAAACGAGTTAGCTTCAAATCCATGCGAAACACATGATTTAGATTAAAATCAATGCGAAGTAGAAGGCTTATCTTCGAATAAATGCGAAACAAATGATATAGCTTCAAATACTTGTGATATACATGATTTAGCTTCAACAGCATGCGAAACAAACGAGTTAGCTTCAAACCCATGCGAAACACATGATTTAGCATCTAATCAATGAGAAGTAGAATGCTGATCTTCGCAATCCATGCGAAGCAAATGGTTTAGCTTCAAATACTTGTGATACACTTGATTTAGCTTCAACTGCATGCGAGACAAACGAGTTAACTTCAAATCCATGCGAAACAAATGATTTAGCTTCAAATCAATGCGATGTGGAAGGCTAATCTTCGAATCCATGCGAAACAAATGGTTTAGCTTCAAATACTTGTGATATACATGATTTAGCTTCAACAGCATGCGAAACAAACGAGTTAGCTTCACGTCCAAGCGAAAAACATGATTTATCATCAAGTCAACGCGAAGTTGACGGCTTAGCTTCAAATGCATGCGCAACGAATGATTTAGCTTCACATACTTGAGAATACAAGTGATATAGCTTCAAATGCAGGTGAAACAAACGAGTTAGCTTCAAACCCATGCGAAACACATGATTTAGCATCTAATCAATGCGAAGTAGAAGGCTGATCTTCGAATCCATGCGAAGCAAATTGTTTAGCTTCAAATACTTGTGATACACTTGATTTAGCTTCAACAGCATGCGAAGCAAACGAGTTATCATCAAATCCAAGGGAAACACATGATTTATCTTCATATCAATGCTAAGTAGAAAGCTTAGCTTCAAATCCATGGGAATCAAATGGTTTAGCTTCAAATACTTGTGATATACATGATTTAGCTTCAACTGCTAGCGAAAAAACGAGTTAGCTTCAAACCCATGCGAAACACATGATTTAGCATCTAATCAATGCGAAGTAGAAGGCTGATCTTCGAATCCATGCGAAGCAAATTGTTTAGCTCCAAATACTTGTGATACACTTGATTTAGCTTCAACAGCATGCGAAATAAACGAGTTAGCATCAAATCCATGCGAAACACATGATTTAGGTTCAAATCAATGCGAATTAGAAGGTTTATCTTCGATTCCATGCGATACAAATGGTTTAGCTTCAAATAATAGTGATATACATGACTTAGCTTCAACAGCATGCGAAACAAACGAGTTAGCTTCAAATCCATGCGATACACATGATTTAGATTAAAATCAATGCGAAGTAGAAGGCTTATGTTCGAATAAATGCGAAACAAATGATATAGCTTCAAATACTTGTGATATACATGATTTAGTTCCAACAGCATGCGAAACAAACGAGTTAGCTTCAAATCCATGCGAAACACACGATTTAGCTTCAAATCAATGCGAATTAGAAGGGTTATCTACGAATCCGTGCGAAACATATGATATAGCTTCAAATACTTGTGATATACATGATTTAGCTTCAACAGCATGCGAAACAAACGAGTTAGCTTCAAATCCATGCGAAACACATGATTTAGCATCTAATCAATGCGAAGTAGAAGGCTGATCTTCGAATCCATGCGAAGCAAATGGTTTAGCTTCAAATACTTGTGATACACTTGATTTAGCTTCAACAGCATGCGAAACAAACGAGTTAGCTTCAAATCCATGCGAAACACATGATTTAGCTTCAAATCAATGCGAAGTAGGAGGCATATCTTCGATTCCTTGCGATACAAATGGTTTAGCTTCAAATACTTGTGATATACATGATTTAGCTTCAACAGCATGCGAAACAAACGAGTTAGCTTCAAATCCATGCGAAACACATGATTTAGCTTTAAATGAATGCGAAGTAGAAGGGTTATCTTCGAATCCATGCGAAACAAATGGTTTAGCTGCAAATACTTGTGATATACATGATTTAGCTTCAACTGCATACGAAAAAAAAGAGTTAGCTTCAAATCCATGCGAAACACATGATTTAGATTAAAATCAATGCGAAGTAGAAGGCTTATCTTCGAATAAATGCGAAACAAATGATATAGCTTCAAATACTTGTGATATACATGATTTAGTTCCTACAGCATGCGAAACAAACGAGTTAGAATCAAATCCATGCGAAACAAATGATTTAGCTTCAAATCAATGCGAAGTAGAAGGCTTATCTTCGAATCCATGCGAAACAAATGGATTATCTTCAAATACTTGTGATATACATGATTCAGCTTCAACTGCATGCGAAGCAAACGAGTTAGCTTCAAATCCATGCGAAACACATGATTTAGCATCAAATCAATGCGAATTAGAAGGGGTATCTTCGTATCGATGCGAAACAAATGGTTTAGCTGCAAATACTTGTGATATACGTGATTTAGCTTCAACTGCATGCGAAACAAACGAGTTAGCTTAAAATCCATGCGAAAGACATGATTTAGCTTCAAATCAATGCGAAGTAGAAGGCTGATCTTTGAATCCATGCGTAACAAATGGTTTAGCTGCAAATACTTGTGATATACGTGATTTAGCTTCAACTGCATGCGAAACAAACGAGTTAACTTCGAATCCATCCGAAACGAATAGTTTAGCTTCTAACACTTGTGATGTACATGATTCAGCTTCAACTGCATGCGAAACAAACGAGTTAGCTTCAAATCCATGCGAAACACATGATTTAGATTAAAATCAACGCGAAGTAGAAGGCTTATCTTCGAATCCATGCGAAACAAATGGTTTAGCTTCAAATACTTGTGATATACATGATTTAGCTTCAACTGCATGCGAAACAAACGTGTTAGCTTAAAATCCATGCGGAGCACATGATTTAGCTTCAAATCAATGCGAAGTAGAAGGCTGATCTTCGAATCCATGCGTAACAAATGGTTTAACTTCAAATACTTGTGATATACATGATTTAGCTTCAACAGCATGCGAAACAAACGAGTTATCTTCAAATCCATGCGAAACACATGATTTAGCATCAAATCAATGCGAAGTAGAAGGCTGATCTTCGAATCCATGCGTAACAAATGGTTTAGCTTCAAATACTTTTGATACACTTGATTTAGCTTCAACAGCATGCGAAACAAACGAGTTAGCTTCAAATCTATGCGAAACACATGATTTAGCATCAAATCAATGCGATGTGGAAGGCTTATCTTCGAATCCATGCGAAACGAATAGTTTAGCTTCAAATACTTGTGATATACATGATTCAGCTTCAACTGCATGCGAAACAAACGAGTTAGCTTTAAATCCATGCGAAACACATGATTTAGCTTCAAATCAATGCGGAGTAGGAGGCTTATCTCCGATCCCATGCGATACAAATGGTTTAGCTTCAAATACTTGTGATATAGATGATTGAGCTTCAACAGCATGCGAAACAAATGAGTTATATTCAAATCCAAGCGAAACACATGATTTAGCCTCAAATCAATGCGAAGTAGAAGGCTTAGCTTCGAATAAATGCGAAACAAATGGTTTAGCTTCAAATACTTGTGATATATATGATTTAGCTTCAACTGCATGCGAAACAAACGAGTTAGCTTCAAGTCCAAACGAAACACATGATTTATCTTCCATGCATTGCGTAGTAGAAGGTTTAACTACAAATCCATGCGATTCAAGTGATTTAGGTTAAAATACTTGCTATATAATGGATTTAGCTTCAACTGGAAGCGAGACAAACGAGTTAGCTTCACATTCATTCGAAATACATGATTTAGATTCAAATCAATGCGAGGTAAAAGCTTTGTCTTCAAATCCATGCGAAACAAATGATTTAGCTTCAAATACTTTAGATATAAATGATTTAGATTCAACTGCATGCGAAACAAACGAGTTAACTTCAAATCCATGCGAAACACATGATATAGTTTCAAATCAATGCGAAGAAGAAGACTGATCTTCAAATCCATGTGAAACGAATAGTTTAGCTTCCAAAACTTTTGATATACATGATTTAGCTTCAACAGCATGCGAAACAAACGAGTTAGCTTCAAATGCATGCGAAACACATGATTTAGCTTCAAATCAATGCGAATTAGAAGGGTTATCTTGGAATCCATGCGAAACGTATGATATAGCTTCCAATACTTGTGATATACATTATTTAGCTTCCACAGCATCCGAAACAAACGAGTTAGATTCAAATCCATGCGAAACACATGATTTAGCTTCAAATCAATGCGAAGTAGAAGGCTTATCTTCGAATCCATGCGAAACAAACGGATTAGCTTCTTATACTTGTGATATACATGATTTAGCTTCAACAGCATGCGAAATAAACGAGTTAGATTCAAATCCATGTGAAACACATGATTTAGCTTCAAATCAATGCGAAGTAGAAGGGTTACCTTCGTATCGATGCGAAACAAATGGTTTAGCTGCAAATACTTGTGATGTACATGATTCAGCTTCAACTGCATGCGAAACAAACGACTTAGCTTCAAATCCATGCGAAACACATGATTTAGCTACAAATCAATGCGAAGTAGGTGGCTTATCTTCGATTCCATGCGATACAAATGGTTTAGCTTCAAATAATTGTGATATACATGATTTAGCTTCAACAGCATGCGAAACAAACGACTTAGCTTCAAATCCATGCGAAACACATGATTTAGATTAAAATCAATGCGAAGTAGAAGGCTTATCTTCGAATCCATGCGAAACAAATGGTTCAGCTTCAAATACTTGTGATATACATGATTTAGCTTCAACTGCATGCGAAACAAACGTGTTAGCTTAAAATCCATGCGGAACACATGATTTAGCTTCAAATCAATGCGAAGTAGATGGCTGATCTTCGAATCCATGCGAAACAAATGGTTTAGCTTCAAATACTTGTGATATACATGATTTAGCTTCAACTGCATGCGAAACAAACGTGTTAGCTTAAAATCCATGCGGAACACATGATTTAGCTTCAAATCAATGCGAAGTAGATGGCTGATCTTCGAATCCATGCGAAACAAATGGTTTAGCTTCAAATACTTGTGATATACATGATTTAGCTTCAACTGCATGCGAAACAAACGAGTTAGCTTCAAGTCCAAACGAAACACATGATTTATCTTCCATGCATTGCGTAGTAGAAGGTTTAACTACAAATCCATGCGATTCAAGTGATTTAGGTTAAAATACTTGCTATATAATGGATTTAGCTTCAACTGGAAGCGAGACAAACGAGTTAGCTTCACATTCATGCGAAACACATGATTTAGATTCAAATCAATGCGAGGTAAAAGCTTTGTCTTCAAATCCATGCGAAACAAATGATTTAGCTTCAAATACTTTCGATATAAATGATTTAGATTCAAGTGCATGCGAAACAAACGAGTTAACTTCAAATCCATGCGAAACACATGATTTAGTTTCAAATCAATGCGAAGTAGAAGACTGACCTTCAAATCTATGTGAAACGAATAGTTTAGCTTCCAAAACTTTTGATATACATGATTTAGCTTCAACAGCATGCGAAGCAAACGAGTTATCTTCAAATCCAAGCGAAACACATGATTTAGCTTCAAATCAATGCGAAGTAGAAGGCTTAGCTTCAAATCCATGGGAATCAAATGGTTTAGCTTCAAATACTTGTGATACACTTGATTTAGCTTCAACTGCATGCGAAACAAACGAGTTAGCTTGAAATCCATTTGAAACAAATGACTTAGCATCAAATCAATGCGAAGTAGAAAGCTGACCTTCGAATCCATGCGAAGCAAATGGTTTAGCTTCAAATACTTTTGATATAAATGATTTAGTTTCAACAGCATGCGAAACAAACGAGTTAGCTTCGAATCCATGCGAAACAAATGGTTTAACTTCAAATACTTGTGATATACATGATTTAGCTTCAACAGCATGCGAAGCAAATGAGTTATCTTCAAATCCAAACGAAACACATGATTTAGATTAAAATCAATGCGAAGTAGAAGGCTTATCTTCGAATAAATGCGAAACAAATGATATAGCTTCAAATACTTGTGATATACATGATTTAGTTCCAACAGCATGCGAAACAAACGAGTTAGAATCAAATCCATGCGAAACAAATGATCTAGCTTCAAATCAATGCGAAGAAGAAGGGTTATCTTCGAATCCATGCGAAACGAATAGTTTAGCTTCAATTACTTGTGATATACATGATTCAGCTTCAACTGCATGCGAAACAAACGAGTTAGCTTCAAATCCATGCGAAACACATGATTTAGATTAAAATCAATGCGAAGTAGAAGGCTTATCTTCGAATAAATGCGAAACAAATGATATAGCTTCAAATACTTGTGATATACATGATTTAGCTTCAACAGCATGCGAAACAAACGAGTTAGCTTCAAACCCATGCGAAACACATGATTTAGCATCTAATCAATGAGAAGTAGAATGCTGATCTTCGCAATCCATGCGAAGCAAATGGTTTAGCTTCAAATACTTGTGATACACTTGATTTAGCTTCAACTGCATGCGAGACAAACGAGTTAACTTCAAATCCATGCGAAACAAATGATTTAGCTTCAAATCAATGCGATGTGGAAGGCTAATCTTCGAATCCATGCGAAACAAATGGTTTAGCTTCAAATACTTGTGATATACATGATTTAGCTTCAACAGCATGCGAAACAAACGAGTTAGCTTCACGTCCAAGCGAAAAACATGATTTATCATCAAGTCAACGCGAAGTTGACGGCTTAGCTTCAAATGCATGCGCAACGAATGATTTAGCTTCACATACTTGAGAATACAAGTGATATAGCTTCAAATGCAGGTGAAACAAACGAGTTAGCTTCAAACCCATGCGAAACACATGATTTAGCATCTAATCAATGCGAAGTAGAAGGCTGATCTTCGAATCCATGCGAAGCAAATTGTTTAGCTTCAAATACTTGTGATACACTTGATTTAGCTTCAACAGCATGCGAAGCAAACGAGTTATCATCAAATCCAAGGGAAACACATGATTTATCTTCATATCAATGCTAAGTAGAAAGCTTAGCTTCAAATCCATGGGAATCAAATGGTTTAGCTTCAAATACTTGTGATATACATGATTTAGCTTCAACTGCTAGCGAAAAAACGAGTTAGCTTCAAACCCATGCGAAACACATGATTTAGCATCTAATCAATGCGAAGTAGAAGGCTGATCTTCGAATCCATGCGAAGCAAATTGTTTAGCTCCAAATACTTGTGATACACTTGATTTAGCTTCAACAGCATGCGAAATAAACGAGTTAGCATCAAATCCATGCGAAACACATGATTTAGGTTCAAATCAATGCGAATTAGAAGGTTTATCTTCGATTCCATGCGATACAAATGGTTTAGCTTCAAATAATAGTGATATACATGACTTAGCTTCAACAGCATGCGAAACAAACGAGTTAGCTTCAAATCCATGCGATACACATGATTTAGATTAAAATCAATGCGAAGTAGAAGGCTTATGTTCGAATAAATGCGAAACAAATGATATAGCTTCAAATACTTGTGATATACATGATTTAGTTCCAACAGCATGCGAAACAAACGAGTTAGCTTCAAATCCATGCGAAACACACGATTTAGCTTCAAATCAATGCGAATTAGAAGGGTTATCTACGAATCCGTGCGAAACATATGATATAGCTTCAAATACTTGTGATATACATGATTTAGCTTCAACAGCATGCGAAACAAACGAGTTAGCTTCAAATCCATGCGAAACACATGATTTAGCATCTAATCAATGCGAAGTAGAAGGCTGATCTTCGAATCCATGCGAAGCAAATGGTTTAGCTTCAAATACTTGTGATACACTTGATTTAGCTTCAACAGCATGCGAAACAAACGAGTTAGCTTCAAATCCATGCGAAACACATGATTTAGCTTCAAATCAATGCGAAGTAGGAGGCATATCTTCGATTCCTTGCGATACAAATGGTTTAGCTTCAAATACTTGTGATATACATGATTTAGCTTCAACAGCATGCGAAACAAACGAGTTAGCTTCAAATCCATGCGAAACACATGATTTAGCTTTAAATGAATGCGAAGTAGAAGGGTTATCTTCGAATCCATGCGAAACAAATGGTTTAGCTGCAAATACTTGTGATATACATGATTTAGCTTCAACTGCATACGAAAAAAAAGAGTTAGCTTCAAATCCATGCGAAACACATGATTTAGATTAAAATCAATGCGAAGTAGAAGGCTTATCTTCGAATAAATGCGAAACAAATGATATAGCTTCAAATACTTGTGATATACATGATTTAGTTCCTACAGCATGCGAAACAAACGAGTTAGAATCAAATCCATGCGAAACAAATGATTTAGCTTCAAATCAATGCGAAGTAGAAGGCTTATCTTCGAATCCATGCGAAACAAATGGATTATCTTCAAATACTTGTGATATACATGATTCAGCTTCAACTGCATGCGAAGCAAACGAGTTAGCTTCAAATCCATGCGAAACACATGATTTAGCATCAAATCAATGCGAATTAGAAGGGGTATCTTCGTATCGATGCGAAACAAATGGTTTAGCTGCAAATACTTGTGATATACGTGATTTAGCTTCAACTGCATGCGAAACAAACGAGTTAGCTTAAAATCCATGCGAAAGACATGATTTAGCTTCAAATCAATGCGAAGTAGAAGGCTGATCTTTGAATCCATGCGTAACAAATGGTTTAGCTGCAAATACTTGTGATATACGTGATTTAGCTTCAACTGCATGCGAAACAAACGAGTTAACTTCGAATCCATCCGAAACGAATAGTTTAGCTTCTAACACTTGTGATGTACATGATTCAGCTTCAACTGCATGCGAAACAAACGAGTTAGCTTCAAATCCATGCGAAACACATGATTTAGATTAAAATCAACGCGAAGTAGAAGGCTTATCTTCGAATCCATGCGAAACAAATGGTTTAGCTTCAAATACTTGTGATATACATGATTTAGCTTCAACTGCATGCGAAACAAACGTGTTAGCTTAAAATCCATGCGGAGCACATGATTTAGCTTCAAATCAATGCGAAGTAGAAGGCTGATCTTCGAATCCATGCGTAACAAATGGTTTAACTTCAAATACTTGTGATATACATGATTTAGCTTCAACAGCATGCGAAACAAACGAGTTATCTTCAAATCCATGCGAAACACATGATTTAGCATCAAATCAATGCGAAGTAGAAGGCTGATCTTCGAATCCATGCGTAACAAATGGTTTAGCTTCAAATACTTTTGATACACTTGATTTAGCTTCAACAGCATGCGAAACAAACGAGTTAGCTTCAAATCTATGCGAAACACATGATTTAGCATCAAATCAATGCGATGTGGAAGGCTTATCTTCGAATCCATGCGAAACGAATAGTTTAGCTTCAAATACTTGTGATATACATGATTCAGCTTCAACTGCATGCGAAACAAACGAGTTAGCTTTAAATCCATGCGAAACACATGATTTAGCTTCAAATCAATGCGGAGTAGGAGGCTTATCTCCGATCCCATGCGATACAAATGGTTTAGCTTCAAATACTTGTGATATAGATGATTGAGCTTCAACAGCATGCGAAACAAATGAGTTATATTCAAATCCAAGCGAAACACATGATTTATCTTCAAATCAATGAGAAGTGGAAGGCTTATCTTCGAATCCATGCGAAACGAATAGTTTAGCTTCAAATACTTGTGATATACATGATTCAGCTTCAACTGCATCCGAAACAAACGAGTTAGCTTCAAATCCATGCGAAACACATGATTTAGATTAAAATCAATGCGAAGTAGAAGGCTTATCTTCGAATCCATGCGAAACAAATGGTTTAGCTTCAAATACTTGTGATATACATGATTTAGCTACAACAGCATGCGAAAAAAACGAGTTAGCTTCAAAACCTAGCGAAACACAAGATTTAGCCTCAAATCAATGCGAAGTAGATGGCTTAGCTTCGAATAAATGCGAACCAAATGGTTTAGCTTCAAATACTTGTGATATGCATGATTTAGCTTCAACTACTAGCGAAAAAAACGAGTTAGCTTCAAATCCAAGCGAAACACCTGATTTAGCCTCAAATCAATGCGAAATAGAAGGGTTATCTTCGAATCCATGCGAAACAAATGATATAGCTTCAAATACGTGTGATATACATGATTTACCTTCAACAGCATCCGAAACAAACGAGTTAGCTTCAAATCCTTGCGAAACACGTGATTTAGATTAAAATCAATGCGAAGTAGAAGGCTTATCTTCGAATCCATGCGAAACAAATGGTTTAGCTACAAATACTTGTAAAATACATGATTTAGCTTCAACTGCATGCGATACAAACGAGTTAGCTTAAAATCCATGCGGAACACATGATTTAGCTTCAAATCAATGCGAAGTAGAAGGCTGATCTTCGAATCCATGCGAAGCAAATGGTTTAGCTTCAAATACTTTTGATACACTTGATTTAGCTTCAACAGCATGCGAAACAAACGAGTTAGCTTCAAATCCAAGCGAAACACATGATTTATCTTCAAATCAATGCGAATTAGAAGGGTTATCTTGGAATGCATGCGAAACGTATGATATAGCTTCAAATACTTGTGATATACATGATTTAGCTTCAACAGCATGCGAAACAGACGAGTTAGCTTCAAATCCATGCGAAACACATGATTTAGCATCAAATCAATGCGAAGTAGAAGGCTGATCTTCGAATCCATGCGAAGCAAATGGTTTAGCTTCAAATACTTGTGATATACATGATTTAGCTTCAACAGCATGCGAAACAGACGAGTTAGCTTCAAATCCATGCGAAACACATGATTTAGCATCAAATCAATGCGAAGTAGAAGGCTGATCTTCGAATCCATGCGAAGCAAATGGTTTAGCTTCAAATACTTGTGATATACATGATTTAGCTTCAACAACATGCGAAACAAACGAGTTAGCTTCAAGTCCAAGCAAAAACATGATTTAGCATCAAGTCAACGTGAAGTTGATGGCTTAGCTTCAAATCCATGCGAAACGAATGATTTAGGTTCACATACTTGTGAATATAAGTGATATAGCTTCAAATGTAGGCGAAACAAACGAGTTAGCTTCAAACCCATGCGAAACACATGATTTAGCTTCTAATCAATGAGAAGTAGAAGGCTGATCTTCGTATCCATGCGAAACAAATGGATTAGCTTCATATACTTGTGATATACTTGATTTAGCCTCAACAGCATGCGAAATAAACGAGTTAGATTCAAATCAATTCGAAGTATAAGGGTTATCTTCGAATCCATGCGAAACAAATGGTTTAGCTGCAAATACTTGTGATATACATGATTTAGCTTCAACTGCATGCGAAACAAACGAGTTAACTTCAAATCCATGCGAAACACATGATTTAGCTTCAAATCAATGCGATGTGGAAGGCTTACCTTCGAATCCATGCGAAACGAATAGTTTAGCTTCAAATACTTGTGATATACATGATTTAGTTCCAACAACATGCGAAACAAACGAGTTAGTTTCAAATCCATGCGAAACACATGATTTAGATTAAAATCAATGCGAAGTAGAAGGCTTATCTTCGAAACCATGCGAAACGAATAGTTTAGCTTCAAATACTTGTGATATTCATGATTCAGCTTCAACTGCATGCGAAACAAACGAGTTAGCTTCAAATCCATGCGAAACACATGATTTAGCTTCAAATCAATGCGAAGAAGAAGGGTTATCTTCGAATCCATGCGAAACGAATAGTTTAGCTTCAATTACTTGTGATATACATGATTCAGCTTCAACTGCATGCGAAGCAAACGAGTTAGCTTCAAATCCATGCGAAACACATGATTTAGCATCAAATCAATGCGAATTAGAAGGGGTATCTTCGTATCGAAGCGAAACAAATGGTTTAGCTGCAAATACTTGTGATATACGTGATTTAGCTTCAACTGCATGCGAAACAAACGAGTTAACTTAAAATCCATGCGAAAGACATGATTTAGCTTCAAATCAATGCGAAGTAGAAGGCTGATCTTTGAATCCAAGCGTAACAAATGGTTTAGCTGCAAATACTTGTGATATACGTGATTTAGCTTCAACTGCATGCGAAACAAACGAGTTAACTTCGAATCCATCCGAAACGAATAGTTTAGCTTCTAACACTTGTGATGTACATGATTCAGCTTCAACTGCATGCGAAACAAACGAGTTAGCTTCAAATCCATGCGAAACACATGATTTAGATTAAAATCAATGCGAAGTAGAAGGCTTATCTTCGAATCCATGCGAAACAAATGGTTTAGCTTCAAATACTTGTGATATACATGATTTAGCTTCAACTGCATGCGAAACAAACGTGTTAGCTTAAAATCCATGCGGAACACATGATTTAGCTTCAAATCAATGCGAAGTAGAAGGCTGATCTTCGAATCCATGCGTAACAAATGGTTTAACTTCAAATACTTGTGATATACATGATTTAGCTTCAACAGCATGCGAAACAAACGAGTTAGCTTCAAATCCATGCGAAATACATGATTTAGCTTCAAATCAATGCGAAGTAGGAGGCTTACCTTCGATCCTATGCGATACAAATGGTTTAGCTTCAAATACTTGTGATATACATGATTTAGCTTCAACAGCATGCGAAACAAACGAGTTATCTTCAAATCCATGCGAAACACATGATTTAGAATCAAATCAATGCGAAGTAGAAGGCTGATCTTCGAATCCATGCGTAACAAATGGTTTAGCTGCAAATACTTGTGATATACATGATTTAGCTTCAACTGCATGCGAAACAAACGAGTTAGCTGCTAATCCATGCGAAACACATGATTTAGATTAAAATCAATGCGAAGTAGAAGGCTTATTTTCGAATCCATGCGAAACAAATGGTTTAGCTGCAAATACTTGTGATATACATGATTTAGCTTCAACTGCATGCGAAACAAACGAGTTAGCTGCTAATCCATGCGAAACACATGATTTAGATTAAAATCAATGCGAAGTAGAAGGCTTATTTTCGAATCCATGCGAAACAAATGGTTTAGCTTCAAATCCTTGTGATATACATGATTTAGCTTCAACTGCATGCGAAACAAACGAGTTAGCTTTAAATCCATGCGAAACACATGATTTAGATTAAAATCAATGCGAAGTAGAAGGCTTATCTTCGAATCCATGCGAAACAAATGGTTTAGCTTCAAATGCTTGTGATATACATGATTTAGCTACAACTGCATGCGAAAAAACGAGTTAGCTTCAAAACCAAGCGAAACACATGATTTAGCCTCAAATCAATGCGAAGTAGATGGCTTAGCTTCGAATAAATGCGAAACAAATGGTTTAGCTTCAAATACTTGTGATATATATGATTTAGCTTCAACAGCATGCGAAACAAACGAGTTAGCTTCAAATCCATGCGAAACACATGATTTAGCTTCAAATCAATGCGGAGTAGGAGGCTTATCTCCGATCCCATGCGATACAAATGGTTTAGCTTCAAATACTTGTGATATAGATGATTGAGCTTCAACAGCATGCGAAACAAATGAGTTATATTCAAATCCAAGCGAAACACATGATTTATCTTCAAATCAATGAGAAGTGGAAGGCTTATCTTCGAATCCATGCGAAACGAATAGTTTAGCTTCAAATACTTGTGATATACATGATTCAGCTTCAACTGCATCCGAAACAAACGAGTTAGCTTCAAATCCATGCGAAACACATGATTTAGATTAAAATCAATGCGAAGTAGAAGGCTTATCTTCGAATCCATGCGAAACAAATGGTTTAGATTCAAATACTTGTGATATACATGATTTAGCTACAACAGCATGCGAAAAAAACGAGTTAGCTTCAAAACCTAGCGAAACACAAGATTTAGCCTCAAATCAATGCGAAGTAGATGGCTTAGCTTCGAATAAATGCGAACCAAATGGTTTAGCTTCAAATACTTGTGATATGCATGATTTAGCTTCAACTACTAGCGAAAAAAACGAGTTAGCTTCAAATCCAAGCGAAACACCTGATTTAGCCTCAAATCAATGCGAAATAGAAGGGTTATCTTCGAATCCATGCGAAACAAATGATATAGCTTCAAATACGTGTGATATACATGATTTACCTTCAACAGCATCCGAAACAAACGAGTTAGCTTCAAATCCTTGCGAAACACGTGATTTAGATTAAAATCAATGCGAAGTAGAAGGCTTATCTTCGAATCCATGCGAAACAAATGGTTTAGCTACAAATACTTGTAAAATACATGATTTAGCTTCAACTGCATGCGATACAAACGAGTTAGCTTAAAATCCATGCGGAACACATGATTTAGCTTCAAATCAATGCGAAGTAGAAGGCAGATCTTCGAATCCATGCGAAGCAAATGGTTTAGCTTCAAATACTTTTGATACACTTGATTTAGCTTCAACAGCATGCGAAACAAACGAGTTAGCTTCAAATCCAAGCGAAACACATGATTTATCTTCAAATCAATGCGAATTAGAAGGGTTATCTTGGAATGCATGCGAAACGTATGATATAGCTTCAAATACTTGTGATATACATGATTTAGCTTCAACAGCATGCGAAACAGACGAGTTAGCTTCAAATCCATGCGAAACACATGATTTAGCATCAAATCAATGCGAAGTAGAAGGCTGATCTTCGAATCCATGCGAAGCAAATGGTTTAGCTTCAAATACTTGTGATATACATGATTTAGCTTCAACTGCATGCGAAACAAACGAGTTAGTTTAAAATCCATGCGGAACACATGATTTAGCATCAAATCAATGCGAAGTGGAAGGCTTATCTTCGAATCCATGCGAAACGAATAGTTTAGCTTCAAATACTTGTGATATACATGATTCAGCTTCAACTGCATGCGAAACAAACGAGTTAGCTTTAAATCCATGCGAAACACATGATTTAGATTAAAATCAATGCGAAGTAGAAGGCTTATCTTCGAATCCATGCGAAGCAAATGGTTTAGCTTCGAATCCATGCGAAGCAAATGGTTTAGCTTCAAATACTTGTGATATACATGATTTAGCTTCAACTGCATGCGAAACAAACGAGTTAGCTTAAAATCCATGCGGAACACATGATTTAGCATCAAATCAATGCGAAGTGGAAGGCTTATCTTCGAATCCATGCGAAACGAATAGTTTAGCTTCAAATACTTGTGATATACATGATTTAGCTTCAACAGCATGCGAAAAAACGAGTTAGCTTCAAATCCATGCGAAACACATGATTTAGCTTCAAATCAATGCGAAGTAGGAGGCTTACCTTCGATCCTATGCGATACAAATTGTTTAGCTTCAAATACTTGTGATATACATGATTTAGCTTCAACAGCATGCGAAACAAACGAGTTATCTTCAAATCCATGCGAAACACATGATTTAGCATCAAATCAATGCGAAGTAGAAGGCTGATCTTCGAATCCATGCGTAACAAATGGTTTAGCTGCAAATACTTGTGATATACATGATTTAGCTTCAACTGCATGCGAAACAAACGAGTTAGCTGCTAATCCATGCGAAACACATGATTTAGATTAAAATCAATGCGAAGTAGAAGGCTTATTTTCGAATCTATGCGAAACAAATGGTTTAGCTTCAAATCCTTGTGATATACATGATTTAGCTTCAACTGCATGCGAAACAAACGAGTTAGCTTAAAATCCATGCGGAACACATGATTTAGCTTCAAATCAATGCGAAGTAGAAAGCTGATCTTCGAATCCATGCGAAGCAAATGGTTTAGCTTCAAATACTTTTGATACACTTGATTTAGCTTCAACAGCATGCGAAACAAACGAGTTAGCTTCAAATCCATGCGAAACACATGATTTAGCATCAAATCAATGCGATGTGGAAGGCTTATCTTCGAATCCATGCGAAACGAATAGTTTAGCTTCAAATACTTGTGATATACATGATTCAGCTACAACTGCATGCGAAACAAACGAGTTAGCTTTAAATCCATGCGAAACACATGATTTAGATTAAAATCAATGCGAAGTAGAAGGCTTATCTTCGAATCCATGCGAAACAAATGGTTTAGCTTCAAATGCTTGTGATATACATGATTTAGCTACAACTGCATGCGAAAAAACGAGTTAGCTTCAAAACCAAGCGAAACACATGATTTAGCCTCAAATCAATGCGAAGTAGAAGGCTTAGCTTCGAATAAATGCGAAACAAATGGTTTAGCTTCAAATACTTGTGATATATATGATTTAGCTTCAACAGCATGCGAAACAAACGTGTTAGCTTCAAATCCAAGCGAAACACATGATTTATCTTCAAATCAATGCGAATTAGAAGGGTTATCTTGGAATGCATGCGAAACGTATGATATAGCTTCAAATACTTGTGATATACATGATTTAGCTTCAACAGCATGCGAAACAGACGAGTTAGCTTCAAATCCATGCGAAACACATGATTTAGCATCAAATCAATGCGAAGTAGAAGGCTGATCTTCGAATCCATGCGAAGCAAATGGTTTAGCTTCGAATCCATGCGAAGCAAATGGTTTAGCTTCAAATACTTGTGATATACATGATTTAGCTTCAACTGCATGCGAAACAAACGAGTTAGCTTAAAATCCATGCGGAACACATGATTTAGCATCAAATCAATGCGAAGTGGAAGGCTTATCTTCGAATCCATGCGAAACGAATAGTTTAGCTTCAAATACTTGTGATATACATGATTTAGCTTCAACAGCATGCGAAAAAACGAGTTAGCTTCAAATCCATGCGAAACACATGATTTAGCTTCAAATCAATGCGAAGTAGGAGGCTTACCTTCGATCCTATGCGATACAAATGGTTTAGCTTCAAATACTTGTGATATACATGATTTAGCTTCAACAGCATGCGAAACAAACGAGTTATCTTCAAATCCATGCGAAACACATGATTTAGCATCAAATCAATGCGAAGTAGAAGGCTGATCTTCGAATCCATGCGTAACAAATGGTTTAGCTGCAAATACTTGTGATATACATGATTTAGCTTGAACTGCATGCGAAACAAACGAGTTAGCTGCTAATCCATGCGAAACACATGATTTAGATTAAAATCAATGCGAAGTAGAAGGCTTATTTTCGAATCCATGCGAAACAAATGGTTTAGCTTCAAATCCTTGTGATATACATGATTTAGCTTCAACTGCATGCGAAACAAACGAGTTAGCTTAAAATCCATGCGGAACACATGATTTAGCTTCAAATCAATGCGAAGTAGAAAGCTGATCTTCGAATCCATGCGAAGCAAATGGTTTAGCTTCAAATACTTTTGATACACTTGATTTAGCTTCAACAGCATGCGAAACAAACGAGTTAGCTTCAAATCCATGCGAAACACATGATTTAGCTTCAAATCAATGCGGAGTAGGAGGCTTATCTCCGATCCCATGCGATACAAATGGTTTAGCTTCAAATACTTGTGATATAGATGATTGAGCTTCAACAGCATGCGAAACAAATGAGTTATATTCAAATCCAAGCGAAACACATGATTTATCTTCAAATCAATGAGAAGTGGAAGGCTTATCTTCGAATCCATGCGAAACGAATAGTTTAGCTTCAAATACTTGTGATATACATGATTCAGCTTCAACTGCATCCGAAACAAACGAGTTAGCTTCAAATCCATGCGAAACACATGATTTAGATTAAAATCAATGCGAAGTAGAAGGCTTATCTTCGAATCCATGCGAAACAAATGGTTTAGCTTCAAATACTTGTGATATACATGATTTAGCTACAACAGCATGCGAAAAAAACGAGTTAGCTTCAAAACCTAGCGAAACACAAGATTTAGCCTCAAATCAATGCGAAGTAGATGGCTTAGCTTCGAATAAATGCGAACCAAATGGTTTAGCTACAAATACTTGTGATATGCATGATTTAGCTTCAACTACTAGCGAAAAAAACGAGTTAGCTTCAAATCCAAGCGAAACACCTGATTTAGCCTCAAATCAATGCGAAATAGAAGGGTTATCTTCGAATCCATGCGAAACAAATGATATAGCTTCAAATACGTGTGATATACATGATTTACCTTCAACAGCATCCGAAACAAACGAGTTAGCTTCAAATCCTTGCGAAACACGTGATTTAGATTAAAATCAATGCGAAGTAGAAGGCTTATCTTCGAATCCATGCGAAACAAATGGTTTAGCTACAAATACTTGTAAAATACATGATTTAGCTTCAACTGCATGCGATACAAACGAGTTAGCTTAAAATCCATGCGGAACACATGATTTAGCTTCAAATCAATGCGAAGTAGAAGGCTGATCTTCGAATCCATGCGAAGCAAATGGTTTAGCTTCAAATACTTTTGATACACTTGATTTAGCTTCAACAGCATGCGAAACAAACGAGTTAGCTTCAAATCCAAGCGAAACACATGATTTATCTTCAAATCAATGCGAATTAGAAGGGTTATCTTGGAATGCATGCGAAACGTATGATATAGCTTCAAATACTTGTGATATACATGATTTAGCTTCAACAGCATGCGAAACAGACGAGTTAGCTTCAAATCCATGCGAAACACATGATTTAGCATCAAATCAATGCGAAGTAGAAGGCTGATCTTCGAATCCATGCGAAGCAAATGGTTTAGCTTCAAATACTTGTGATATACATGATTTAGCTTCAACTGCATGCGAAACAAACGAGTTAGCTTAAAATCCATGCGGAACACATGATTTAGCATCAAATCAATGCGAAGTGGAAGGCTTATCTTCGAATCCATGCGAAACGAATAGTTTAGCTTCAAATACTTGTGATATACATGATTCAGCTTCAACTGCATGCGAAACAAACGAGTTAGCTTTAAATCCATGCGAAACACATGATTTAGATTAAAATCAATGCGAAGTAGAAGGCTTATCTTCGAATCCATGCGAAGCAAATGGTTTAGCTTCGAATCCATGCGAAGCAAATGGTTTAGCTTCAAATACTTTTGATACACTTGAGTTAGCTTCAACATCATGCGAAACAAACGAGTTAGCTTCAAATCCTTGCGAAACACATGATTTAGCATCAAATCAATGCGAAGTGGAAGACTTATCTTCGAATCCATGCGAAACGTATAGTTTAGCTTCAAATACTTGTGATATACATGATTCAGCTTCAACTGCATGCGAAACAAACGAGTTAGCTTTAAATCCATGCGAAACACATGATTTAGCTTCAAATCAATGCGAAGTGGAAGGCTTATCTTCGAATCCATGCGAAACAAATGGTTTAGCTTCATATACTTGTGATATACATGATTTAGCTTCAACAGCATGCGAAATGAACGAGTTAGATTCAAATCCATGCGAAACACATGATTTAGCTTCAAATCAATGCGAAATAGATGGATTATCTACGAATCCATGCGAAACAAATGGATTAGATTCATATACGTGTGATATACATGATTTAGCTTCAACAGCATGCGAAATAAACGAGTTAGATTCAAATCCATGCGAAACACATGATCTAGCTTCAAATCAATGCGAAGAAGAAGGGTTATCTTCGAATCCATGCGAAACGAATAGTTTAGCTTCAATTACTTGTGATATACATGATTCAGCTTCAACTGCATGCGAAACAAACGAGTTAGCTTCAAATCCATGCGAAACACATGATTTAGCATCAAATCAATGCGAATTAGAAGGGGTATCTTCGTATCGATGCGAAACAAATGGTTTAGCTGCAAATACTTGTGATATACGTGATTTAGCTTCAACTGCATGCGAAACAAACGAGTTAGCTTAAAATCCATGCGAAACACATGATTTAGCTTCAAATCAATGCGAAGTAGAAGGCTGATCTTCGAATCCATGCGTAACAAATGGTTTAGCTGCAAATAATTGTGATATACGTGATTTAGCTTCAACTGCATGCGAAACAAACGAGTTAACTTCGAATCCATCCGAAACGAATAGTTTAGCTTCTAATACTTGTGATGTACATGATTCAGCTTCAACTGCATGCGAAACAAACGAGTTAGCTTCAAATCCATGCGAAACACATGATTTAGATTAAAATCAATGCGAAGTAGAAGGCTTATCTTCGAATCCATGCGAAACAAATGGTTTAGCTTCAAATACTTGTGATATACATGATTTAGCTTCAACTGCATGCGAAACAAACGTGTTAGCTTAAAATCCATGCGGAACACATGATTTAGCTTCAAATCAATGCGAAGTAGAAGGCTGATCTTCGGATCCATGCGTAACAAATGGTTTAACTTCAAATACTTGTGATATACATGATTCAGCTTCAACTGCATGCGAAACAAACGAGTTAGCTTTAAATCCATGCGAAACACATGATTTAGCTTCAAATCAATGCGAATTAGAAGGGTTGTCTTGGAATCCATGCGAAACGTATGATATAGCTACAAATACTTGTGATATACATGATTTAGCTTCAACAGCATGCGAAAAAACGAGTTAGCTTCAAATCCATGCGAAACACATGATTTAGCTTCAAATCAATGCGAAGTAGGAGGCTTATCTTCGATCCCATGCGATACAAATGGTTTAGCTTCAAATACTTGTGATATACATGATTTAGCTTCAACTGCATGCGAAACAAACGAGTTAGCTGCTAATCCATGCGAAACACATGATTTAGATTAAAATCAATGCCAAGTAGAAGGCTTATTTTCGAATCCATGCGAAACAAATGGTTTAGCTTCAAATCCTTGTGATATACATGATTTAGCTTCAACTGCATGCGAAACAAACGAGTTAGCTTAAAATCCATGCGGAACACATGATTTAGCTTCAAATCAATGCGACTTAGAAGGGTTATCTTGGAATGCATGCGAAACGTATGATATAGCTTCAAATACTTGTGATATACATGATTCAGCTTCAACTGCATGCGAAACAAACGAGTTAGCTTTAAATCCATGCGAAACACATGATTTAGCTTCAAATCAATGCGAATTAGAAGGGTTGTCTTGGAATCCATGCGAAACGTATGATATAGCTACAAATACTTGTGATATACATGATTTAGCTTCAACAGCATGCGAAAAAACGAGTTAGCTTCAAATCCATGCGAAACACATGATTTAGCTTCAAATCAATGCGAGTTAGAAGGGTTATCTTGGAATGCATGCGGAACGTATGATATAGCTTCAAATACTTGTGATATACATGATTTAGCTTCAACAGCATGCGAAACAAACGAGATAGCTTCAAATCCATGCGAAACACATGATTTAGCATCAAATCAATGCGAAGTAGAAGGCTGATCTTCGAATCCATGCGAAGCAAATGGTTTAGCTTCAAATACTTGTGATATGCATGATTTAGCTTCAAAACCGAGCGAAACACATGATTTAGCCTCAAATCAATGCGAAGTGGAAGGCTTATCTTCGAATCCATGCGAAACGAATAGTTTAGCTTCAAATACTTGTGATATACATGATTCAGCTTCAACTGCATGCGAAACAAACGAGTTAGCTTTAAATCCATGCGAAACACATGATTTAGATTAAAATCAATGCGAAGTAGAAGGCTTATCTTCGAATCCATGCGAAACAAATGGTTTAGCTTCAAATACTTGTGATATACACGATTTAGCTACAACTGCATGCGAAAAAAACGAGTTAGCTTTAAAACCAAGCGAAACACATGATTTAGCCTCAAATCAATGCGAAGTAGAAGGCTTAGCATCGATTAAATGCGAAACAAATGGTTTAGCTTCAAATACTTGTGATATATATGGTTTAGCTTCTACAGCATGCGAAACAAACGAGTTAGCTTCAAATCCATGCGAAACACATGATTTAGCTTCAAATCAATGCGAATTAGAAGGGTTATCTTGGAATGCATGCGAAACGTATGATATAGCTTCAAATACTTGTGGTATACATGATTTAGCTTCAACAGCATGCGAAACAAACGAGTTAGCTTCAAAACCGAGCGAAACACATGATTTAGCCTCAAATCAATGCGAAGTAGAAGGCTTAGCATCGAATAAATGCGAAACAAATGGTTTAGCTTCAAATACTTGTGATATATATGATTTAGCTTCAACAGCATGCGAAACAAACGAGTTAGATTCAAATCCATGCGAAACACATGATTTAGCATCAAATCAATGCGAAGTAGAAAGCTGATCTTCGAATCCATGCGAAGCAAATGGTTTAGCTTCAAATACTTGTGATATACATGATTTAGCTTCAACTGCATGCGAAACAAACGAGTTAGCTTAAAATCCATGCGGAACACATGATTTAGCATCAAATCAATGCGAATTAGAAGGGTTATCGTCGAATCCATGCGAAACAAATGATATAGCTTCAAATACTTGTGATATACATGATTTAGCTTCAACAGCATCCGAAACAAACGAGTTAGATTCAAATCCATGCGAAACACATGATTTAGATTAAAATCAATGCGAAGTAGAAGGCTTATCGTCGAATCCATGCGAAACAAATGGTTTAGCTTCAAATACTTGTGATATACATGATTTAGCTTCAACTGCATGCGATACAAACGAGTTAGCTTAAAATCCATGCGGAACACATGATTTAGCTTCAAATCAATGCGAAGTAGAAGGCTGATCTTCGAATCCATGCGAAGCAAATGGTTTAGCTTCAAATACTTGTGATATACATGATTTAGCTTCAACTGCATGCGAAACAAACGAGTTAGCTTAAAATCCATGCGGAACACATGATTTAGCATCAAATCAATGCGAAGTGGAAGGCTTATCTTCGAATCCATGCGAAACGAATAGTTTAGCTTCAAATACTTGTGATATACATGATTCAGCTTCAACTGCATGCGAAACAAATGAGTTAGCTTTAAATCCATGCGAAACACATGATTTAGATTAAAATCAATGCGAAGTAGAAGGCTTATCTTCGAATCCATGCGAAGCAAATGGTTTAGCTTCAAATACTTTTGATACACTTTAGTTAGCTTCAGCATCATGCGAAACAAACGAGTTAGCTTCAAATCCTTGCGAAACACATGATTTAGCATCAAATCAATGCGAAGTGGAAGACTTATCTTCGAATCCATGCGAAACGAATAGTTTAGCTTCAAATACTTGTGATATACATGATTCAGCTTCAACTGCATGCGAAACAAACGAGTTAGCTTTAAATCCATGCGAAACACATGATTTAGCTTCAAATCAATGCGAATTAGAAGGGTTGTCTTGGAATCCATGCGAAACGTATGATATAGCTACAAATACTTGTGATATACATGATTTAGCTTCAACAGCATGCGAAAAAACGAGTTAGCTTCAAATCCATGCGAAACACATGATTTAGCATCAAATCAATGCGAAGTAGAAGGCTGATCTTCGAATCCATGCGTAACAAATAGTTTAGCTGCAAATACTTGTGATATACATGATTTAGCTTCAACAGCATGCGAAACAAACGAGTTAGCTTCAAATCCATGCGAAACACATGATTTAGATTCAAATCAATGCGAATTAGAAGGGTTATCTTGGAATCCATGCGAAAAGTATGATATAGCTTCAAATACTTGTGATATACATGATTTAGCTTCAACAGCATGCGAAACAAACGAGTTAGCTTCAAATCCATGCGAAACACATGATTTAGCTTCAAATCAATGCGAAGTAGAAGGCTGATCTTCGAATCCATGCGAAGCAAATGGTTTAGCTTCAAATACTTGTGATATACATGATTTAGCTTCAACTGCATGCGAAACAAACGAGTTAGCTTAAAATCCATGCGGAACACATGATTTAGCATCAAATCAATGCGAAGTGGAAGGCTTATCTTCGAATCCATGCGAAACGAATAGTTTAGCTTCAAATACTTGTGATATACATGATTCAGCTTCAACTGCATGCGAAACAAATGAGTTAGCTTTAAATCCATGCGAAACACATGATTTAGATTAAAATCAATGCGAAGTAGAAGGCTTATCTTCGAATCCATGCGAAGCAAATGGTTTAGCTTCAAATACTTTTGATACACTTTAGTTAGCTTCAGCATCATGCGAAACAAACGAGTTAGCTTCAAATCCTTGCGAAACACATGATTTAGCATCAAATCAATGCGAAGTGGAAGACTTATCTTCGAATCCATGCGAAACGAATAGTTTAGCTTCAAATACTTGTGATATACATGATTCAGCTTCAACTGCATGCGAAACAAACGAGTTAGCTTTAAATCCATGCGAAACACATGATTTAGCTTCAAATCAATGCGAATTAGAAGGGTTGTCTTGGAATCCATGCGAAACGTATGATATAGCTACAAATACTTGTGATATACATGATTTAGCTTCAACAGCATGCGAAAAAACGAGTTAGCTTCAAATCCATGCGAAACACATGATTTAGCATCAAATCAATGCGAAGAAGAAGGCTGATCTTCGAATCCATGCGTAACAAATAGTTTAGCTGCAAATACTTGTGATATACATGATTTAGCTTCAACAGCATGCGAAACAAACGAGTTAGCTTCAAATCCATGCGAAACACATGATTTAGATTCAAATCAATGCGAATTAGAAGGGTTATCTTGGAATCCATGCGAAACGTATGATATAGCTTCAAATACTTGTGATATACATGATTTAGCTTCAACAGCATGCGAAACAAACGAGTTAGCTTCAAATCCATGCGAAACACATGATTTAGCTTCAAATCAATGCGAAGTAGAAGGCTGATCTTCGAATCCATGCGAAGCAAATGGTTTAGCTTCAAATACTTTTGATACACTTGATTTAGCTTCAACAGCATGCGAAACAAACGAGTTATATTCAAATCCAAGCGAAACACATGATTTATCTTCAAATCAATGCGAGTTAGAAGGGTTATCTTGGAATGCATGCGGAACGTATGATATAGCTTCAAATACTTGTGATATACATGATTTAGCTTCAACAGCATGCGAAACAAATGAGTTAGCTTCAAATCCATGCGAAACACATGATTTAGCATCAAATCAATGCGAAGTAGAAGGCTGATCTTCGAATCCATGCGAAGCAAATGGTTTAGCTTCAAATACTTGTGATATGCATGATTTAGCTTCAAAACCGAGCGAAACACATGATTTAGCCTCAAATCAATGCGAAGTGGAAGGCTTATCTTCGAATCCATGCGAAACGAATAGTTTAGCTTCAAATACTTGTGATATACATGATTCAGCTTCAACTGCATGCGAAACAAACGAGTTAGCTTTAAATCCATGCGAAACACATGATTTAGATTAAAATCAATGCGAAGTAGAAGGCTTATCTTCGAATCCATGCGAAACAAATGGTTTAGCTTCAAATACTTGTGATATACACGATTTAGCTACAACTGCATGCGAAAAAAACGAGTTAGCTTTAAAACCAAGCGAAACACATGATTTAGCCTCAAATCAATGCGAAGTAGAAGGCTTAGCATCGATTAAATGCGAAACAAATGGTTTAGCTTCAAATACTTGTGATATATATGATTTAGCTTCTACAGCATGCGAAACAAACGAGTTAGCTTCAAATCCATGCGAAACACATGATTTAGCTTCAAATCAATGCGAATTAGAAGGGTTATCTTGGAATGCATGCGAAACGTATGATATAGCTTCAAATACTTGTGGTATACATGATTTAGCTTCAACAGCATGCGAAACAAACGAGTTAGCTTCAAAACCGAGCGAAACACATGATTTAGCCTCAAATCAATGCGAAGTAGAAGGTTTAGCATCGAATAAATGCGAAACAAATGGTTTAGCTTCAAATACTTGTGATATATATGATTTAGCTTCAACAGCATGCGAAACAAACGAGTTAGTTTCAAATCCATGCGAAACACATGATTTAGCTTCAAATCAATGCGAATTAGAAGGGTTATCTTCGAATCCATGCGAAACAAATGATATAGCTTCAAATACTTGTGATATACATGATTTAACTTCAACAGCATCCGAAACAAACGAGTTAGATACAAATCCATGCGAAACACATGATTTAGCTTCAAATCAATGCGAAGAAGTAGGCATATCTTCGAATCCATGCGAAACAAATGGATTAGCTTCAAATACTTGTGATATACATGATTCAGCTTCAACTGCATGCGAAACAAACGAGTTAGCTTAAAATCCATGCGGAACACATGATTTAGCTTCAAATCAATGCGAAGTAGAAGGCTGATCTTCGAATCCATGCGAAGCAAATGGTTTAGCTTCAAATACTTTTGATACACTTGAGTTAGCTTCAACAGCATGCGAAACAAACGAGTTAGCTTCAAATCCTTGCGAAACACATGATTTTGCATCAAATCAATGCGAAGTGGAAGACTTATCTTCGAATCCATGCGAAACGAATAGTTTAGCTTCAAATACTTGTGTTATACATGATTCAGCTTCAACTGCATGCGAAACAAACGAGTTAGCTTTAAATCCATGCGAAACACATGATTTAGATTAAAATCAATGCGAAGTAGAAGGCTTATCTTCGAATCCATGCGAAACAAATGGTTTAGCTTCAAATACTTGTGATATACATGATTTAGCTACAACTGCATGCGAAAAAAACGAGTTAGCTTTAAAACCAAGCGAAACACATGATTTAGCCTCAAATCAATGCGAAGTAGAAGGCTTAGCATCGATTAAATGCGAAACAAATGGTTTAGCTTCAAATACTTGTGATATATATGATTTAGCTTCTACAGCATGCGAAACAAACGAGTTAGCTTCAAATCCATGCGAAACACATGATTTAGCTTCAAATCAATGCGAATTAGAAGGGTTATCTTCGAATCCATGCGAAACGAATGATATAGCTTCAATTACTTGTGATATACATGATTTAGCTTCAACAGCATGCGAAACAAACGAGTTAGCTTCAAAACCGAGCGAAACACATGATTTAGCCTCAAATCAATGCGAAGTAGAAGGCTTAGCATCGAATAAATGCGAAACAAATGGTTTAGCTTCAAATACTTGTGATATATATGATTTAGCTTCAACAGCATGCGAAACAAACGAGTTAGATTCAAATCCATGCGAAACACATGATTTAGCTTCAAATCAATGCGAATTAGAAGGGTTATCTTCGAATCCATGCGAAACAAATGATATAGCTTCAAATACTTGTGATATACATGATTTAACTTCAACAGCATCCGAAACAAACGAGTTAGATTCAAATCCATGCGAAACACATGATTTAGCTTCAAATCAATGCGAAGAAGTAGGCATATCTTCGAATCCATGCGAAACAAATGGATTAGCTTCTTATACTTGTGATGTACATGATTTAGCTACAACAGCATGCGAAATAAACGAGTTAGCTTCAAATCCATGCGAAACGCATGATTTAGCTTCAAATCAATGCGAATTAGAAGGGTTATCTTGGAATCCATGCGAAACGTATGATATAGCTTCAAATACTTGTGGTATACATGATTTAGCTTCAACAGCATGCGAAACAAACGAGTTAGCTTCAAATCCATGCGAAACACATGATTTAGCATCAAATCAATGCGAAGTAGAAGGCTGATCTTCGAATCCATGCGAAGCAAATGGTTTAGCTTCAAATACTTGTGATATACAAGATTTAGCTTCAAAACCGAGCGAAACACATGATTTAGCCTCAAATCAATGCGAAGTGGAAGGCTTATCTTCGAATCCATGCGAAACGAATAGTTTAGCTTCAAATACTTGTGATATACATGATTCAGCTTCAACTGCATGCGAAACAAACGAGTTAGCTTAAAATCCATGCGGAACACATGATTTAGCTTCAAATCAATGCGAACTAGAAGGCTTAGCTTCGAATATATGCGAAACAAATGGTTTAGCTTCAAATACTTGTGATATATATGATTTAGCTTCAACAGCATGCGAAACAAACGAGTTATATTCAAATCCAAGCGAAACACATGATTTAGCATCAAATCAATGCGAAGTAGAAGGCTGATCTTCGAATCTTTGCGAAACGAATAGTTTAGCTTCAAATACTTGTGATATACATGATTCAGCTTCAACAGCATGCGAAATAAACGAGTTAGATTCAAATCCATGCGAAACACATGATTTAGCTTCAAATCAATGCGAAGTAGAAGGCTGATCTTCGAATCCATGCGTAACAAATGGTTTAGCTGCAAATACGTGTGATTACATGATTTAGCATCAACAGCATGCGAAATAAACGAGTTAGCTTCAAATCCATGCGAAACACATGATTTAGATTCAAATCAATGCGAATTAGAAGGGTTATCTTGGAATCCATGCGAAACGTATGATATAGCTTCAAATACTTGTGATATACATGATTTAGCTTCAACAGCATGCGAAACAAACGAGTTAGCTTCAAATCCATGCGAAACACATGATTTAGCTTCAAATCAATGCGAAGTAGAAGGCTGATCTTCGAATCCATGCGAAGCAAATGGTTTAGCTTCAAATACTTTTGATACACTTGATTTAGCTTCAACAGCATGCGAAACAAACGAGTTATATTCAAATCCAAGCGAAACACATGATTTATCTTCAAATCAATGCGAGTTAGAAGGGTTATCTTGGAATGCATGCGGAACGTATGATATAGCTTCAAATACTTGTGATATACATGATTTAGCTTCAACAGCATGCGAAACAAACGAGTTAGCTTCAAATCCATGCGAAACACATGATTTAGCATCAAATCAATGCGAAGTAGAAGGCTGATCTTCGAATCCATGCGAAGCAAATGGTTTAGCTTCAAATACTTGTGATATGCATGATTTAGCTTCAAAACCGAGCGAAACACATGATTTAGCCTCAAATCAATGCGAAGTGGAAGGCTTATCTTCGAATCCATGCGAAACGAATAGTTTAGCTTCAAATACTTGTGATATACATGATTCAGCTTCAACTGCATGCGAAACAAACGAGTTAGCTTTAAATCCATGCGAAACACATGATTTAGATTAAAATCAATGCGAAGTAGAAGGCTTATCTTCGAATCCATGCGAAACAAATGGTTTAGCTTCAAATACTTGTGATATACACGATTTAGCTACAACTGCATGCGAAAAAAACGAGTTAGCTTTAAAACCAAGCGAAACACATGATTTAGCCTCAAATCAATGCGAAGTAGAAGGCTTAGCATCGATTAAATGCGAAACAAATGGTTTAGCTTCAAATACTTGTGATATATATGATTTAGCTTCTACAGCATGCGAAACAAACGAGTTAGCTTCAAATCCATGCGAAACACATGATTTAGCTTCAAATCAATGCGAATTAGAAGGGTTATCTTGGAATGCATGCGAAACGTATGATATAGCTTCAAATACTTGTGGTATACATGATTTAGCTTCAACAGCATGCGAAACAAACGAGTTAGCTTCAAAACCGAGCGAAACACATGATTTAGCCTCAAATCAATGCGAAGTAGAAGGCTTAGCATCGAATAAATGCGAAACAAATGGTTTAGCTTCAAATACTTGTGATATATATGATTTAGCTTCAACAGCATGCGAAACAAACGAGTTAGTTTCAAATCCATGCGAAACACATGATTTAGCTTCAAATCAATGCGAATTAGAAGGGTTATCTTCGAATCCATGCGAAACAAATGATATAGCTTCAAATACTTGTGATATACATGATTTAACTTCAACAGCATCCGAAACAAACGAGTTAGATACAAATCCATGCGAAACACATGATTTAGCTTCAAATCAATGCGAAGAAGTAGGCATATCTTCGAATCCATGCGAAACAAATGGATTAGCTTCAAATACTTGTGATATACATGATTCAGCTTCAACTGCATGCGAAACAAACGAGTTAGCTTAAAATCCATGCGGAACACATGATTTAGCTTCAAATCAATGCGAAGTAGAAGGCTGATCTTCGAATCCATGCGAAGCAAATGGTTTAGCTTCAAATACTTTTGATACACTTGAGTTAGCTTCAACAGCATGCGAAACAAACGAGTTAGCTTCAAATCCTTGCGAAACACATGATTTTGCATCAAATCAATGCGAAGTGGAAGACTTATCTTCGAATCCATGCGAAACGAATAGTTTAGCTTCAAATACTTGTGTTATACATGATTCAGCTTCAACTGCATGCGAAACAAACGAGTTAGCTTTAAATCCATGCGAAACACATGATTTAGATTAAAATCAATGCGAAGTAGAAGGCTTATCTTCGAATCCATGCGAAACAAATGGTTTAGCTTCAAATACTTGTGATATACATGATTTAGCTACAACTGCATGCGAAAAAAACGAGTTAGCTTTAAAACCAAGCGAAACACATGATTTAGCCTCAAATCAATGCGAAGTAGAAGGCTTAGCATCGATTAAA
This sequence comes from Megalopta genalis, assembly GCF_051020955.1. Taxonomy (NCBI): domain Eukaryota; kingdom Metazoa; phylum Arthropoda; class Insecta; order Hymenoptera; family Halictidae; genus Megalopta; species Megalopta genalis. Next base: position 71,138 of record NW_027476127.1, read on the forward strand.
TGCGAAACAAATGGTTTAGCTTCAAATACTTGTGATATATATGATTTAGCTTCTACAGCATGCGAAACAAACGAGTTAGCTTCAAATCCATGCGAAACACATGATTTAGCTTCAAATCAATGCGAATTAGAAGGGTTATCTTCGAATCCATGCGAAACGAATGATATAGCTTCAATTACTTGTGATATACATGATTTAGCTTCAACAGCATGCGAAACAAACGAGTTAGCTTCAAAACCGAGCGAAACACATGATTTAGCCTCAAATCAATGCGAAGTAGAAGGCTTAGCATCGAATAAATGCGAAACAAATGGTTTAGCTTCAAATACTTGTGATATATATGATTTAGCTTCAACAGCATGCGAAACAAACGAGTTAGATTCAAATCCATGCGAAACACATGATTTAGCTTCAAATCAATGCGAATTAGAAGGGTTATCTTCGAATCCATGCGAAACAAATGATATAGCTTCAAATACTTGTGATATACATGATTTAACTTCAACAGCATCCGAAACAAACGAGTTAGATTCAAATCCATGCGAAACACATGATTTAGCTTCAAATCAATGCGAAGAAGTAGGCATATCTTCGAATCCATGCGAAACAAATGGATTAGCTTCTTATACTTGTGATGTACATGATTTAGCTACAACAGCATGCGAAATAAACGAGTTAGCTTCAAATCCATGCGAAACGCATGATTTAGCTTCAAATCAATGCGAATTAGAAGGGTTATCTTGGAATCCATGCGAAACGTATGATATAGCTTCAAATACTTGTGGTATACATGATTTAGCTTCAACAGCATGCGAAACAAACGAGTTAGCTTCAAATCCATGCGAAACACATGATTTAGCATCAAATCAATGCGAAGTAGAAGGCTGATCTTCGAATCCATGCGAAGCAAATGGTTTAGCTTCAAATACTTGTGATATACAAGATTTAGCTTCAAAACCGAGCGAAACACATGATTTAGCCTCAAATCAATGCGAAGTGGAAGGCTTATCTTCGAATCCATGCGAAACGAATAGTTTAGCTTCAAATACTTGTGATATACATGATTCAGCTTCAACTGCATGCGAAACAAACGAGTTAGCTTAAAATCCATGCGGAACACATGATTTAGCTTCAAATCAATGCGAACTAGAAGGCTTAGCTTCGAATATATGCGAAACAAATGGTTTAGCTTCAAATACTTGTGATATATATGATTTAGCTTCAACAGCATGCGAAACAAACGAGTTATATTCAAATCCAAGCGAAACACATGATTTAGCATCAAATCAATGCGAAGTAGAAGGCTGATCTTCGAATCTTTGCGAAACGAATAGTTTAGCTTCAAATACTTGTGATATACATGATTCAGCTTCAACAGCATGCGAAATAAACGAGTTAGATTCAAATCCATGCGAAACACATGATTTAGCTTCAAATCAATGCGAAGTAGAAGGCTGATCTTCGAATCCATGCGTAACAAATGGTTTAGCTGCAAATACTTGTGACATACATGATTTATCTTCAACAGCATGCGAAACAAACGAGTTATCTTCAAATCCATGCGAAACACATGATTTAGATTCAAATCAATGCGAATTAGAAGGGTTATCTTGGAATCCATGCGAAACGTATGATATAGCTTCAAATACTTGTGATATACATGATTTAGCTTCAACAGCATGCGAAACAAACGAGTTATCTTCAAATCCATGCGAAACACATGATTTAGATTCAAATCAATACGAATTAGAAGGGTTATCTTGGAATCCATGCGAAACGTATGATATAGCTTCAAATACTTGTGATATACATGATTTAGCTTCAACAGCATGCGAAACAAACGAGTTTGCTTCAAATCCATGCGAAACACATGATTTAGCATCAAATCAATGCGAAGTAGAAGGCTGATCTTCGAATCCATGCGAAGCAAATGGTTTAGCTTCAAATACTTGTGATATACATGATTTAGCTTCAACAGCATGCGAAACAGATGAGTTATCTTCAAATCCATGCGAAACACATGATTTAGCATCAAATCAATGCGAAGTAGAAGGCTGATCTTCGAATCCATGCGAAGCAAATGGTTTAGCTTCAAATACTTGTGATATACATGATTTAGCTTCAACAGCATGCGAAACAGATGAGTTAGCTTCAAAACCGAGCGAAACACATGATTTAGCCTCAAATCAATGCGAAGTAGAAGGCTTAGCATCGAATAAATGCGAAACAAATGGTTTAGCTTCAAATACTTGTGATATATATGATTTAGCTTCAACTGCATGCGAAACAAACGAGTTAGCTTAAAATCCATGCGGAACACATGATTTAGCTTCAAATCAATGCGAAGTAGAAGGCTGATCTTCGAATCCATGCGAAGCAAATGGTTTAGCTTCAAATACTTTTGATACACTTGAGTTAGCTTCAACAGCATGCGAAACAAACGAGTTAGCTTCAAATCCATGCGGAACACATGATTTAGCTTCAAATCAATGCGAAGTAGAAGGGTTATCTTCGTATCCATGCGAAACAAATGGTTTAGCTTCAAATACTTGTGATATACATGATTTAGCTTCAACAGCATGCGAAACATACGAGTAAGCTTCAAATCCATGCGAAACACATGATTTAGCTTCAAATCAATGCGAAGTAGAAGGCTGATCTTCGAATCCATGCGAAGCAAATGGTTTAGTTTCAAATACTTGCGATATACATGATTTAGCTTCAACAGCATGCGAAACAAACGAGTTAGATTCAAATCCATGCGAAACACATGATTTAGCTTCAAATCAATGCGAAGTAGAAGGCTTATCTTCGAATCCATGCGAAACAAATGGTTTAGCTTCAAATACTTGTGGTATACACGATTTAGCTTCAACTGCATGCGAAACAAACGAGTTAGCTTATAATCCATGCGAAACACATGATTTAGCTTCAAATCAATGCGAAGTAGAAGGCTTATCTTCGTATCCATGCGAAACAAATGGTTTAGCTGCAAATACTTCTGATATACGTGATTTAGCTTCAACTGCATGCGAAACAAACGAGTTAACTTCGAATCCATGCGAAGCAAATGGTTTAGCTTCAAATACTTGTGATCCACTTGAGTTAGCTTCAACAGCATGCGAAACAAACGAGTTAGCTTCAAATCCATGCGAAACACATGATTTAGCATCAAATCAATGCGAAGTGGAAGGCTGATCTTCGAATCCATGCGAAGCAAATGGTTTAGTTTCAAATACTTGCGATATACATGATTTAGCTTCAACAGCATGCGAAACAAACGAGTTAGATTCAAATCCATGCGAAACACATGATTTAGCTTCAAATCAATGCGAAGTAGAAGGCTGATCTTCGAATCCATGCGAAGCAAATGGTTTAGCTTCAAATACTTGCGATATACATGATTTAGCTTCAACAGCATGCGAAACAAACGAGTTAGATTCAAATCCATGCGAAACACATGATTTAGCTTCAAATCAATGCGAAGTAGAAGGCTTATCTTCGTATCCATGCGAAACAAATGGTTTAGCTGCAAATACTTCTGATATACGTGATTTAGCTTCAACTGCATGCGAAACAAACGAGTTAACTTCGAATCCATGCGAAGCAAATGGTTTAGCTTCAAATACTTGTGATCCACTTGAGTTAGCTTCAACAGCATGCGAAACAAACGAGTTAGCTTCAAATCCATGCGAAACACATGATTTAGCATCAAATCAATGCGAAGTGGAAGGCTTATCTTCGAATCCATGCGAAACAAATGGATCAGCTTCATATACTTGTGATATACACGATTTAGCTTCAACTGCATGCGAAACAAACGAGTTAGCTTATAATCCATGCGAAACACATGATTTAGCTTCAAATCAATGCGAAGTAGAAGGCTTATCTTCGAATCCATGCGAAACGAATAGTTTAGCTTCAAATACTTGTGATATACATGATTTAGCTTCAACAGCATGCGAAACAAACGAGTAAGCTTCAAATCCATGCGAAACACATGATTTAGCTTCAAATCAATGCGAAGTAGAAGGCTGATCTTCGAATCCATGCGAAGCAAATGGTTTAGTTTCAAATACTTGCGATATACATGATTTAGCTTCAACAGCATGTGAAACAAACGAGTTAGATTCAAATCCATGCGAAACACATGATTTAGCTTCAAATCAATGCGAAGTAGAAGGCTTATCTTCGAATCCATGCGAAACAAATGGTTTAGCTTCAAATACTTGTGGTATACACGGTTTAGCTTCAACTGCATGCGAAACAAACGAGTTAGCTTATAATCCATGCGAAACACATGATTTAGCTTCAAATCAATGCGAAGTAGAAGGGTTATCTTCGTATCCATGCGAAACAAATGGTTTAGCTTCAAATACTTGTGATATACATGATTTAGCTTCAACAGCATGCGAAACAAACGAGTAAGCTTCAAATCCATGCGAAACACATGATTTAGCTTCAAATCAATGCGAAGTAGAAGGCTGATCTTCGAATCCATGCGAAGCAAATGGTTTAGCTTCAAATACTTGCGATATACATGATTTAGCTTCAACAGCATGCGAAACAAACGAGTTAGCTTCAAATCCATGCGAAACACATGATTTAGCATCAAATCAATGCGAAGTGGAAGGCTTATCTTCGAATCCATGCGAAACGAATAGTTTAGCTTCAAATACTTGTGATATACATGATTCAGCTTCAACTGCATGCGAAACAAACGAGTTAGCTTCAAATCCATGCGAAACACATGATTTAGATTAAAATCAATGCGATGTAGAAGGCTTATCTTCGAATCCATGCGAAACAAATGGTTTAGCTTCAAATACTTGTGATATGCATGATTTAGCTTCAACTACTAGCGAAAAAAACGAGTTAGCTTCAAATCCAAGCGAAACACATGATTTAGCATCAAATCAATGCGAAGTAGAAGGCTTATCTTCGAATCCATGCGAAACAAATGGATTAGCTTCTTATACTTGTGATATACATGATTTAGCTTCAACAGCGTGCGAAATAAACGAGTTAGATTCAAATCCATGCGAAACACATGATTTAACTTCAAATCAATGCGAAGTAGAAGGCTTATCTTCGTATCCATGCGAAACAAATGGTTTAGCTGCAAATACTTGTGATATACATGATTTAGCTTCAACTGCATGCGAAACAAACGAGTTAGCTTAAAATCCATGCGGAACACATGATTTAGCTTCAAATCAATGCGATGTAGGAGGCTTATCTTCGATCCCATGCGATACAAATGGTTTAGCTTCAAATACTTGTGATATACATGATTTAGCTTCAACAGCATGCGAAACAAACGAGCTAGCTTCAAATCCATGCGAAACACACGATTTAGCCTCAAATCAATGCGAAGTAGATGGCTTAGCTTCGAATAAATGCGAACCAAATGGTTTAGCTTCAAATACTTGTGATATGCATGATTTAGCTTCAACTACTAGCGAAAAAAACGAGTTAGCTTATAATCCATGCGAAACACATGATTTAGCTTCAAATCAATGCGAAGTAGAAGGGTTATCTTCGTATCCATGCGAAACAAATGGTTTAGCTTCAAATACCTGTGATATACATGATTTAGCTTCAACAGCATGCGAAACAAACCAGTTAGCTTCAAATCTATGCGAAACGCATGATTTAGCATCAAATCAATGCGAAGTGTAAGGCTTATCTTCGAATCCATGCGAAACAAATGGATCAGCTTCATATACTTGTGATATACACGATTTAGCTTCAACTGCATGTGGATCAAACGAGTTAGCTTATAGTCCATGCGAAACACATGATTTAGCTTCAAATCAATGCGAAGTAGAAGGCTTATCTTCGAATCCATGCGAAACGAATAGTTTAGCTTCAAATACTTGTGATATACATGATTCAGCTTCAACTGCATGCGAAACAAACGAGTTAGCTTCAAATCCATGCGAAACACATGATTTATATTAAAATCAATGCGAAGTAGAAGGCTTATCTTCGAATCCATGCGAAACAAATGGTTTAGCTTCAAATACTTGTGATATGCATGATTTAGCTTCAACTACTAGCGAAAAAAACGAGTTAGCTTCAAATCCAAGCGAAACACATGATTTAGCTTCAAATCAATGCGAAGTAGAAGGCTTATCTTCGTATCCATGCGAAACAAATGGTTTAGCTGCAAATACTTGTGATATACATGATTTAGCTTCAACTGCATGCGAAACAAACGAGTTAGCTTAAAATCCATGCGGAACACATGATTTAGCTTCAAATCAATGCGAAGTAGAATGCTGAGTTTCAAATCCATGCGAATCAAATGTTTTAGCTTCAAATCAATGCGAAGTAGGAGGCTTATCTTCGATCCCATGCGATACAAATGGTTTAGCTTCAAATACTTGTGATATACATGATTTAGCTTCAACAGCATGCGAAACAAACGAGCTAGCTTCAAATCCATGCGGAACACATGATTTAGGATCAAATCAATGCGAAGTAGAAGGCTTATCTTCGAATCCATGCGAAACAAATGGTTTAGCTTCAAATACTTGTGATATACATGATTTAGCTTCAACTGCATGCGAAACAAACGAGTTAGCTTATAATCCATGCGAAACACATGATTTAGCTTCAAATCAATGCGAAGTAGAAGGGTTATCTTCGTATCCATGCGAAACAAATGGTTTAGCTTCAAATACTTGTGATATACATGATTTAGCTTCAACAGCATGCGAAACAAACCAGTTAGCTTCAAATCTATGCGAAACGCATGATTTAGCATCAAATCAATGCGAAGTGTAAGGCTTATCTTCGAATCCATGCGAAACAAATGGATCAGCTTCATATACTTGCGATATACACGATTTAGCTTCAACTGCATGTGGATCAAACGAGTTAGCTTATAGTCCATGCGAAACACATGATTTAGCTTCAAATCAATGCGAAGTAGAAGGCTTATCTTCGAATCCATGCGAAACGAATAGTTTAGCTTCAAATACTTGTGATATACATGATTCAGCTTCAACTGCATGCGAAACAAACGAGTTAGCTTCAAATCCATGCGAAACACATGATTTATATTAAAATCAATGCGAAGTAGAAGGCTTATCTTCGAATCCATGCGAAACAAATGGTTTAGCTTCAAATACTTGTGATATGCATGATTTAGCTTCAACTACTAGCGAAAAAAACGAGTTAGCTTCAAATCCAAGCGAAACACATGATTTAGCTTCAAATCAATGCGAAGTAGAAGGCTTATCTTCGTATCCATGCGAAACAAATGGTTTAGCTGCAAATACTTGTGATATACATGATTTAGCTTCAACTGCATGCGAAACAAACGAGTTAGCTTAAAATCCATGCGGAACACATGATTTAGCTTCAAATCAATGCGAAGTAGAATGCTGAGTTTCAAATCCATGCGAATCAAATGTTTTAGCTTCAAATACTTGTGACATACATGATTTAGCTTCAACTGCATGCGAAATAAACGAGTTAGCTTCAAATCCATGCGAAACAATTCGTTTAGCTTCAAATACTTGTGATATACTTGATTTAGATTCAAGTGCGTGCGAAACAAACGAGTTAGCTTCAAATCCAAGCGAAACACATGATTTATCTTCAAATCAATGCGAGGTAGAAGGCTTAGATTCAAATCCATGAGAATCAAACGGTTTAAGTTCAAATACTTGTGATATACATAATTTAGCTTCAACAGCATGCGAAACAATCGAGTTAGCGTCAAATCCATGCGAAACACATGATTTGGCTTCAAATCAATGCGAAGTAGAAGGGTTATCTTCGAATCCATGCGAAACAAATGGTTTAGCTTCAAACACTTGTGATATACATGTTTTAGCTTCAACACCATGCGAAACAAACGAGTTAGCTTCAAATCCAGCGAAAAATATGATTTAGCATCAAATCAATGCGAAGTAGGAGGCTTATCTTCAAATCCATGCGAAACACATGATTTAGCTTCAAATCAATGCGAAGAAGAAGGGTGATCTTCGAATCCATGCTAATCAAATGGTTCAGATTCAAATACTTGTGATATACATGATTTAGCTTCAACAGCATGCGAAACAAACGAGTTAGCTTCAAATTCAAGCGAAAAACATGATTTAGCATCAAGTCAACGCGAAGTAGAAGGCTCATCTCCGAATCCTTGCAAAACAAATTGTTTAGCATCAAATACTTGGGATATACATGATTTAGATTCAACTGCATGCGAAACAAACGAGTTAGCTTCAAATCCTAGCGACTCACATGATTTAGCTTCAAAGAAGTGCGAAGTAGATGGCATAGCATCAAATCCATGCGAAATAAATGAGATACCTTCAAATACATGTGATATAAATGGAATAGCTTGAAATGCAAGCGAAGCAATCGAGGTAGCTTCAAACCGAAGCGAAAAACATGATAGAGCATCAAGTCAACGCGAAGTTGAAGGCTTAGCTTCAAATCCATGCGAAACGAATCATTTAGCTTTACATACGTGTGAATATAAGTGATATAGCTTGAAATACAGGCGAAACAAACGTGTTAGCTTCAATTCAAAGCGAAACAAATTATTTAGCTTCAAATCAATGCGAAGTAGAAGGCTTAGCTTCAAAACCATGCGAATCAAATGGTTTAGCTTCATCTACTTGTGATATACATGATTTAGCTTCAACAGCATGCGAAACAAACGAGTCAGCTTCAAATCCAAGCGAAAAACATGATTTAGCTTCAAATGAATGCGAAGTAGAAGGCTGATCTCCGAATAAATCCGAAACAAATGGTTTAGCTTCAAAAACTTGTGATATACATGACTTACATTCAACAGCAAGAGAAACAAACGAGTTAGCTTCAAATCCATGCGAAACACATGATTTAGCATCAAATCAATGCGAAGTAGAAGGCTTACATTCGAATCCACACGAAACAGATGGTTTAGCTTCAAATACTTGTGATATTCATGATTTAGCTTCAACTGCATGCGAAAAAACAAGTTAGCTTCAAATCCAAGCGAAAAACTTTATTTAGCATCAAGTCAACGCGAAGTTGAAGGCTTAGCTTCGAATCCATGCGAAACAAATGGTTTAGCTTCAAATACTTGTGATATACATGATTTAGCTTCAACAGCATGCGAAACAAACGAGTCAGCTTCAAATCCAAGCGAAAAACATGATTTAGCATCAAGTCAACGCGATGTTGAAGGCTTAGCTTCAAATCCATCCGAAACACATGATTTAGCTACAAATCAATGCGAAGTAGAAGATTTAGTTTCAAATCCATGCGAAACAAATGGTTTAGCTTCAAATACTTGTGATATACATGATTTAGCTTCAACTGCATGCGATACAATCGATTAGCTTCGAATCCTTGCAAAACATATGATTTAAGTTCAAATCAATGCGAAGTAGAAGGCTGATCTTTGAATCCACGCGAAACTGATTGTTTAGCTTCAAATACTTGTGATATACATGATTTATCTTCAACAGCATACGAAACAAACGTGTTAGCTTCAAATCCACGCAAAAGACATGATTTACCATCAAATCAATGCAAATTAGGAGGCTGATCTTCGAATCCATGCGAAACAAATGGCTCAGGCACAAATATTTGTGTTATACATGATTTAGCTTCAACAGAATGCGAAACAAACGAGTTAGCTTCAAATCCTAGCGATAGACATGATTTAGCTTCAAATCAATGCGAAGTAGAAGGCTTATCTTCGAATCCATGCGAAACAAATGGTTTAGCTTCAATTATATGTGATATACAAGATTAAGCTTCAAATGCATGCGAAACAAACGAGTTAGCTTCAAATACATGCGAGATACATGATTTAGCTTCAATTCAATGCGAAGTAGAAAGCTTATCTTCGAATCCATGCGAAACAAATGGTTTAGCTTCAAATACTTGTGATATACATGATTTAGCTTCAACTGCATGCGATACAAACGATTAGCTTCAAATCCATGCGAAACATAGGATTTAACTTCAAATCAATGCGAAGTAGAAGGCTGATCTTTGAATCCATGCGAAACAAATGGTTTAGCTTCAAACACTTGTAATATACATGATTTAGCTTCAACAGCATACGAAACAAACGAGTTAGCTTCAAATCCATACGAAACACATGATTTAGCTTCAAATCAATGCGAAGTAGAAGGCTTAGCTTCAAATCCGTGCGAATCAAAAGTTTTAGCTTCAAATACTTGTGATATTCATGATTTAGCTTCAACTGCATGCGAAAAAACGAGTTAGATTCAAATCCAAGCGAAAAACATGATTTAGAATCAAGTCAACGCGTAGTTGAAGGCTTAGCTTCGAATCCATGCGAAACAAATGGTTTAGCTTCAAATACTTGTGATATACATGATTTAGCTTCAACAGCATGCGAAACAAACGAGTCAGCTTCAAATCCAAGCGAAAAACAGGATTTAGCATCAAGTCAACGCGAAGTTGAAGGCTTAGCTTCAAATCCATGCGAAACAAATGGTTTAGCTTCAAATACTTGGGATATACATGATTTAGCTTCAAATGCAGGCGAAACAAACGAATTAGCTTCAAATCGATGCGAAACACACGATATAGCTTAAAATCAATGCGAACCCGATGGCTGATCGTCGAATCCATGCGAAACAAATGGTTTAGCTTCAAATACTTGTGATATACATGATTTAGCTTCAACTGCATGCGAAACAAACAAGTTAGCTTCAAATACAAGCGAAACACATGATTCAGCTTCAAATCAATGCGAAGTAGAAGGCTTAGTTTCAAATCCATGCGAAACAAATGGTTTAGCTTCAAATACTTAAGATATACATGATTTAGATTCAAATGCAGGCGAAACAAACGATTTAGCTTCAAATCCTTTCGAAACACATGGTTTAGTATCAAATCAATGCGAAGCAGAAGGCTTAGCTTCAAATCCATGCGAAACACATGATTTAGCTTCAAATAAACGCGATCTAGGAGGCTGATCTTCGAATCCATGCGAAACAAATGGCTCAGGCTCAAATACTTGTGTTATACTTGATTTAGCTTCAACTGCATGCGAAACAAACATGTTAGCTTCAATTCCAAGCGAAACACATGATTTAGCTTCAAATCAATGCGAAGTAGAAGGCTTATCTTCGAATCCATGCGAAACAAATGGTTTAGCTTCAAATACTTGTGATATACATGATTTAGCTTCAACAGCATGAGAAACAAGCGAGTTAGCTTCAAATCTATGCGAAACACATGATTTAGCTTCAAATCAATGCGAAGTAGAAGGGTTATCTTCGAATCCATGCGAAACAAATGGATTAGCTTCAAATACTTGTGATATACATGATTTAGCTTCAACTGCATGCGAAACAAACGACTTAGCTTCAAATCCATGCGAAACACATGATTTACCTTCAAATCAATGCAAATTAGGAGACTGATCTTCGAATCCATGCGAAACAAATGGATCAGGCTCAAATACTTGTGTTATACATGGTTTAGCTTCAACAGTATGCGAAACAAACGAGTTAGCTTCAAATCCTAGCGATAGACATGATTTAGCTTCAAATCAATGCGAAGTAGAAGGCTTACCTTCGAATCCATGCGAAACAAATGGTTTAGCTTCAAACACTTGTGATATACATGATTTAGCTTCAACATCATGTGAAACAAACGAGTTAGCTTCAAATCCAAGCGAAACACATGATTTATCTTCAAATCAATGCGAGGTAGAAGGCTTAGCTTCAAATCCATGCGATTCAAACGGTTTAGCTTCAAATACTTCTGATATACATGATTTAGCTTCAACAGTATGCGAAACAAACGAGTTAGCTTTAAATCCATGCGAAACACATGATTTAGCTTCAAATCAATGCGAAGTAGAAGGGTTATCTTCGAATCGATGCGAAACAAATGGTTTCGCTTCAAATACTTGTGATATACATGATTTAGCTTCAACAGCATGCGACACAAACGAGTTAGCTTCAAATCCAAGCGAAACACATGATTTAGCATCAAATCAATGCGAAGTAGAAGGCTTACATTCGAATCCACACGAAACAGATGGTTTAGCTTCAAATACTTGAGATGTACATGACTTAGCTTCAACTGCATGCGATACAAACGATTAGCTTCAAATCCATGCGAAACATATGATTTAACTTCAAATCAATGCGAAGTAGAAGGCTGATCTTTGAATCCACGCGAAACAAATGGATTAGCTTCAAATACTTGTGATATACAAGATTTAGCTTCAACAGCATGCGAAACAAACGTGTTAGCTTCAAATCCAAGCGAAAAACATAATATAGCATCAACTCAACGCGAAGTTGAAGGCTTAGCTTCAAATCCATACGAAACATATGGTTTAGCTTCAAACACTTGTTTTATACATGATTTAGCTTCAACTGCATGCGAATCAAATGGTTTAGCTTAAAATTCTTGTGATATGCGTGATTTTGCTTCAACTGCATGCAAAACCAACGAGCTAGCTTTAAATCCAAGCGAAACACATGATTTAGATTCAAATCAATGCGAAGTAGAAGGCTTAGCTTCAAATCCAGCGAAACGAATGATTTAGCTTCAAATACTTGCGAATATCACTGATATAGCTTCAAATGGAGGTGAAACAAACGAGTTAGCTTTAAATGCATGCAAAAGACATGATTTACCTTCAAATCAATGCGAAGTAGCAGGCTCAGTTTGAAATCCATGCGAATAAAGTTCTTTAGCTTCAAATACTTATGATATACATGATTTAGCTTCAACTGCATGCGAAACAAACGAGTTAGCTTCAAATCCTAGCGATAGACATGATTTAGCTTCAAAACAATGCGAAGTAGAAGGCTTATCTTCGAATCCATGCGAAACAAATCGTTTAGCTTCAATTATATGTGAAATACATGATTTAGCTTCAAATGCATGCGAAACAAACGTGTTAGCTTCAAATCCATTTAAAACACATGATCTAGCTTCAAATTCATTCGAAAGACATGGTTTAGCGTACTATTCATGGGAATCAAATGGTTCAGATTCAAATACTTGTGATATACATGATATAGCTTCAAATGCAGGCGAAACAAACGAGTCAACTTCAAATCCTTTCGAAACACATGATTTAGTATCAAATCAATGCGAAGCAGAAGGCTTAGCGTCAAATCCATGCGAAACGAATGGTTTAGCTTGAAATACTTGTGATATTCATGATTTAACTTCAACTGCATGTGAAACAAACGAGTTAGCTTAAAATCCATGCGAAACACATGAGTTGGCTTCAAATTCATTCGAAACACATGGTTTAGCAGAGTGTTCTCGAGAAACAAATGGTTCAGCTTCAAATACTTGTGATATACGTGATTTCGCTCCAACTGCATGCGAAACAAACGAATTAGCTTCAAATCCAAGCGAAACACATGATTTAGCTTCAAATCAATGCGAAGTAGAAGGCTTAGTTTCAAATCTATTCGAAACAAATGGTGCAGCTTCAAATACTTGTGATATACATGATTTAGCTTCAACTGCGAAACAAACGATTTAGTTTCAAATCGATGCGAAACAAATGGTTTAGCTTCAAATATTTCTGATATACATGATTTAGCTTAAAATGCAGTCGAAACAAATGAGTTGGGCTTCATAGCCAAGCGAAACACATTATTTAGCGTCAAAGTCATGCGAAACACATGGTTTAACTTAATATTCATGCGAAACAAATGCTTCAGCTTCAAATACTTGTGATATACATGATTTAGATTCAACTGCATGCGAAACAAACGAGTTAGCCTCAAATCCATGCGAAACACATGATTTAGCATCAAATCAATGCGAAGTAGAAGGCTTATCTTCAAATCCATGCGAAACGAATGATTTAGCTTCAAATACTTGCGAATATCTCTGATATAGCTTCAAGTGCAGGTGAAACAAACGAGTTATCTTTAAATGCATGCAAAAGGCATGATTTACCTTCAAATCAATGCAAATTAGGAGACTGATCTTCGAATCCATGCGAAACAAATGGATCAGGCTCAAATACTTGTGTTATACATGGTTTAGCTTCAACAGTATGCGAAACAAACGAGTTAGCTTCAAATCCTAGCGATAGACATGATTTAGCTTCAAATCAATGCGAAGTAGAAGGCTTACCTTCGAATCCATGCGAAACAAATGGTTTAGCTTCAAACACTTGTGATATACATGATTTAGCTTCAACATCATGTGAAACAAACGAGTTAGCTTCAAATCCAAGCGAAACACATGATTTATCTTCAAATCAATGCGAGGTAGAAGGCTTAGCTTCAAATCCATGCGATTCAAACGGTTTAGCTTCAAATACTTCTGATATACATGATTTAGCTTCAACAGTATGCGAAACAAACGAGTTAGCTTTAAATCCATGCGAAACACATGATTTAGCTTCAAATCAATGCGAAGTAGAAGGGTTATCTTCGAATCGATGCGAAACAAATGGTTTAGCTTCAAATACTTGTGATATACATGATTTAGCTTCAACAGCATGCGACACAAACGAGTTGGCTTCAAATCCAAGCGAAACACATGATTTATCTTCAAATCAATGCGAGGTAGAAGGCTTATCTTCAAATCCATGCGAATCAAACGATTTAGCTTCAAATACTTCTGATATACATGATTTAGCTTCAACAGTATGCGAAACAAACGAGTTAGCTTTAAATCCATGCGAAACACATGATTTAGCTTCAAATCAATGCGAAGTAGAAGGGTTATCGTCGAATCGATGCGAAACAAATGGTTTAGCTTCAAATACTTGTGATATACATGATTTAGCTTCAACAGCATGCGATACAAACGAGTTAGCTTCAAATCCAAGCGAAACACATGATTTATCTTCAAATCAATGCGAGGTAGAAGGCTTATCTTCAAATCCATGCGAATCAAACGATTTAGCTTCAAATACTTGTGATATACATGATTTAGCTTCAACAGCATGCGAAACAAACGAGTCAGCTTCAAATCCAAGCGAAAAACATGATTTAGCTTCAAATGAATGCGAAGTAGAAGGCTGATCTCCGAATAAATCCGAAACAAATGGTTTAGCTTCAAACACTTGTGACATACACGACTTACATTCAACAGCAAGAGAAACAAACGAGTTAGCTTCAAATCCATGCGAAACACATGATTTAGCATCAAATCAATGCGAAGTAGAAGGCTTACATTCGAATCCACACGAAACAGATGGTTTAGCTTCAAATACTTGAGATGTACATGACTTAGCTTCAACTGCATGCGATACAAACGATTAGCTTCAAATCCATGCGAAACATATGATTTAACTTCAAATCAATGCGAAGTAGAAGGCTGATCTTTGAATCCACGCGAAACAAATGGATTAGCTTCAAATACTTGTGATATACAAGATTTAGCTTCAACAGCATGCGAAACAAACGTGTTAGCTTCAAATCCAAGCGAAAAACATAATATAGCATCAACTCAACGCGAAGTTGAAGGCTTAGCTTCAAATCCATACGAAACATATGGTTTAGCTTCAAACACTTGTTTTATACATGATTTAGCTTCAACTGCATGCGAATCAAATGGTTTAGCTTAAAATTCTTGTGATATGCGTGATTTTGCTTCAACTGCATGCAAAACCAACGAGCTAGCTTTAAATCCAAGCGAAACACATGATTTAGATTCAAATCAATGCGAAGTAGAAGGCTTAGCTTCAAATCCAGCGAAACGAATGATTTAGCTTCAAATACTTGCGAATATCACTGATATAGCTTCAAATGGAGGTGAAACAAACGAGTTAGCTTTAAATGCATGCAAAAGACATGATTTACCTTCAAATCAATGCGAAGTAGCAGGCTCAGTTTGAAATCCATGCGAATAAAGTTCTTTAGCTTCAAATACTTATGATATACATGATTTAGCTTCAACTGCATGCGAAACAAACGAGTTAGCTTCAAATCCTAGCGATAGACATGATTTAGCTTCAAAACAATGCGAAGTAGAAGGCTTATCTTCGAATCCATGCGAAACAAATCGTTTAGCTTCAATTATATGTGAAATACATGATTTAGCTTCAAATGCATGCGAAACAAACGTGTTAGCTTCAAATCCATTTAAAACACATGATCTAGCTTCAAATTCATTCGAAAGACATGGTTTAGCGTACTATTCATGGGAATCAAATGGTTCAGATTCAAATACTTGTGATATACATGATATAGCTTCAAATGCAGGCGAAACAAACGAGTCAACTTCAAATCCTTTCGAAACACATGATTTAGTATCAAATCAATGCGAAGCAGAAGGCTTAGCGTCAAATCCATGCGAAACGAATGGTTTAGCTTCAAATACTTGTGATATTCATGATTTAACTTCAACTGCATGTGAAACAAACGAGTTAGCTTAAAATCCATGCGAAACACATGAGTTGGCTTCAAATTCATTCGAAACACATGGTTTAGCAGAGTGTTCTCGAGAAACAAATGGTTCAGCTTCAAATACTTGTGATATACGTGATTTCGCTCCAACTGCATGCGAAACAAACGAATTAGCTTCAAATCCAAGCGAAACACATGATTTAGCTTCAAATCAATGCGAAGTAGAAGGCTTAGTTTCAAATCTATTCGAAACAAATGGTGCAGCTTCAAATACTTGTGATATACATGATTTAGCTTCAACTGCGAAACAAACGATTTAGTTTCAAATCGATGCGAAACAAATGGTTTAGCTTCAAATATTTCTGATATACATGATTTAGCTTAAAATGCAGTCGAAACAAATGAGTTGGGCTTCATAGCCAAGCGAAACACATTATTTAGCGTCAAAGTCATGCGAAACACATGGTTTAACTTAATATTCATGCGAAACAAATGCTTCAGCTTCAAATACTTGTGATATACATGATTTAGATTCAACTGCATGCGAAACAAACGAGTTAGCCTCAAATCCATGCGAAACACATGATTTAGCATCAAATCAATGCGAAGTAGAAGGCTTATCTTCAAATCCATGCGAAACGAATGATTTAGCTTCAAATACTTGCGAATATCTCTGATATAGCTTCAAGTGCAGGTGAAACAAACGAGTTATCTTTAAATGCATGCAAAAGGCATGATTTACCTTCAAATCAATGCAAATTAGGAGACTGATCTTCGAATCCATGCGAAACAAATGGATCAGGCTCAAATACTTGTGTTATACATGGTTTAGCTTCAACAGTATGCGAAACAAACGAGTTAGCTTCAAATCCTAGCGATAGACATGATTTAGCTTCAAATCAATGCGAAGTAGAAGGCTTACCTTCGAATCCATGCGAAACAAATGGTTTAGCTTCAAACACTTGTGATATACATGATTTAGCTTCAACATCATGTGAAACAAACGAGTTAGCTTCAAATCCAAGCGAAACACATGATTTATCTTCAAATCAATGCGAGGTAGAAGGCTTAGCTTCAAATCCATGCGATTCAAACGGTTTAGCTTCAAATACTTCTGATATACATGATTTAGCTTCAACAGTATGCGAAACAAACGAGTTAGCTTTAAATCCATGCGAAACACATGATTTAGCTTCAAATCAATGCGAAGTAGAAGGGTTATCTTCGAATCGATGCGAAACAAATGGTTTAGCTTCAAATACTTGTGATATACATGATTTAGCTTCAACAGCATGCGACACAAACGAGTTGGCTTCAAATCCAAGCGAAACACATGATTTATCTTCAAATCAATGCGAGGTAGAAGGCTTATCTTCAAATCCATGCGAATCAAACGATTTAGCTTCAAATACTTCTGATATACATGATTTAGCTTCAACAGTATGCGAAACAAACGAGTTAGCTTTAAATCCATGCGAAACACATGATTTAGCTTCAAATCAATGCGAAGTAGAAGGGTTATCGTCGAATCGATGCGAAACAAATGGTTTAGCTTCAAATACTTGTGATATACATGATTTAGCTTCAACAGCATGCGATACAAACGAGTTAGCTTCAAATCCAAGCGAAACACATGATTTATCTTCAAATCAATGCGAGGTAGAAGGCTTATCTTCAAATCCATGCGAATCAAACGATTTAGCTTCAAATACTTGTGATATACATGATTTAGCTTCAACAGCAAGCGAAACAAACGAGTCAGCTTCAAATCCAAGCGAAAAACATGATTTAGCTTCAAATGAATGCGAAGTAGAAGGCTGATCTCCGAATAAATCCGAAACAAATGGTTTAGCTTCAAACACTTGTGACATACACGACTTACATTCAACAGCAAGAGAAACAAACGAGTTAGCTTCAAATCCATGCGAAACACATGATTTAGCATCAAATCAATGCGAAGTAGAAGGCTTACATTCGAATCCACACGAAACAGATGGTTTAGCTTCAAATACTTGAGATGTACATGACTTAGCTTCAACTGCATGCGATACAAACGATTAGCTTCAAATCCATGCGAAACATATGATTTAACTTCAAATCAATGCGAAGTAGAAGGCTGATCTTTGAATCCACGCGAAACAAATGGATTAGCTTCAAATACTTGTGATATACAAGATTTAGCTTCAACAGCATGCGAAACAAACGTGTTAGCTTCAAATCCAAGCGAAAAACATAATATAGCATCAACTCAACGCGAAGTTGAAGGCTTAGCTTCAAATCCATACGAAACATATGGTTTAGCTTCAAACACTTGTTTTATACATGATTTAGCTTCAACTGCATGCGAATCAAATGGTTTAGCTTAAAATTCTTGTGATATGCGTGATTTTGCTTCAACTGCATGCAAAACCAACGAGCTAGCTTTAAATCCAAGCGAAACACATGATTTAGATTCAAATCAATGCGAAGTAGAAGGCTTAGCTTCAAATCCAGCGAAACGAATGATTTAGCTTCAAATACTTGCGAATATCACTGATATAGCTTCAAATGGAGGTGAAACAAACGAGTTAGCTTTAAATGCATGCAAAAGACATGATTTACCTTCAAATCAATGCGAAGTAGCAGGCTCAGTTTGAAATCCATGCGAATAAAGTTCTTTAGCTTCAAATACTTATGATATACATGATTTAGCTTCAACTGCATGCGAAACAAACGAGTTAGCTTCAAATCCTAGCGATAGACATGATTTAGCTTCAAAACAATGCGAAGTAGAAGGCTTATCTTCGAATCCATGCGAAACAAATCGTTTAGCTTCAATTATATGTGAAATACATGATTTAGCTTCAAATGCATGCGAAACAAACGTGTTAGCTTCAAATCCATTTAAAACACATGATCTAGCTTCAAATTCATTCGAAAGACATGGTTTAGCGTACTATTCATGGGAATCAAATGGTTCAGATTCAAATACTTGTGATATACATGATATAGCTTCAAATGCAGGCGAAACAAACGAGTCAACTTCAAATCCTTTCGAAACACATGATTTAGTATCAAATCAATGCGAAGCAGAAGGCTTAGCGTCAAATCCATGCGAAACGAATGGTTTAGCTTCAAATACTTGTGATATTCATGATTTAACTTCAACTGCATGTGAAACAAACGAGTTAGCTTAAAATCCATGCGAAACACATGAGTTGGCTTCAAATTCATTCGAAACACATGGTTTAGCAGAGTGTTCTCGAGAAACAAATGGTTCAGCTTCAAATACTTGTGATATACGTGATTTCGCTCCAACTGCATGCGAAACAAACGAATTAGCTTCAAATCCAAGCGAAACACATGATTTAGCTTCAAATCAATGCGAAGTAGAAGGCTTAGTTTCAAATCTATTCGAAACAAATGGTGCAGCTTCAAATACTTGTGATATACATGATTTAGCTTCAACTGCGAAACAAACGATTTAGTTTCAAATCGATGCGAAACAAATGGTTTAGCTTCAAATATTTCTGATATAGATGATTTAGCTTAAAATGCAGTCGAAACAAATGAGTTGGGCTTCATAGCCAAGCGAAACACATTATTTAGCGTCAAAGTCATGCGAAACACATGGTTTAACTTAATATTCATGCGAAACAAATGCTTCAGCTTCAAATACTTGCGATATACATGATTTAGATTCAACTGCATGCGAAACAAACGAGTTAGCCTCAAATCCATGCGAAACACATGATTTAGCATCAAATCAATGCGAAGTAGAAGGCTTATCTTCAAATCCATGCGAAACGAATGATTTAGCTTCAAATACTTGCGAATATCTCTGATATAGCTTCAAGTGCAGGTGAAACAAACGAGTTATCTTTAAATGCATGCAAAAGGCATGATTTACCTTCAAATCAATGCAAATTAGGAGACTGATCTTCGAATCCATGCGAAACAAATGGATCAGGCTCAAATACTTGTGTTATACATGGTTTAGCTTCAAAAGTATGCGAAACAAACGAGTTAGCTTCAAATCCTAGCGATAGACATGATTTAGCTTCAAATCAATGCGAAGTAGAAGGCTTACCTTCGAATCCATGCGAAACAAATGGTTTAGCTTCAAACACTTGTGATATACATGATTTAGCTTCAACATCATGTGAAACAAACGAGTTAGCTTCAAATCCAAGCGAAACACATGATTTATCTTCAAATCAATGCGAGGTAGAAGGCTTAGCTTCAAATCCATGCGATTCAAACGGTTTAGCTTCAAATACTTCTGATATACATGATTTAGCTTCAACAGTATGCGAAACAAACGAGTTAGCTTTAAATCCATGCGAAACACATGATTTAGCTTCAAATCAATGCGAAGTAGAAGGGTTATCTTCGAATCGATGCGAAACAAATGGTTTAGCTTCAAATACTTGTGATATACATGATTTAGCTTCAACAGCATGCGACACAAACGAGTTGGCTTCAAATCCAAGCGAAACACATGATTTATCTTCAAATCAATGCGAGGTAGAAGGCTTATCTTCAAATCCATGCGAATCAAACGATTTAGCTTCAAATACTTCTGATATACATGATTTAGCTTCAACAGTATGCGAAACAAACGAGTTAGCTTTAAATCCATGCGAAACACATGATTTAGCTTCAAATCAATGCGAAGTAGAAGGGTTATCGTCGAATCGATGCGAAACAAATGGTTTAGCTTCAAATACTTGTGATATACATGATTTAGCTTCAACAGCATGCGATACAAACGAGTTAGCTTCAAATCCAAGCGAAACACATGATTTATCTTCAAATCAATGCGAGGTAGAAGGCTTATCTTCAAATCCATGCGAATCAAACGATTTAGCTTCAAATACTTGTGATATACATGATTTAGCTTCAACAGCATGCGAAACAAACGAGTCAGCTTCAAATCCAAGCGAAAAACATGATTTAGCTTCAAATGAATGCGAAGTAGAAGGCTGATCTCCGAATAAATCCGAAACAAATGGTTTAGCTTCAAACACTTGTGACATACACGACTTACATTCAACAGCAAGAGAAACAAACGAGTTAGCTTCAAATCCATGCGAAACACATGATTTAGCATCAAATCAATGCGAAGTAGAAGGCTTACATTCGAATCCACACGAAACAGATGGTTTAGCTTCAAATACTTGAGATGTACATGACTTAGCTTCAACTGCATGCGATACAAACGATTAGCTTCAAATCCATGCGAAACATATGATTTAACTTCAAATCAATGCGAAGTAGAAGGCTGATCTTTGAATCCACGCGAAACAAATGGATTAGCTTCAAATACTTGTGATATACAAGATTTAGCTTCAACAGCATGCGAAACAAACGTGTTAGCTTCAAATCCAAGCGAAAAACATAATATAGCATCAACTCAACGCGAAGTTGAAGGCTTAGCTTCAAATCCATACGAAACATATGGTTTAGCTTCAAACACTTGTTTTATACATGATTTAGCTTCAACTGCATGCGAATCAAATGGTTTAGCTTAAAATTCTTGTGATATGCGTGATTTTGCTTCAACTGCATGCAAAACCAACGAGCTAGCTTTAAATCCAAGCGAAACACATGATTTAGATTCAAATCAATGCGAAGTAGAAGGCTTAGCTTCAAATCCAGCGAAACGAATGATTTAGCTTCAAATACTTGCGAATATCACTGATATAGCTTCAAATGGAGGTGAAACAAACGAGTTAGCTTTAAATGCATGCAAAAGACATGATTTACCTTCAAATCAATGCGAAGTAGCAGGCTCAGTTTGAAATCCATGCGAATAAAGTTCTTTAGCTTCAAATACTTATGATATACATGATTTAGCTTCAACTGCATGCGAAACAAACGAGTTAGCTTCAAATCCTAGCGATAGACATGATTTAGCTTCAAAACAATGCGAAGTAGAAGGCTTATCTTCGAATCCATGCGAAACAAATCGTTTAGCTTCAATTATATGTGAAATACATGATTTAGCTTCAAATGCATGCGAAACAAACGTGTTAGCTTCAAATCCATTTAAAACACATGATCTAGCTTCAAATTCATTCGAAAGACATGGTTTAGCGTACTATTCATGGGAATCAAATGGTTCAGATTCAAATACTTGTGATATACATGATATAGCTTCAAATGCAGGCGAAACAAACGAGTCAACTTCAAATCCTTTCGAAACACATGATTTAGTATCAAATCAATGCGAAGCAGAAGGCTTAGCGTCAAATCCATGCGAAACGAATGGTTTAGCTTGAAATACTTGTGATATTCATGATTTAACTTCAACTGCATGTGAAACAAACGAGTTAGCTTAAAATCCATGCGAAACACATGAGTTGGCTTCAAATTCATTCGAAACACATGGTTTAGCAGAGTGTTCTCGAGAAACAAATGGTTCAGCTTCAAATACTTGTGATATACGTGATTTAGCTTCAACAGCATGCGAAACAAACGTGTTAGCTTCAAATCTAAGCGAAAAACATAATATAGCATCAAATCAACGCGAAGTTGAAGGCTTACCTTCAAATCCATGCGAAACAAATGGTTTAGCTTCAAACACTTGTAATATACATGATTTAGCTTCAACAGCATACGAAACAAACGAGTTAGCTGCAAATCCATACGAAACACATGATTTAGCTTCAAATCAATGCGAAGTAGAAGGCTTAGCTTCAAATCCGTGCGAATCAAAAGTTTTAGCTTCAAATACTTGTGATATTCATGATTTAGCTTCAACTGCATGCGAAAAAACGAGTTAGATTCAAATCCAAGCGAAAAACATGATTTAGCATCAAGTCAACGCGAAGATGAAGGCTTCGCTTCAAATCCAAGCGAAACAAATGGTTTAGCTTCATATACTTGTGATATACATGATTTAGCTTCAACAGCATGCGAAACAAACGAGTCAGCTTCAAATCCAAGCGAAAAACATGATTTAGCTTCAAATGAATGCGAAGTAGAAGGCTGATCTCCGAATAAATCCGAAACAAATGGTTTAGCTTCAAACACTTGTGACATACACGACTTACATTCAACAGCAAGAGAAACAAACGAGTTAGCTTCAAATCCATGCGAAACACATGATTTAGCATCAAATCAATGCGAAGTAGAAGGCTTACATTCGAATCCACACAAAACAGATGGTTTAGCTTCAAATACTTGAGATGTACACGACTTAGCTTCAACTGCATGCGATACAAACGATTAGCTTCAAATCCATGCGAAACATATGATTTAACTTCAAATCAATGCGAAGTAGAAGGCTGATCTTTGAATCCACGCGAAACAAATGGATTAGCTTCAAATACTTGTGATATACAAGATTTAGCTTCAACAGCATGCGAAACAAACGTGTTAGCTTCAAATCCAAGCGAAAAACATAATATAGCATCAACTCAACGCGAAGTTGAAGGCTTAGCTTCAAATCCATACGAAACATATGGTTTAGCTTCAAACACTTGTTTTATACATGATTTAGCTTCAACTGCATGCGAAACAACGAGTTAGCTTTAAATCCATGCGAAACATATGATTTAACATCAAATCAATGCGAAGCAGAAGGCTGATGTTCGAATCCATGCGAAACAAATGGTTTAGCTTCAAATACTTGTGATATACATGATTTAGCTTCAACTGCATGCGAAACAAACGAGTTAGCTTCAAATCCTTGCGAAACACATGATTATCTTCAAATCAATGCGAAGAAGAGTGGTGATCTTCGAATCCATGTTAATCAAATGGTCCATATTCAAATACTTGTGATATACATGATTTAGCTTCAACAGCATGCGAAACAAACGAGTTAGCTGTAAATCCATGCGAAACACATGATTTAGCTCCAAATCAATGCGAAGTAGAAGGCATAGCTACAAATCCATGGGAATCAAATGGTTTAGCTTCAAATACTTGTGATATACATGATTTAGTTTCAACAGCATGCGAAACAAACGAGTTAGCTTCAAATCCATGCGAAACAAATGATTTAGCTTCAAACCGATGCGAAGTAGAAGGGTTATCTTCGAATCCATGGGAAACAAATGGTTTAGCTCCAAACACTTGTGATATACATGATTTAGCTTCAACAGCATGCGAAACAAACGAGTTAGCTTCAAATCCATGCGAAACACATGATTTAGCTTCAAACCAATGCGAAAAAGAAGGATTATCTTCGAATCCATGCGAAACAAATGGTTTAGCTTCAAACACTTGTGATATACATGATTTTGCTTCAACTGCACGCTGAACAAACGAGTTAGCTTCAAATCCATGCGAAACACATGATTTAGCTTCAAATCAATGCGAAGAAGAGGGGTGATCTTCGAATCCATGCTAATCAAATGGTTCATATTCAAATACTTGTGATATACATGATTTAGCTTCAACAGCATGCGAAACAAACGAGTTAGCTTCAAATCCAAGCGAAACACATGATTTAGCTTCAATTTAATGCGAAGTAGGAGGCTTAGCTTCAAATCCTTGCCAATCAAACGGTTTAGCTTCAAATACTTGTGATATACTTGATTTAGATTCAAGTGCATGCGAAACAAACTAGTTAGCTTTAAACCCATGCGAAACACATGATTAAACTCCAAATCAATTCGAAGTAGAAGGCTTTGCTTCAAATCCATGCGAAACACATGATTTAGCTTCAAATCAATGCGAAGAAGAGGGGTGATCTTCGAATCCATGCTAATCAAATGGTACATATTCAAATACTTGTGATATACATGATTTAGCTTCAACAGCATGCGAAACAAACTAGTTAGCTTTAAACCAATGCGAAACAAATGATTAAACTCCAAATCAATTCGAAGTAGAAGGTTTTGCTTCAAATCCATGCGAAACACATGATTTAGCTTCAAATCAATGCGAAGAAGAGGGGTGATCTTTGAATCCATGCTAATCAAATGGTACATATTCAAATACTTGTGATATACATGATTTAGCTTCAACTGCATGCGAAACAAACGAGTTAGCTTCAAATCCATGCGAAACAGATGATATAGCTTCAAATCGATGCGGAGTAGAAGGCTTTGCTTCAAATCCATGCGAAAAACATGATTTAGCTTCAAATCTATGCAAGGTAGAAGGGTTATCTTCGAATTCATGCGAAACAAATGATTTAGCTTCAAACACTTGTGATATACATGATTTAGCTTCAACAGCATGAGAAACAAACGAGTTAGCTTCAAATCCATGCGAAATACATGATTTAGCTTCAAATCAATGCGAAGTAGAAGGGTTATCTTTGAATCCATGCGAAACAAATGGTTTAGCTTCAAACACTAGTGTTATACATGATTTAGCTTCAACTGCATGCGAAACAACGAGTTAGCTTTAAATCCATGCGAAACATATGATTTAACTCCAAATCAATGCGAAGTAGAAGGCATAGCTTCAAATCCATGGGAAACAAATGGTTTAGCTTCAAATACTTGTGATATACATGGTTCAGCTTCAAGTGCATGCGAAATAAACGAGTTAGCTTCAAATCCATGCGAAACACATGATTTAGGTCCAAATCAATGCGAAGCAGAAGGCTGTTGTTCGAATCCATGCGAAACAAAGGTTTAGCTTCAAACACCTGTGATATACATGATTAAGCTTCAACTGCATGCGAAACAAACGAGTTAGCTTCAAATCCATGCGATACACATGATTTAGCTTCAAATCAAAGCGAATTAGTAGGGTTATCTACGAATTCTTGCGAAAGAAATGGTTTAGCATCAAATACCAGTGATATACATGATTTAGCTTCTACTGCATGCGAAAAAATCGAGTTAGCTTCAAATCCAAGCGAAACACGTGATTTAGACTCAAATCAATGCGAAGTAGAAGGTTTTGCTTCAAATCCATGCGAAACACATGATTTAACTCCAAATCAATGCGAAGTAGAAGGCTTTGCTTCAAATCCATGCGAAACACATGATTTAGCTTCAAATCAATGCGAAGTAGAAGAGCTATCTTCGAATCCATGCGAAACAAATGATTTAGCTTCAAACACTTGTGATATACATGATTTAGCTTCAACTGCATGCGAAACAAACGAGTTAGCTTCAAATCCATGCGCAACACATGATTTAGCTTCAAATCAATGCGAAGTAGAAGGGTTATCTTTGAATCCATGCGAAACAAATGGTTTAGCATCAACACTTGTGTTATACATGATTTAGCTTCAACTGCATGCGAAACAACGAGTTAGCTTTAAATCCATGCGAAACACATGATTTAGCTCCAAATCAATGCGAAGTAAAAGGCATAGCTTCAAATCCATGGGAAACAAATGGTTTAGATTCACATACTTGTGATATACATGATTTAGCTTCAACAACATGCGAAACAAACGTGTAAGCTTCAAATCCATGCGAAACACATGATTTAGCTTCAATTTAAAGCGAAGTAGAAGGCTTAGCTTCAAATCCATGCGAAAAACATGATTTATCTTCAAATCAATGCGAGGTAGAAGGCTTATCTTCAAATCCATGCGAATCAAACGATTTAGCTTCAAATACTTGTGATATACTTGATTTATATTCAAGTGCATGCGAAACAAACGAGATAGCTTCAAATCCATGCGAGACATATGATTTAACATCAAATCAATGCGAAGTAGAAGGCATAGCTTCAAATGCATGGGAATAAAATGGTTTAGCTTCAAATACTTGCGATATACATGATTTAGCTTCAACTGCATGCGAAACAACGAGTTAGCTTTAAATCCATGCGAAACATATGATTTAACATCAAATCAATGCGAAGCAGAAGGCTGATGTTCGAATCCATGCGAAACAAATGGTTTAGCTTCAAATACTTGTGATATACATGATTTAGCTTCAACTGCATGCGAAACAAACGAGTTAGCTTCAAATCCTTGCGAAACACATGATTATCTTCAAATCAATGCGAAGAAGAGTGGTGATCTTCGAATCCATGTTAATCAAATGGTCCATATTCAAATACTTGTGATATACATGATTTAGCTTCAACAGCATGCGAAACAAACGAGTTAGCTGTAAATCCATGCGAAACACATGATTTAGCTCCAAATCAATGCGAAGTAGAAGGCATAGCTACAAATCCATGGGAATCAAATGGTTTAGCTTCAAATACTTGTGATATACATGATTTAGTTTCAACAGCATGCGAAACAAACGAGTTAGCTTCAAATCCATGCGAAACAAATGATTTAGCTTCAAACCGATGCGAAGTAGAAGGGTTATCTTCGAATCCATGGGAAACAAATGGTTTAGCTCCAAACACTTGTGATATACATGATTTAGCTTCAACAGCATGCGAAACAAACGAGTTAGCTTCAAATCCATGCGAAACACATGATTTAGCTTCAAACCAATGCGAAAAAGAAGGATTATCTTCGAATCCATGCGGAACAAATGGTTTAGCTTCAAACACTTGTGATATACAAGATTTAGCTTCAACAGCATGCGAAACAAACGAGTTAGCTTCAAAAACCATGCAAAACACATGATTTAGCTTCAAATCAATGCGAAGTAGAAGGGTTATCTTTGAATCCATGCGAAACAAATGGTTTAGCTTCAAACACTTGTGATATACATGATTATGCTTCAACTGCACGCTGAACAAACGAGTTAGCTTCAAATCCATGCGAAACACATGATTTAGCTTCAAATCAATGCGAAGAAGAGGGGTGATCTTCGAATCCATGCTAATCAAATGGTTCATATTCAAATACTTGTGATATACATGATTTAGCTTCAACAGCATGCGAAACAAACGAGTTAGCTTCAAATCCAAGCGAAACACATGATTTAGCTTCAATTTAATGCGAAGTAGGAGGCTTAGCTTCAAATCCTTGCCAATCAAACGGTTTAGCTTCAAATACTTGTGATATACTTGATTTAGATTCAAGTGCATGCGAAACAAACTAGTTAGCTTTAAACCCATGCGAAACACATGATTAAACTCCAAATCAATTCGAAGTAGAAGGCTTTGCTTCAAATCCATGCGAAACACATGATTTAGCTTCAAATCAATGCGAAGAAGAGGGGTGATCTTCGAATCCATGCTAATCAAATGGTACATATTCAAATACTTGTGATATACATGATTTAGCTTCAACAGCATGCGAAACAAACTAGTTAGCTTTAAACCAATGCGAAACAAATGATTAAACTCCAAATCAATTCGAAGTAGAAGGTTTTGCTTCAAATCCATGCGAAACACATGATTTAGCTTCAAATCAATGCGAAGTAGAAGGCATAGCTTCAAATCCATGGGAAACAAATGGTTTAGATTCACATACTTGTGATATACATGATTTAGCTTCAACAACATGCGAAACAAACGTGTAAGCTTCAAATCCATGCGAAACACATGATTTAGCTTCAATTTAAAGCGAAGTAGAAGGCTTAGCTTCAAATCCATGCCAATCAAACGGTTTAGCTTCAAATACTTGTGATATACATGGTTCAGCTTCAAGTGCATGCGAAATAAACGAGTTAGCTTCATATCCATGCGAAAAACATGATTTAGGTCCAAATCAATGCGAAGCAGAAGGCTGATGTTCGAATCCATGCGAAACAAAGGTTTAGCTTCAAATACTTGTGATATACTTGATTTATATTCAAGTGCATGCGAAACAAACGAGATAGCTTCAAATCCATGCGAGACATATGATTTAACATCAAATCAATGCGAAGTAGAAGGCATAGCTTCAAATGCATGGGAATAAAATGGTTTAGCTTCAAATACTTGCGATATACATGATTTAGCTTCAACTGCATGCGAAACAACGAGTTAGCTTTAAATCCATGCGAAACATATGATTTAACATCAAATCAATGCGAAGCAGAAGGCTGATGTTCGAATCCATGCGAAACAAATGGTTTAGCTTCAAATACTTGTGATATACATGATTTAGCTTCAACTGCATGCGAAACAAACGAGTTAGCTTCAAATCCATGCGAAACATATGATTTAACTCCAAATCAATGGGAAGTAGAAGGCATAGCTTCAAATCCATGGGAAACAAATGGTTTAGCTTCAAACACTTGTGATATACATGATTTAGCTTCAACTGCATGCGAAACAACGATTTAGCTTTAAATCCATGCGAAACACATGATTTAACTCCAAATCTATGCGAAGTAGAAGGCTTTGCTTCAAATCCATGCGAAAAACATGATTTAGCTTCAAATCAATGCAAGGTAGAAGGGTTATCTTCGAATTCATGCGAAACAAATGATTTAGCTTCAAACACTTGTGATATACATGATTTAGCTTCAACAGCATGCGAAACAAACGAGTTAGCTTCAAATCCATGCGAAATACATGATTTAGCTTCAAATCAATGCGAAGTAGAAGGGTTATCTTTGAATCCATGCGAAACAAATGGTTTAGCTTCAAACACTAGTGTTATACATGATTTAGCTTCAACTGCATGCGAAACAACGAGTTAGCTTTAAATCCATGCGAAACATATGATTTAACTCCAAATCAATGCGAAGTAGAAGGCATAGCTTCAAATCCATGGGAAACAAATGGTTTAGATTCACATACTTGTGATATACATGATTTAGCTTCAACAGCATGCGAAACAAACGTGTTAGCTTCAAATCCATGCGAAACACATGATTTAGCTTCAATTTAATGCGAAGTAGAAGGCTTAGCTTCAAATCCATGCCAATCAAATGGTTTAGCTTCAAATACTTGTGATATACATGGTTCAGCTTCAAGTGCATGCGAAATAAACGAGTTAGCTTCAAATCCATGCGAAACACATGATTTAGGTCCAAATCAATGCGAAGCAGAAGGCTGTTGTTCGAATCCATGCGAAACAAAGGTTTAGCATCAAACACCTGTGATATACATGATTTAGCTTCAACTGCATGCGAAACAAACGAGTTAGCTTCAAATCCATGCGATACACATGATTTAGCTTCAAATCAAAGCGAATTAGTAGGGTTATCTACGAATTCTTGCGAAAGAAATGGTTTAGCATCAAATACCAGTGATATACATGATTTAGTTTCTACTGCATGCGAAAAAATCGAGTTAGCTTCAAATCCAAGCGAAACACGTGATTTAGACTCAAATCAATGCGAAGTAGAAGGTTTTGCTTCAAATCCATGCGAAACACATGATTTCGCTTCAAATCAAAGCGAAGTAGAAGGGTCATCTTCGAATCCATGCGAAACAAATGATTTAGCTTCAAACACTTGTGATATACATGACTTAGCTTCAACGGCATGCGAAACAATCGAGTTAGATTCAAATCCGTGCGAAACACATGATTTAGCTTCAAATCAATGCGAAGTAGAAGGCTTTGCTTCAAATCCGTGCGAATCAAATGTTTTAGCTACAAATTCTCGTGATATACATGATTTAGCTTCAACTGCATGCGAAACATAAGAGTTAGCTACAAATCCAAGCGAAACACATGATTTAGCTTCAAATCAATGCGAAGTAGAAGGCTTAGTTTCAAATCCATGCGAAGCACATGGTTTAGCTTAATATTCATGCGAAACAAATGGTTTAGCTACAAATACTTGTGATATACATCATTTAGGTTCAACTCCATGCGAAATAAACGAGCTAGCTTCAAATCCAGCGAAAAACACGATTTATCTTCAAATCAACGTGAAGTAGAAGGCTTAGCTTCAAATCCACGCGAAACGAAAGATTTAGCTTCAAATACTTGCCAATGTAAGTGATATAGGTCCAAATGCTGGCGAAACAGACGAGTTACCTTCAGATGCATGGGAAACAAATGGTTTAGCTTCAAATCAATGCGAAGTAGAACGCTGAACTTCGTATCCGTTCGAAACATATGGTTTAGCTTCAAATACTTGTAATATACATGATTTAGCTTCACCAGCCTGCGAAACAAACGAGTCAGCTTCAAATCCATGCGAAACACATGATTTAGCATCAAATCAATGCGAAGTAGGAGGCTTATCTTCGAATCCATGCGAAAAAAACCGTTTAGCTTCAAATACTTGTGATATTCATGATTTAACTCGACTGCATGTGAAACAAACGAGTTAGCTTAAAATCCAAGCGAAACACATTATTTAGCTTCATATCAATGCGAAGTAGAAGGCTGTGCTTCAAATCCAAGCGAAACACATGATTCATCTTCAAATCAATACGAAGTAGAAGGCTTAGCTTAAAATACATGGGAATCAAATGGTTTATCTTCAAATACTTGTGATATACATGACTTATCTTCAACTGCATGCGAAACACATGGTTTAGCTTAATATTCTTGCGAAACAAATGGTTTAGCTTCAAATACTTGTGATATGCATGATTTAGCCTCAACTGCATGCTAAGCAAACGAGTTAGCTTCAAATCCTAGCGAAACACATGATTTAGCTTCAAATTCATGCGAAACACATGGTTTAGCTTAATATTCATGGGAAACACATGCTTCAGCTTCAAATACTTGTGATATAGATGATATAGCTTCAACTGCATGCGAAACAAACCAGTTATCTTCAAATCCAAGCGAGACACATTATTTAGCTTCAAATCAACGCGAAGTAGAATGCCTAGCTTCAAATCTATGCGAAACAAATTGTTTAGCTTCAAATACTTGTGAGATACTTGATTTAGCTTCAACTGCTTGCGAAACCAACGAGTTAGTTTCAAATCCAAGCGAAACACGTGATTTAGCCTCAAATCAATGCGAAGTAGAAGGCTTTGCTTCAAATCCATGCGAAACACACGATTTAGCTTCGAATCAAAGCGAAGCAGAAGGGTTATCTACGAATCTATGCGAAACAAATGATTTAGCTTCAAATACCTGTGATATACATGATTTAGCTTCTACTGCATGCGAAAAAAACGAGTTAGCTTCAAATCCATGCGAAACACATGATTTAGCTTCAAATCTATGCGAAGTAGAAGGCTTATCTTCGAATCCATGCGAAACAAATGGTTTAGCTTTAAATACCTATGATATGCATGATTTACCTTCAACTGCATGCGAAAACAACGAGTTAGCTTCAAATCCATGTGAAACACATGATTTAGCTTCAAATATCTGTGATATACATGATTTAGCTTCTACTGCATGCGAAAATAACGAGTTAGCTTCAAATCCTTGCGAAACACATGATTTAGCTTCCAATCAATGCGAAGTAGAAGACTGATCTTTGAATCCATGCGAAACAAGTGGTTTAGCTTAAAATACTTGTGATATATATGATTTAGCTTCAACAGCATGCGAAACAAACGAGTTAGCTTCAAATCCATGCGAAAATAAATAGTTTAGCTTCAAATATTTGTGACATACATGATTTAGATTGAACTGCATGCGAAACAAACGAGTTAGCTTCAAATCCATCGAAAAACGTGATTTAGCTTCAAATCTATGCGAAGTAGAAGGCTTATCTTCGAATCCATGCGAAACAAATGGTTTAGCTTCAAACACCTGTGATATGCATTATTTTGCTTCAACTGCATGCGAAAACAACGAGTTAGCTTCATATCCATGCGAAAAACATGATTTAGCTTCAAATCAATGCGAAGTAGAAGACTGATCTTTGAATCCATGCGAAACAAATGGTTTAGCTTCAAATACTTTTGATATACATAATTAGATCCAACTGCATGCGAAACGAACGAGTCAGCTTCAAAACAATGCGAATCACATGATTCCGCTTCAAATTCATTCGAAATACATGGTTTAGCATAATATTCTTGCGAATCAAATAGTTTAGCTTCAAATGCTTGTGATATACATGAGTTAGATTCAAGTGCATGCGTAACAATCGACTTAGCTTCAAATCCACGCGAAACACATGATTTAGCTTCAAGTAAAAGCGAAGTAGAAGCCTGATCTTCGAATCCATGCGAAACAAATGTTTCAGCTTCAAATACTTGTGATATACTTGATTTAGATTCAAGTGCATGCGAAACAAACTAGTTAGCTTTAAACCCATGCGAAACACATGATTAAACTCCAAATCAATGCGAAGTAGAAGGCTTTGCTTCAAAATCCTTGCGAATCAAATGGTTTAGCTACAAAATCTCGTGATGTACATGATTTAGCTTCAACTGCATGCGAAAACAACGAGTTAGCTTGATATCCATGCGAAAAACATGATTTAGATTCAAATCAATGCGAAGTAGAAGACTGATCTTTGAATCCATGCGAAACAAATGGATTAGCTTCAAATACTTGTCATATACATGATTTAGCTTCAACGGCATGCGAAACAATCGAGTTAGATTCAAATACGTGCGAAACACATGATTTAGCTTCAAATCAATGCGAAGTAGAAGGCTTTGCTTCAAATCCGTGCGAATCAAATGTTTTAGCTTCAAATTCTCGTGATATACATGATTTAGCTTCAACTGTGTGCGTAACAAACGAGTTAGCTTCAAATCCAAGCGAAACACATTATTAAGATTCAAATCAATGCGAAGTAGAAGGCTTATCTTCGAATCCATGCGAAACAAATGGTTTAGCTTCAAACACCTGTGATATACATGATTTAGCTTCAACTGCATGCGAAACAAACGAGTTAGCTTCAAATCCATGCGATACACATGATTTAGCTTCAAATCAAAGCGAATTAGTAGGGTTATCTACGAATTCTTGCGAAAGAAATGGTTTAGCTTCAAATACCAGTGATATACATGATTTAGCTTCTACTGCATGCGAAAAAATCGAGTTAGCTTCAAATCCAAGCGAAACACTTTATTTAGATTCAAATCAATACGAAGTAGAAGGCTTAGCTTCAAATACAAGCGAAACACATGATTTAGCTTCAATTCAATGCGAAGTAGAAGGCTTAGTTTCAAATCCATGCGAAACACATGGTTTAGCTTAATATTCATGCGAAACAAATGGTTTAGCTACAAATACTTGTGATATACATCATTTAGGTTCAACTCCATGCGAAATAAACGAGCTAGCTTCAAATCCAGCGAAAAACACGATTTAACTTCAAATCAACGTGAAGTAGAAGGCTTAGCTTCAAATCCACGCGAAACGAAAGATTTAGCTTCAAATCAATGCGAAGTAGAAGGGTTATCTTCGAATCCATGCGAAACAAATGGTTTAGCTTCAAACAGTTGTGATATACATGATTTAGCTTCAACTGCATGCGAAACAAACGAGTTAGCTTCAAATCCATTCGAAACACATGGTTTAGATTCAAATCAATGCGAAGTAGAAGGCTTTGCTTAAAAATCCTTGCGAATCAAATGGTTTAGCTACAAAATCTCGTGATGTACATGATTTAGCTTCAACTGCATGCGAAAACAACGAGTTAGCTTGATATCCATGCGAAAAAACATGATTTAGATTCAAATCAATGCGAAGTAGAAGACTGATCTTTGAATCCATGCGAAACAATGGATTAGCTTCAAATACTTGTCATATACATGATTTAGCTTCAACGGCATGCGAAACAATCGAGTTAGATTCAAATCCGTGCGAAACACATGATTTAGCTTCAAATCAATGCGAAGTAGAAGGCTTATCTTCGAATCCATGCGAAACAAATGGTTTAGCTTCAAACACCTGCGATATACATGATTTAGCTTCACCTGCATGCAAAACAAACGAGTTAGCTTTAAATCCATGCGAAACACATGATTTAGCTTTCAATCCACGCGAAACACATGATTTAGCTCCAAATCAATGCGAAGTAGAAGGCTTTGCTTCAAATCCGTGCGAATCAAATGGTTTAGCTACAAATTCTCGTGATAAACATGATTTAGCTTCAACTGCATGCGAAACATAAGAGTTAGCTACAAATCCAAGCGAAACACATGATTTAGCTTCAAATCAATGCGAAGTAGAAGGCTTAGTTTCAAATCAATGCGAAACAAATGGTTTACCCTCAAATACTTGTGATATACATCATTTAGCTTCAACTGCATGCGAAACGAACGATTTATCTTCAAATCCAGCGAAAAACATGATTTAAGTTCAAATCAACGTGAAGTAGAAGGCTTAGCTTTAAATCCACGCGAAACGAAAGATTTAGCTTCAAATACTTGCCAATATAAGTGATATAGCTTCAAATGCAGGCGAAACAAACGAGTTACCTTCAGATGCATGCGAAACACATGATTTAGCTTCAAATCAATGCGAAGTAGAAGGCTGATCTTCGAATCCACACGAAACAGATGGTTTAGCTTCAAATAGTTGTAATATACATGATTTAGCAGCAACAGCATGCGAAACAAACGAGTTAGCTTCAAATCCATGCGAAACGCATGATTTAGCTTCAAATCAATGCGAAGTAGAAGGCTTATCTTCAAATCCATGCGGAACAAATGATTTTGCTTCGAATATCTGTGATATACATGATTTAGCTTCAACAGCATGCGAAACAAACGCCTTAGCTTCGAATTCAAGCGAAACACATGATTTATCTTCAAATCAATGCGAAGTAGAAAGCATAGCTTCAAATCCATGCGGATCAAACGGTTTAGCTTCAAGCACTTGTGATATACATGATTTCGCTTCAACTGCATGCGAAACAAACGAGCTAGCTTTAAATCCATGCGAAACAAAAGATTTACCTTCAAATACCTCCGGATTAAATGAAATAGTTTCAAATGCAGGCGAAACAAACGAGTTAGCTTCAAATCCATGCGAAACACATGATTTAGCTTCAAATCAATGCGAAGTAGAAGGATTAAGTTCAAATCCATGCGAATCAAATGGTTTAGTTCAAATACTTGTGATATACATGATTTAGCTCCGACTGCATGCGAAACAAACGAGATAGCTTTAAATCCAAGCGAAACAATTAATTTAGCTTCAAATTAATGCGAAGTAGTAGGCTTTGCTTCAAATCCATGCAA
The DNA here is from genome assembly GCF_051020955.1 of Megalopta genalis. Taxonomy (NCBI): domain Eukaryota; kingdom Metazoa; phylum Arthropoda; class Insecta; order Hymenoptera; family Halictidae; genus Megalopta; species Megalopta genalis. The sequence goes on from NW_027476127.1 coordinate 107,293, forward strand.
AACAATTGATTTAGCTTCAGTTCAATGCGATGTAGATGGTTTAGCTTCAAATTCTTGAGAAACAAATGATTTAGCGTCATATAATTGCGATATAAGTGATATGGCTTCAAATGCAGGTGACATAAACGACTTAGCTTCAAATCCATGCGAAACACAAGATGTAGCTGCAAATCAATGCATAGTAGAAGGCTTAGCTTCAAATCCACGTGAAACATGTGGTTTAGCTTCAAATACTTGTGATGAACACGATTTAGTGTCAACTGCATGCGAATCAAGCGAGTTAGCTTCAAATCCAAGGGAAACACATGATTTAACATCAAATCAATGCGAAGTAGAAGGCTGAGCTTCAAATTCATGCGAAACGAATGGTTTAGGTTCAAATACTTGTGATATACATGATTTAGCTTCAACAGCATGCGAAACGAACGAGTTAGCTTCAAATCCAAGCGAAACACATGATTGAGCTTCAATTCAATGCGAAGTAGAAGGCTGATCTTCGAATCCACACGAAACAGATGGTTTAGCTTCAAATAGTTGTAATATACATGATTTAGCAGCAACAGCATGCGAAACAAACGAGTTAGCTTCAAATCCATGCGAAACGCATGATTTAGCTTCAAATCAATGCGAAGTAGAAGGCTTATCTTCAAATCCATGCGGAACAAACGCTTTTGCTTCGAATATCTGTGATATACATGATTTAGCTTCAATAGCATGCGAAACAAACGCCTTAGCTTCGAATTCAAGCGAAACACAAGATTTATCTTCAAATCAATGCGAAGTAGAAAGCATAGCTTCAAATCCATGCGGATCAAACGGTTTAGCTTCAAGCACTTGTGATATACATGATTTCGCTTCAACTGCATGCGAAACAAACGAGCTAGCTTCAAATCCATGCGAAACAAAAGATTTACCTTCAAATACCTCCGGATTAAATGAAATAGCTTCAAATGCAGGCGAAACAAACGAGTTAGCTTCAAATCCATGCGAAACACATGATTTAGCTTCAAATCAATGCGAAGTAGAAGGATTAAGTTCAAATCCATGCGAATCAAATGGTTTAGGTTCAAATACTTGTGATATACATGATTTAGCTCCGACTGCATGCGAAACAAACGAGATTGCTTTAAATCCAAGCGAAACAATTAATTTAGCTTCAAATTAATGCGAAGTAGTAGGCTTTGCTTCAAATCCATGCAAAACAATTGATTTAGCTTCAATTCAATGCGATGTAGATGGTTTAGCTTCAAATTCTTGAGAAACAAATGATTTAGCGTCATATAATTGCGATATAAGTGACATGGCTTCAAATGCAGGTGATATAAACGACTTAGCTTCAAATCCATGCGAAACACAAGATGTAGCTGCAAATCAATGCATAGTAGAAGGCTTAGCTTCAAATCCACGTGAAACAAGTGTGTTTAGATTCAAATACTTGTGATGAACACGATTTAGTGTCAACTGCATGCGAATCAAGCGAGTTAGCTTCAAATCCAAGGGAAACACATGATTTAACATCAAATCAATGCAAAGTAGAAGGCCTAGCTTCAAATCCACGCGAATCAAATGGTTTAGCTTCAAATGCTTGTGATATACATGATTTAGATTCAAGTGCATGCGTAACAAACGAGATAGCTTCAAATCCATGCGAAACATATGATTTAACATCAAATCAAAGCGAGGCAGAAGGCTGATCTTCGAATCCATGCAAAACAAATGGTTTAGCTTCAAATACTTGTGATATACTTAATTTAGATTCAAGTGCGTGCGAAACAAACGAGTTAGCTTCAAATCCAAGCGAAACACATGATTTATTTTCAAATCAATGCGAGGTAGAAGGCTTAGCTTCAAATCCATGCGAAACATATGATTTAACATCAAATCACTGCGAAGCAGAAGGCTGATATTCGAATCCATGCGAAACAAATGGTTTAGCTTCAAATACTTGTGATATACATGATTTAGCTTCAACTGCATGCGAAACAAACGAGTTAGCTTTAAATCCATGCGAAACGTATGATTTAGCTTAAAATCAATGCGAAGTAGAAGGCTTAGCTACAGATCCATGCGAATCAAACGGTTTAGCTTCAAATACTTGTGATATACTTGATTTAGATTCAAGTGCGTGCGATACAAACGAGTTAGTTTCAAATCCAAGCGAAACACATTATTTATCTTCAAATCAATGCGAAGTAGAAGGGTTATCTTCGAATCCATGCGAAACAAATGGTTTTGCTTTATGTACTTGCGATATACTTGACTTAGCTTCAACAGCATGCGAAACAAACGAGTTAGCTTCAAATCCATGCGAAACAATTAATTTAGCTTCAAATTAATGCGATGTAGTAGGCTTTGCTTCAAATCCATGCAAAACAATTGATTTAGCTTCAATTCAATGCGATGTAGATGGTTTAGCTTCAAATTCTTGAGAAACAAATGATTTAGGGTCAGATAATTGCGATATAAGTGATATGGCTTCAAATGCAGGTGATATAAACGACTTAGCTTCAAATCCATGCGAAACACATGATGTAGCTGCAAATCAATGCATAGTAGAAGGCTTAGCTTCAAATCCACGTGAAACAAGTGGTTTAGCTTCAAATACTTGTGATGAACACGATTTAGTGTCAACTGCATGCGAATCAAGCGAGTTAGCTTCAAATCCAAGCGAAACACATGATTTAGCTTCAAATCAATGCGAAGAAGAAGGCTGAGCTTCAAATTCATGCGAAACGAATGGTTTAGGTTCAAATACTTGTGATATACATGATTTAGCTTCAACTGCGTGCGAAACGAGCGAATTAGCTTCAAATCTAAGCGAAACACGTGATATAGCTTCAGTTCAATACGAAGTAGAAGGCTGAGCTTCAAATTCATGCGAAACGAATGGTTTAGGTTCAAATACTTGTGATATACATGATTTAGCTTCAACAGCATGCGAAACATACGAGAATACTTCAATTCCAAAGGAATCACATGATTGAGCTTCAAATCAATGCGATGTAGAAGGCTTATCTTCAAATCCATGCGAATCAAATGGTTTAGATTCAAATACTTGTGATATACATGATTCAGATTCAACTGCGTGCGAAACGAACGAGTTAGCTTCAAATCCAAGCGAAACACATGATTGAGCTTCAATTCAATGCGAAGTAGAAGGCTTAGCTTCAAACCCATGCGAATAAAATAGTTTATGTTCAAATACTTGTGATATACATGACTTGGCGTCAACAGCATGCGAAACAAACGAGATAGATTCAAATCCAAAGGCATCACATGATTCAGTTTCAAATCAATGCTACACAGAAGGCTTAGCTTCAAATCCATGCGGATCAAATGGTTCAGCGTCAAATACTTGTAATATACATGATTTATCTTCAACAGCGTGCGAAACATACGAGTTAGCTTCAAATCCAAGCGAAACACATGATTTAGCTTCAAATCAATGCGAAGAAGAAGGCTGAGCTTCAAATTCATGCGAAACGAATGGTTTAGGTTCAAATACTTGTGATATACATGATTTAGCTTCAACTGCGTGCGAAACGAGCGAATTAGCTTCAAATCTAAGCGAAACACGTGATATAGCTTCAATTCAATACGAAGTAGAAGGCTGAGCTTCAAATTCATGCGAAACGAATGGTTTAGGTTCAAATACTTGTGATATACATGATTTAGCTTCAACAGCATGCGAAACATACGAGAATACTTCAATTCCAAAGGAATCACATGATTGAGCTTCAAATCAATGCGATGTAGAAGGCTTATCTTCAAATCCATGCGAATCAAATGGTTTAGATTCAAATACTTGTGATATACATGATTCAGATTCAACTGCGTGCGAAACGAACGAGTTAGCTTCAAATCCAAGCGAAACACATGATTGAGCTTCAATTCAATGCGAAGTAGAAGGCTTAGCTTCAAACCCATGCGAATAAAATGGTTTATGTTCAAATACTTGTGATATACATGATTTGGCGTCAACAGCATGCGAAACAAACGAGATAGATTCAAATCCAAAGGCATCACATGATTCAGTTTCAAATCAATGCTACACAGAAGGCTTAGCTTCAAATCCATGCGGATCAAATGGTTCAGCGTCAAATACTTGTAATATACATGATTTATCTTCAGCAGCGTGCGAAACATACGAGTTAGCTTGAAATCCAAGCGAAACACATGATTTAGCTTCAAATCAATGCGAAGAAGAAGGCTGAGCTTCAAATTCATGCGAAACGAATGGTTTAGGTTCAAATACTTGTGATATACATGATTTAGCTTCAACTGCGTGTGAAACGAGCGAATTAGCTTCAAATCTAAGCGAAACACGTGATATAGCTTCAATTCAATACGAAGTAGAAGGCTGAGCTTCAAATTCATGCGAAACGAATGGTTTAGGTTCAAATACTTGTGATATACATGATTTAGCTTCAACAGCATGCGAAACATACGAGAATACTTCAATTCCAAAGGAATCACATGATTGAGCTTCAAATCAATGCGATATAGAACGCTTATCTTCAAATCCATGCGAATCAAATGATTAGATTCAAATACTTGTGATATACATGATTCAGATTCAACTGCGTGCGAAACGAACGAGTTAGCTTCAAATCCATGCGAAACACATGATTGAGCTTCAATTCCATGCGAAGTAGAAGGCTTAGCTTCAAACCCATGCGAATGAAATGGTTTAGGTTCAAATACTTGTGATATACATGATTTGGCGACAACAGCATGCGAAACAAACGAGATAGATTCAAATCCAAAGGCATCACATGATTCAGTTTCAAATCAATGCTACACAGAAGGCTTAGCTTCAAATCCATGCGAAACAAATGGTTTAGCTACAAATACTTGTGATATACATGATTTAGCTTCAACTGCATGCGAAACAAACGAGCTATCTTCAATTCAATGCGAAGTAGAAGGCTTAGCTTCAAATCCATGCGAATCAAACGGTTTAGCTTCAAATACTTGTGATATACTTGATTTATATTCAAGTGCATGCGAAACAAACGAGATAGCTTCAAATCCATTCGAAACATATGATTTAACATCAAATCAATTGCGAAGCAGAAGGCTGATCTTCGAATCCATGCGAAACAAATGGTTTAGCTCAAATACTAGGGATATACATGGTTTAGATTCAACTGCATGCGAAACAAACGAGTTAGCTTCAAATCCATGCGAAACACATCATTTAGATTAATATCAATGCGAAGTAGAAAGCTTATCTTCGAATCCATGCGAGACAAATGGTTTAGCTTCAAATATTTGTGATATACATGATTTAGCTCCAAATGCAGGCGAAATAACGAGTTAGCTCTAAACCCATGCGAAACACATGATTTGGCTTCAAATCAATGCGATGTAGCAGGCTTAGCATCAAATCCATGTGAAACACATGATTTAGCTTCAAATCAATGCCAAGACCAAGGCTTATCTTCGAATCAATGCGAAACAAATGGTTTAGCCTCAAATACTTGTGATATACATCATTTAGCTTCAAATGCATGCGAAACAATCGAGTTAGCTTCAAATCCAGCGAAAAACATGAATTAAGTTCAAATCAACGTGAAGTAGAAGGCTTAGTTTTAAATCCACCCGAAACGAAAGATTTAGCTTCAAATACTTGCCAATATAAGTGATATAGCTTCAAATGCAGGCGAAACATACGAGTTACCTTCAGATGCATGCGAAACACATGATTTAGCTTCAAATCAATGCGAAGTAGAAGGCTGATATTCGAATCCACACGAAACAGATGGTTTAGCTTCAAATAGTTGTAATATACATGATTTAGCAGCAACAGCATGCGAAAGAAACGAGTTAGCTTCAAATCCATGCGAAACACATGATTTGGCTTCAAATGAATGCGAAGTAGAAGGCTTATATTCGAATCCATGCGAGACAAATGGTTTAGCTTCAAATACTTGGGATATACATGGTTTAGATTCAACTGCATGAGAAACAAACGAGTTAGCTTCAAATCCTAGCGAAACACATGATTTAGCTTCAAATCAATGCGAAGTAGAAGGCTTAGCTTCAAATCCATGCGAATCAAATGGTATAGTTTCAAATACTTTTGATATACATAATTAGATTCAACTGCATGCGAAACAAACGAGGTAGCTTCAAATGAAGACGAAACACATGATTTAGCTTAAAATCAATGCTAAGTAGAAGGCTTATCATCGAATCAATGCGAAACAAATGGTTTAGCTTCAAATATTTCTGATATACATGATTTAGCTTAAAATGCCGGCGAAACAAGCGAGTTAGCTTCATAGATAAGCGAAACACATGATTTATCGACAAATTCATGCGAAACACATGGTTTAGCTTAATATTCATGCGAAACAAATGGTTTAGCTTCAAATACTTCTGATATACATGATTTAGCTTCAACTGCATGCGAAACAAACCAGTTAGCTTCAAATCCAAACGAAACACATGATTTAGCTTCAGATCAATGCGAAGTAGAACGCCTAGCTTCAAATCCATGCTAATCCAATGGTTTAGCTTCAAATACTTGTGATATACATGACTTAGCTTCAACTGCATGCGAAACAAACGACTTAGCTTCAAATCCATGCGAAACACATGATTTAGCTTCAAGTAAGAGCGAAGTAGAAGGCTGATCTTCGAATCCATGCGAAACAACTGGTTTTGGCTCAAATACTTGCGATATACATGATTTAGCTTCTTGTGCATGCAAAACAAACGAGTTAGCTTCAAATCCAAGCGAAACACATGTTTTAGCTATATATCCATGCGATGTAGAAGTTTGAGCTTCAAATTCATGCGAAACACATGGTTTAGCTTAATATTCATGCGATACGAATGGTGCAGCTTCAAATACTTGTGATATACATAATTAGATTCAACTGCATGCGAAACAAACGAGGTAGCTTCAAATGAATACGAAACACATGATTTAGCTTAAAATCAATGCGAAGTAGAAGTCTTTTCTTCGAATCCATGAGAATCAAATGGTTTAGCTTCAAATATTTCTAATATACATGATTTCGCTTAAAATGTCGGCGAAACAAACGAGTTAGCTTCATAAATAAGCGAAACACATGATTTATCGACAAATTCATGCGAAACACATGGTTTAGCTTAATATTCATGCGAACCAAATGTTTCAATTTCAAATACTTGTGATATATATGATTTAGATTCAAGTGCGTGCGAAACAAACGAGTTAGCTTCAAATCCAAGCGAAACACATGATTTATCTTCAAATCAATGCGAGGTAGAAGGCTTAGCTTCAAATCCATGCGAATCAAACGGTTTAGCTTTAAATACATGTGATATGCATAGTTTAGATTCAAGTGCATGGGAAACAAACGAGTTAGCTTCAAATCCAAGCGAAACACATGATTTATCTTCAAATCAATGCGAGGTAGAAGGCTTAGCTTCAAATCCATGCGAATCAAACGGTTTAGCTTCAAATACTTGTGATATGCTTGATTTATATTCAAGTGCATGCGAAACAAACGAGATAGATTCAAATCCATGCGAAACACATGATTATAATTCCAAATCAATGCGAAGTAGAAGGCCTAGCCTTAAATCCATGGGAATCAAATGGTTTAGCTTCAAATACTTGTGATATACATGATTTAGCTTCAACTGCATGCGAAACACACGCGTTAGCTTCAAATCCATGCGAAACACATGATTTAGCTTCAAATCAATGCGAAGTAGAAGGCTGAGCTTCGAATCCACACGAAACAGATGGTTTAGCTTCAAATAGTTGTAATATACATGATTTAGCAGCAACAGCATGCGAAACAAACGAGTTAGCTTCAAATCCATGCGAAACGCATGATTTAGCTACAAATCAATGCGAAGTAGAAGGCTTATCTTCGACTCCATGCGAAACCAATGGAATAGCTTCAAATACTTGGGATTACATGATTCAGATTCAACTGCATGCGAAACAAACGAGCTGGCTTCAAATTTCAGCGAATCAAATGAGTTAGCTTCAAATCAATGCGAAGTAGAGGGCTGATCTTCGAATCCACACGAAACAGATGGTTTAGATTCAAATACTTGTAATATACATGATTTAGGTTCAACAGCATGCGAAACAAACGAATTAGCTTCAAATCCATGCGAAACACATGATTTAGCTTCAAATGAATGCGAAGTAGAAGGATTATATTCGAATCCATGCTAAACAAATGGTTTAGCTCAAATACTTGGGATATACATGGTTTAGATTCAACTGCATGCGAAACAAACGAGTTAGCTTCAAATCCATGCGAAACACATCATTTAGATTAATATCAATGCGAAGTAGAAGGCTTATCTTCGAATCCATGCGAGACAAATGGTTTAGCTTCAAATATTTGTGATATACATGATTTAGATTCAAGTGCATGCGAAACAAACGAGTTAGTTTCAAATCCATGCGTATCACATGATTTACCTTCAAATCAATGCGAAGTAGAAGGATTAGCTTCAAATCCAAGCGACTCACATGATTTAGCTTCAAACAATTGTGATATACATGATTCAGCTTCAACTGCATGTGAAACAAACGTGTTAGCTACAAATTCAAGCGATAGACATGATTCAGCTTCCAATCAATGCGATGTAGAAGGCTCAGCTTCAAATCCATGCGAAAAAAATGATTTAGCTTCAAATATTTGTGATAAACATAAATTAGCTTCAAATGCAAGCGAAACAATCGAGTTAGGTACAAATCCAAGCGAAACACATGGTTTAGCTTCAAATCAATGCGAAGTAGAAGGCTTATCTTCGAATCCATGCAAAACAAATGGTTTAGCTTCAAACACTTGTGATATACATGATTTAGCTTCAACTGCATGTGAAACAAACGAGCTAGCTTAAAATCCAAGCGAAACACATGATTTGTCTTCAAATCAATGCGAAGTAGAAGGCTTAGCTTCAGATCCATGCGAATCAAACTGTTTAGCTTCAAATACTTGTGATATACTTGATTTAGATTCAAGTGCGTGCGATACAAACGAGTTAGTTTCAAATCCAAGCGAAACACATTATTTATCTTCAAATCAATGCGAAGTAGAAGGGTTGTCTTCGAATCCATGCGAAACAAATGGTTTTGCTTCAAGTACTTCTGATATACTTGATTTAGCTTCAAGAGCATGCGAAACAAACGAGTTAGCTTCAAATCCATGCGAAACACAGGATTCAGCTTCAAATCAATGTGAAGTAGAAGGCTGATCTTCAAATCCATGCGAAACAAATGGTTTAGCTACAAATACTTGTGATATACATGATTTAGCTTCAACTGCATGCGAAACAAACGAGCTATCTTCAATTCAATGCGAAGTAGAAGGCTTAGCTTCAAATCCATGCGAATCAAACGGTTTAGCTTCAAATACTTGTGATATACTTGATTTATATTCAAGTGCATGCGAAACAAACGAGATAGCTTCAAATCCATTCGAAACATATGATTTAACATCAAATCAATGCGAAGCAGAAGGCTGATCTTCGAATCCATGCGAAACAAATGCTTTAGCTCAAATACTTGGGATATACATGGTTTAGATTCAACTGCATGCGAAACAAACGAGTTAGCTTCAAATCCATGCGAAACACATCATTTAGATTAATATCAATGCGAAGTAGAAAGCTTATCTTCGAATCCATGCGAGACAAATGGTTTAGCTTCAAATATTTGTGATATACATGATTTAGCTCCAAATGCAGGCGAAATAACGAGTTAGCTCTAAACCCATGCGAAACACATAATTTGGCTTCAAATCAATGCGATGTAGCAGGCTTAGCATCAAATCCATGTGAAACACATGATTTAGCTTCAAATCAATGCCAAGACCAAGGCTTATCTTCGAATCAATGCGAAACAAATGGTTTAGCCTCAAATACTTGGGATATACATGGTTTAGATTCAACTGCATGAGAAACAAACGAGTTAGCTTCAAATCCTAGCGAAACACATGATTTAGCTTCAAATCAATGCGAAGTAGAAGGCTTAGCTTCAAATCCATGCGAATCAAATGGTATAGTTTCAAATACTTTTGATATACATAATTAGATTCAACTGCATGCGAAACAAACGAGGTAGCTTCAAATGAATACGAAACACATGATTTAGCTTAAAATCAATGCTAAGTAGAAGGCTTATCATCGAATCAATGCGAAACAAATGGTTTAGCTTCAAATATTTCTGATATACATGATTTAGCTTAAAATGCCGGCGAAACAAGCGAGTTAGCTTCATAGATAAGCGAAACACATGATTTATCGACAAATTCATGCGAAACACATGGTTTAGCTTAATATTCATGCGAAACAAATGGTTTAGCTTCAAATACTTCTGATATACATGATTTAGCTTCAACTGCATGCGAAACAAACCAGTTAGCTTCAAATCCAAGCGAAACACATGATTTAGCTTCAGATCAATGCGAAGTAGAACGCCTAGCTTCAAATCCATGCGAATCCAATGGTTTAGCTTCAAATACTTGTGATATACATGACTTAGCTTCAACTGCATGCGAAACAAACGACTTAGCTTCAAATCCATGCGAAACACATGATTTAGCTTCAAGTAAAAGCGAAGTAGAAGGCTGATCTTCGAATCCATGCGAAACAACTGGTTTAGCTTCAAATACTTGTGATATGCTTGATTTATATTCAAGTGCATGCAAAACAAACGAGTTAGCTTCAAATCCAAGCGAAACACATGATTATAATTCCAAATCAATGCGAAGTAGAAGGCCTAGCCTTAAATCCATGGGAACCAAATGGTTTAGCTTCAAATACTTGTGATATACATGATTTAGCTTCAACTGCATGCGAAACACACGCGTTAGCTTCAAATCCATGCGAAACACATGATTTAGCTTCAAATCAATGCGAAGTAGAAGGCTTATCATCGAATCAATGCGAAACAAATGGTTTAGCTTCAAATATTTCTGATATACATGATTTAGCTTAAAATGCCGGCGAAACAAGCAGGTTAGCTTCATAGATAAGCGAAACACATGATTTATCGACAAATTCATGCGAAACACATGGTTTAGCTTAATATTCATGCGAAACAAATGGTTTAGCTTCAAATACTTCTGATATACATGATTTAGCTTCAACTGCATGCGAAACAAACCAGTTAGCTTCAAATCCAAGCGAAACACATGATTTAGCTTCAGATCAATGCGAAGTAGAACGCCTAGCTTCAAATCCATGCGAATCCAATGGTTTAGCTTCAAATACTTGTGATATACATGACTTAGCTTCAACTGCATGCGAAACAAACGACTTAGCTTCAAATCCATGCGAAACACATGATTTAGCTTCAAGTAAAAGCGAAGTAGAAGGCTGATCTTCGAATCCATGCGAAACAACTGGTTTAGCTTCAAATACTTGCGATATGCTTGATTTATATTCAAGTGCATGCAAAACAAACGAGTTAGCTTCAAATCCAAGCGAAACACATGATTATAATTCCAAATCAATGCGAAGTAGAAGGCCTAGCCTTAAATCCATGGGAACCAAATGGTTTAGCTTCAAATACTTGTGATATACATGATTTAGCTTCAACTGCATGCGAAACACACGCGTTAGCTTCAAATCCATGCGAAACACATGATTTAGCTTCAAATCAATGCGAAGTAGAAGGCTTATCATCGAATCAATGCGAAACAAATGGTTTAGCTTCAAATATTTCTGATATACATGATTTAGCTTAAAATGCCGGCGAAACAAGCAGGTTAGCTTCATAGATAAGCGAAACACATGATTTATCGACAAATTCATGCGAAACACATGGTTTAGCTTAATATTCATGCGAAACAAATGGTTTAGCTTCAAATACTTCTGATATACATGATTTAGCTTCAACTGCATGCGAAACAAACCAGTTAGCTTCAAATCCAAGCGAAACACATGATTTAGCTTCAGATCAATGCGAAGTAGAACGCCTAGCTTCAAATCCATGCGAATCCAATGGTTTAGCTTCAAATACTTGTGATATACATGACTTAGCTTCAACTGCATGCGAAACAAACGACTTAGCTTCAAATCCATGCGAAACACATGATTTAGCTTCAAGTAAAAGCGAAGTAGAAGGCTGATCTTCGAATCCATGCGAAACAACTGGTTTAGCTTCAAATACTTGTGATATGCTTGATTTATATTCAAGTGCATGCAAAACAAACGAGTTAGCTTCAAATCCAAGCGAAACACATGATTATAATTCCAAATCAATGCGAAGTAGAAGGCCTAGCCTTAAATCCATGGGAACCAAATGGTTTAGCTTCAAATACTTGTGATATACATGATTTAGCTTCAACTGCATGCGAAACACACGCGTTAGCTTCAAATCCATGCGAAACACATGATTTAGCTTCAAATCAATGCGAAGTAGATGGCTGATCTTCGAATCCACACGAAACAGATGGTTTAGCTTCAAATAGTTGTAATATACATGATTTAGCAGCAACTGCATGCGAAACGAACGAGTTAGCTTCAAATCCAAGCGAAACACATGACTTAGTTTCTAATCAATGCGAAGTAGAAGGCTTAGCTTCAAATCCATGCGAATCAAATTGTTTAGGTTCAAATACTTGTGATATACACGATTTAGCTTCAAATGCAGGCGAAACAAACGAGTTAGCTTCAAATCCATGCGAAACACATGATTTAGCTTCAAATAAATGCGAAGAGGAAGGCTCTGCTTCAAATCCATGCGAATCAAATGGTTTAGTTTCAAATAGTTGTGATATACATGATTCAGATTCAACTGCGTGCGAAACGAGCGAATTAGCTTCAAATCCAAGCGAAACACGTGATTTAGCTTCAATTCAATACGAAGTAGAAGGCTGAGCTTCAAATTCATGCGAAACGAATGGTTTAGGTTCAAATACTTGTGATATACATGATTTAGCTTCAACAGCATGCGAAACATACGAGAATACTTCAATTCCAAAGGAATCACGTGATTTAGCTTCAAATCAATGCGAAGTAGAAGGCTAATCTTCGAAACCATGCAAAACAAATCATTTAGATTCAAATACTTGTGATATACGTGATTTAGCTTCAAATGCATGCGAAACAAACGAGTTAGTTTCAAATCCATGCGTATCACATGATTTACCTTCAAATCAATGCGAAGTAGAAGGATTAGCTTCAAATCCAAGCGACTCACATGATTTAGCTTCAAACAATTGTGATATACATGATTCAGCTTCAACTGCATGTGAAACAAACGTGTTAGCTACAAATTCAAGCGATAGACATGATTCAGCTTCCAATCAATGCGATGTAGAAGGCTCAGCTTCAAATCCATGCGAAAAAAATGATTTAGCTTCAAATATTTGTGATAAACATAAATTTGCTTCAAATGCAAGCGAAACAATCGAGTTAGGTACAAATCCAAGCGAAATACATGGTTTAGCTTCAAATCAATGCGAAGTAGAAGGCTTATCTTCGAATCCATGCAAAACAAATGGTTTAGCTTCAAACACTTGTGATATACATGATTTAGCTTCAACTGCATGTGAAACAAACGAGCTAGCTTAAAATCCAAGCGAAACACATGATTTGTCTTCAAATCAATGCGAAGTAGAAGGCTTAGCTTCAGATCCATGCGAATCAAACTGTTTAGCTTCAAATACTTGTGATATACTTGATTTATATTCAAGTGCATGCGAAACAAACGAGATAGCTTCAAATCCATTCGAAACATATGATTTAACATCAAATCAATGTGAAGCAGGAGGCTGATCTTCGAATCCATGCGAAACAAATGGTTTAGCTCAAATACTTGGGATATACATGGTTTAGATTCAACTGCATGCGAAACAAACGAGTTAGCTTCAAATCCATGCGAAACACATCATTTAGATTAATATCAATGCGAAGTAGAAAGCTTATCTTCGAATCCATGCGAGACAAATGGTTTAGCTTCAAATATTTGTGATATACATGATTTAGCTCCAAATGCAGGCGAAATAACGAGTTAGCTCTAAACCCATGCGAAACACATGATTTGGCTTCAAATCAATGCGATGTAGCAGGCTTAGCATCAAATCCATGTGAAACACATGATTTAGCTTCAAATCAATGCCAAGACCAAGGCTTATCTTCGAATCAATGCGAAACAAATGGTTTAGCCTCAAATACTTGTGATATACATCATTTAGCTTCAAATGCATGCGAAACAATCGAGTTAGCTTCAAATCCAGCGAAAAACATGAATTAAGTTCAAATCAACGTGAAGTAGAAGGCTTAGTTTTAAATCCACCCGAAACGAAAGATTTAGCTTCAAATACTTGCCAATATAAGTGATATAGCTTCAAATGCAGGCGAAACATACGAGTTACCTTCAGATGCATGCGAAACACATGATTTAGCTTCAAATCAATGCGAAGTAGAAGGCTGATATTCGAATCCACACGAAACAGATGGATTAGCTTCAAATAGTTGTAATATACATGATTTAGCAGCAACAGCATGCGAAAGAAACGAGTTAGCTTCAAATCCATGCGAAACTCATGATTTGGCTTCAAATGAATGCGAAGTAGAAGGCTTATATTCGAATCCATGCGAGACAAATGGTTTAGCTTCAAATACTTGGGATATACATGGTTTAGATTCAACTGCATGAGAAACAAACGAGTTAGCTTCAAATCCTAGCCAAACACATGATTTAGCTTCAAATCAATGCGAAGTAGAAGGCTTAGCTTCAAATCCATGCGAATCAAATGGTATAGTTTCAAATACTTTTGATATACATAATTAGATTCAACTGCATGCGAAACAAACGAGGTAGCTTCAAATGAATACGAAACACATGATTTAGCTTAAAATCAATGCGAAGTAGAAGGCTTATCATCGAATCAATGCGAAACAAATGGTTTAGCTTCAAATATTTCTGATATACATGATTTAGCTTAAAATGCCGGCGAAACAAGCGAGTTAGCTTCATAGATAAGCGAAACACATGATTTATCGACAAATTCATGCGAAACACATGGTTTAGCTTAATATTCATGCGAAACAAATGGTTTAGCTTCAAATACTTCTGATATACATGATTTAGCTTCAACTGCATGCGAAACAAACCAGTTAGCTTCAAATCCAAGCGAAACACATGATTTAGCTTCAGATCAATGCGAAGTAGAACGCCTAGCTTCAAATCCATGCGAATCCAATGGTTTAGCTTCAAATACTTGTGATATACATGACTTAGCTTCAACTGCATGCGAAACAAACGACTTAGCTTCAAATCCATGCGAAACACATGATTTAGCTTCAAGTAAAAGCGAAGTAGAAGGCTGATCTTCGAATCCATGCGAAACAACTGGTTTAGCTTCAAATACTTGTGATATGCTTGATTTATATTCAAGTGCATGCAAAACAAACGAGTTAGCTTCAAGTCCAAGCGAAACACATGATTATAATTCCAAATCAATGCGAAGTAGAAGGCCTAGCCTTAAATCCATGGGAACCAAATGGTTTAGCTTCAAATACTTGTGATATACATGATTTAGCTTCAACTGCATGCGAAACACACGCGTTAGCTTCAAATCCATGCGAAACACATGATTTAGCTTCAAATCAATGCGAAGTAGAAGGCTGATCTTCGAATCCACACGAAACAGATGGTTTAGCTTCAAATAGTTGTAATATACATGATTTAGCAGCAACAGCATGCGAAACAAACGAGTTAGCTTCAAATCCATGCGAAATGCATGATTTAGCTTCAAATCAATGCGAAGTAGAAGGCTTATCTTCGACTCCATGCGAAACCAATGGAATAGCTTCAAATACTTGGGATTACATGATTCAGATTCAACTGCATGCGGAACAAACGAGCTGGCTTTAAATTTCAGCGAATCAAATGAGTTAGCTTCAAATCAATGCGAAGTAGAAGGCTGATCTTCGAATCCACACGAAACAGATGGTTTAGATTCAAATACTTGTAATGTACATGATTTAGGCTCAACACCATGCGAAACAATCGAATTAGCTTTAAATCCATGCGAAACACATGATTTAGCTTCAAATGAATGCGAAGTAGAAGGCTTATATTCGAATCCATGCTAAACAAAAGGTTTAGCTCAAATACTTGGGATATACATGGTTTAGATTCAACTGCATGCGAAACAAACGAGTTAGCTTCAAATCCATGCGAAACACATCATTTAGATTAATATCAATGCGAAGTAGAAGGCTTATCTTCGAATCCATGCGAAACAACTGGTTTTGGCTCAAATACTTGTGATATACATGATTTAGCTTCTAGTGCATTCAAAACAAACGAGTTAGCTTCAAATCCAAGCGAAACACATGTTTTAGCTACATATCCATGCGATGTAGAAGTTTGAGCTTCAAATTCATGCGAAACACATGGTTTAACATAATATTCATGCGATACGAATGGTGCAGTTCAAATACTTGTGATATACATAATTAGATTCAACTGCATGCGAAACAAACAAGGTAGCTTCAAATGAATACGAAACACATGATTTAGCTTAAAATCAATGCGAAGTAGAAGTCTTTTCTTCGAATCCATGCGAATCAAATGGTTTAGCTTCAAATATTTCTAATATACATGATTTAGCTTAAAATGTCGGCGAAACAAACGAGTTAGCTTCATAAATAAGCGAAACACATGATTTATCGACAAATTCATGCGAAACACATGGTTTAGCTTAATATTCATGCGAACCAAATGTTTCAATTTCAAATACTTGTGATATATATGATTTAGCTTCAACTGCATGCGAAACAAACGAGTGCGCTTGAAATCCATGCGAAACACATGATTTAGCTTCAAATCAATGCGAAGTAGAAGGCTTAGCTTCAAATCCATGCGAATCAAACGGTTTAGCTTCAAATACTTGTGATATAGTTGATTTAGATTCAAGTGCGTGCGAAACAAACGAGTTAGCTTCAAATCCAAGCGAAACACATGATTTATGTTCAAATCAATGCGAGGTAGAAGGCTTAGCATCAAATCCATGCGAATCAAACGGTTTAGCTTTAAATACATGTGATATGCATAGTTTAGATTCAAGTGCATGGGAAACAAACGAATTAGCTTCAAATCCAAGCGAAACACATGATTTATCTTCAAATCAATGCGAGGTAGAAGGCTTAGCTTCAGATCCATGCGAATCAAACTGTTTAGCTTCAAACACTTGTGATATACTTGATTTAGATTCAAGTGCGTGCGATACAAACGAGTTAGTTTCAAATCCAAGCGAAACATATGATTTAACATCAAATCAATGCGAAGCAGAAGGCTGATCTTCGAATCCATGCGAAACAAATGGTTTAGCTTCAAATACTTGTGATATACATGATTTAGCTTCAACTGCAGGCGAAACAAACGAGTTAGCTTCATAGCCAAGCGAAACACATGATTTATCGACAAATTCATGCGAAACACATGGTTTAGCTTAATATTCATGCCAAACAAATGGTTTAGCTTTAAATACTTATGATATACATGATTTAGCTTCAACTGCACGCGAAACAAACCAGTTAGCTTCAAATCCATGCGAAACACATGATTTAGCTTCAAATCAATGCGAAGTAGAAGGCTTATCTTCGAATCCATGCAAAACAAATGGTTTAGCTTCAAACACTTGTGATATACATAATTTAGCTTCAACTGCATGTGAAACAAATGAGTTAGCTTAAAATCCAAGCGAAACACATGATTTGTCTTCAAATCAATGCGAAGTAGAAGGCTTAGCTTCAGATCCATGCGAATCAAACTGTTTAGCTTCAAATACTTGTGATATACTTGATTTAGATTCAAGTGCGTGCGATACAAACGAGTTAGTTTCAAATCCAAGCGAAACACATTATTTATCTTCAAATCAATGCGAAGTAGAAGGGTTGACTTCGAATCCATGCGAAACAAATGGTTTTGCTTCAAGTACTTGTGATATACTTGATTTAGCTTCAAGAGCATGCGAAACAAACGAGTTAGCTTCAAATCCATGCGAAACACAGGATTCAGCTTCAAATCAATGCGAAGTAGAAGGCTGATCTTCAAATCCATGCCAAACAAATGGTTTAGCTTTAAATACTTGTGATATACATGATTTAGCTTCAACTGCACGCGAAACAAACCAGTTAGCTTCAAATCCATGAGAAACCCATGATTTTGCTTCAAATCAATGCGAAGTAGAAGACTTAGCTTCAAATCCCAGCGAAACAAGTTATTTAGCTTCAAATCAATGCGAAGTTGAAGGCTTAGCTTCTAATCCTTGCGAATCACATGATTTAGCTTCAAATAAATGCGATGAGGAAGGCTTATCTTCAAATCCATGCGAAACAATTGGTTTAGCGTCAAATACTTGTGATATACATGATTTAGATTCAACTGCATGCGAAACGAACTAGTTAGCTTCAAATCCAAGCGAAACGCATGATTTAGCTTCAAATCAATGCGAAGTAGAAGGCTTATCTTCGACTCCATGCGAAACCAATGGAATAGCTTCAAATACTTGGGATTACATGATTCAGATTCAACTGCATGCGAAACAAACGAGCTGGCTTTAAATTTCAGCGAATCAAATGAGTTAGCTCCAAATCAATGCGAAGTAGAAGGCTGATCTTCGAATCCACACGAAACAGATGGTTTAGATTCAAATACTTGTAATGTACATGATTTAGGCTCAACAGCATGCGAAACAATCGAATTAGCTTTAAATCCATGCGAAACACATGATTTAGCTTCAAATGAATGCGAAGTAGAAGGATTATATTCGAATCCATGCTAAACAAATGGTTTAGCTCAATTACTTGGGATATACATGGTTTAGATTCAACTGCATGCGAAACAAACGAGTTAGCTTCAAATCCATGCGAAACACATCATTTAGATTAATATCAATGCGAAGTAGAAGGCTTATCTTCGAATCCATGCGAGACAAATGGTTTAGCTTCAAATATTTGTGATATACATGATTTAGATTCAAGGGCATGCGAAACAAACGAGTTAGTTTCAAATCCATGCGTATCACATGATTTACCTTCAAATCAATGCGAAGTAGAAGGATTAGCTTCAAATCCAAGCGACTCACATGATTTAGCTTCAAACAATTGTGATATACATGATTCAGCTTCAACTGCATGTGAAACAAACGTGTTAGCTACAAATTCAAGCGATAGACATGATTCAGCTTCCAATCAATGCGATGTAGAAGGCTCAGCTTCAAATCCATGCGAAAAAAATGATTTAGCTTCAAATATTTGTGATAAACATAAATTAGCTTCAAATGCAAGCGAAACAATCGAGTTAGGTACAAATCCAAGCGAAACACATGGTTTAGCTTCAAATCAATGCGAAGTAGAAGGCTTATCTTCGAATCCATGCAAAACAAATGGTTTAGCTTCAAACACTTGTGATATACATGATTTAGCTTCAACTGCATGTGAAACAAACGAGCTAGCTTAAAATCCAAGCGAAACACATGATTTGTCTTCAAATCAATGCGAAGTAGAAGGCTTAGCTTCAGATCCATGCGAATCAAACTGTTTAGCTTCAAATACTTGTGATATACTTGATTTAGATTCAAGTGCGTGCGATACAAACGAGTTAGTTTCAAATCCAAGCGAAACACATTATTTATCTTCAAATCAATGCGAAGTAGAAGGGTTGTCTTCGAATCCATGCGAAACAAATGGTTTTGCTTCAAGTACTTCTGATATACTTGATTTAGCTTCAAGAGCATGCGAAACAAACGAGTTAGCTTCAAATCCATGCGAAACACAGGATTCAGCTTCAAATCAATGCGAAGTAGAAGGCTGATCTTCAAATCCATGCGAAACAAATGGTTTAGCTACAAATACTTGTGATATACATGATTTAGCTTCAACTGCATGCGAAACAAACGAGCTATCTTCAATTCAATGCGAAGTAGAAGGCTTAGCTTCAAATCCATGCGAATCAAACGGTTTAGCTTCAAATACTTGTGATATACTTGATTTATATTCAAGTGCATGCGAAACAAACGAGATAGCTTCAAATCCATTCGAAACATATGATTTAACATCAAATCAATGCGAAGCAGAAGGCTGATCTTCGAATCCATGCGAAACAAATGGTTTAGCTCAAATACTTGGGATATACATGGTTTAGATTCAACTGCATGCGAAACAAACGAGTTAGCTTCAAATCCATGCGAAACACATCATTTAGATTAATATTAATGCGAAGTAGAAAGCTTATCTTCGAATCCATGCGAGACAAATGGTTTAGCTTCAAATATTTGTGATATATATGATTTAGCTCCAAATGCAGGCGAAATAACGAGTTAGCTCTAAACCCATGCGAAACACATGATTTGGCTTCAAATCAATGCGATGTAGCAGGCTTAGCATCAAATCCATGTGAAACACATGATTTAGCTTCAAATCAATGCCAAGACCAAGGCTTATCTTCGAATCAATGCGAAACAAATGGTTTAGCCTCAAATACTTGTGATATACATCATTTAGCTTCAAATGCATGCGAAACAATCGAGTTAGCTTCAAATCCAGCGAAAAACATGAATTAAGTTCAAATCAACGTGAAGTAGAAGGCTTAGTTTTAAATCCACCCGAAACGAAAGATTTAGCTTCAAATACTTGCCAATATAAGTGATATAGCTTCAAATGCAGGCGAAACATACGAGTTACCTTCAGATGCATGCGAAACACATGATTTAGCTTCAAATCAATGCGAAGTAGAAGGCTGATATTCGAATCCACACGAAACAGATGGTTTAGCTTCAAATAGTTGTAGTATACATGATTTAGCTTCAACTGCATGCGAAAAAAACGAGTTAGCTTCAAATGCAAGCGAACAAATGATTTAGCTTAAAATCAATGCGAAGCCGATGGCTGATCGTCGAATCCATGCGAAACAAATGGTTTAGCTTCTACTACTTGTGATATACATGATTTAGCTTCAACTGCATGCGAAACAAACGAGTTAGCTTCAAATACAAGCGAAACACATGATTCAGTTTCAAATCAATGCGAAGTAGAAGGCTTAGTTTCAAATCCATGCAAAACAAATGGTTTAGCTACAAATACTTACGATATACATGATTTAGATTCAAATGCAGGCGAAAGAAACGAGTTAGCTTCAAATCCTTTCGAAACACATGATTTAGTATCAAATCAATGCGAAGCAGAAGGCTTAGCGTCAAATCAATGCGAAACGAATGGTTTAGCTTCAAATACTTGCGAATATAAGTGATATAGCTTCAAATGCAAGCGACACAACCGAGTTAGCTTCAAATCCATGCGAAACACATGATTTTACTTCCAATCATCGTGAAGTAGAAGGCTTAGCTTCAAATGCATGTGAAACAAATGGTTCAGCTTCAAATACTTGTGATATACATGATTTAGATTCAACTTCGTGCAAAACCAACGAGTTAGATTCAAATCCAAGCGAAACACATGATTTAGAATCAAATCAATGCGAAGTAGAAGACTAATCTTCGAATCCATGCGAATCAAGTGGTTCAGCTTCAAATACTTGTGATATGCGTGATTTTGCTTCAACTGTATGCATAACGAACGAGTTAGCTTCAAATCCAAGCGAAACACATGATTTAGATTCAAATCAATGCGAAGTAGAAGGCTTAGCTTCAAATCCAGCGAAACAAATGGGTTAGCTTCAAATACTTGTGACATACTTGATTTAGCTTTAACAGCAAGCGAAACAAACGAGTTAGCTTCAAATACAAGCGAAACACATGATTCAGCTTCAAATAAATGCGAAGTAGAAGGCACAGTTTCAAATCCATGCGAAACAAATGGTTCAGCTTCAAATACTTGTGATACTCATGATTTAGCTTCAACTGCATGCGAAACCAACGAGTTAGCTTCAAATCCTTTCGATACACATGATTTAGCTTCAAATTCATTCGAAACACATAGTTTAGCTTAATAATCATGCCAATCAAATGGTTCAGCTTCAAATACTTATGATATACATGCTTTAGCTTCAAATGCAGGCGAAACAAACGAGTTACCTACAAATCCTTTCGAAACACATGATTTAGCTTCAAATCAATGCGAAGTAGAAGGCTTAGCTTCAAATCCATGCGAAACAAATGGTATAGCTTCAAATACTTGTTTCATACATGATTTAGCTTCAACTGCATGAGAAACACATGATTTAGCTTCAAATCAATGCAAAGTAGAAGGCTTATCTTCGAATCCACACGAAACAGATTGTTTAGCATCAAATACTTGTGATATACATGATTCAGCTTCAACTGCAAGCGAAACAAACGAATTAGCTTCAAATACAAGCGAAACACTTGTTTCAGCTTCAAATCAATGCGAAGTAGAAGGCTTAGCTTTAAATCCATGCGAAACAAATGGTTTAGGTTCACATACTTGTGATATACCATATTTAGCTTCAACTGCATGCGAAACAAACGATTTAGCTTTAAATCCGTGCGAAAATTATGATTTAGCATCAAGTTAACGCGAAGTTGAAGGCTTAACTTCAAAACGATGCGAAACAAATGGTTTAGCTTCAAATAGTTCTTTTATACATGATTTAGCTTCAAGTGCATGCGAAACAAACGAGTTAGCTTCAAATCCAAGCGAATCATATGATTTCGCTTCAAATCAATGCGAAGTAGAAGGCTGATCTCCGAATCCACACGAAACAGGTTGTTTAGATTCAAATTCTTGTGATATACTTGATTAAGCTTCAACAGCATGCGAAACAAACGTGTTAGCTTCAAATCCATGCGAAACACACGATTTAACTTCAAATCAATGCGAAGTAGAAGGCTTATCTACAAATCCATGCGCAACAAATTGTTTAGCTTCAAATACTTGTGATGTACATGATTTACATTCAACAGCAAGGGAAACAAACGAGTTAGCAACAAATCCTTGCGGAACACATGATTTAGATTCAAATCAAAGCGAATTAGATGGCTTATTTTCAAATTCATGCGAAACAAATGGTTCAGCTTCAAATACTTGTGATGTACATGATTTAGCTTCAACTGCATGCGACACAAACGAGTTAGCTTCAAATCCATGCGAATCACATGATTTAGCTTCAAATCAATGCGAAGTAGAAGGCTTAGCTTCAAATACATGAGAAGTAAATGGTTCAGCTTCAAATACTTGTGATATACATGATTTAGCTTCAAATGCATGCGAAACACATGATTTAGCTTCAAGTCCATGCGAAGTAGAAGGCTTATCATCAAATCCATGCGAATCAAACGGGTTAGCTTCAAACACTTGTGATATACATGATTGAGCTTCAACTGCATGCAAAACAAACGAGTTAGCTTCAGATCCATGCAAAACACATGATTTAGCTTCAAATTCATTCGAAACACTTGGTTTAGCTTTATATTCACGCCAAACAAAAGGTTCAGCTACAAATACTTATGATATACATGATTTAGCTTCAACTGCATGCGAAAAAAACGAGTTAGCTTCAAATGCAAGCGAACAAATGATTTAGCTTAAAATCAATGCGAAGCCGATGGCTGATCGTCGAATCCATGCGAAACAAATGGTTTAGCTTCTACTACTTGTGATATACATGATTTAGCTTCAACTGCATGCGAAACAAACGAGTTAGCTTCAAATACAAGCGAAACACATGATTCAGTTTCAAATCAATGCGAAGTAGAAGGCTTAGTTTCAAATCCATGCGAAACAAATGGTTTAGCTTCAAATACTTAAGATATACATGATTTAGATTCAAATGCAGGCGAAAGAAACGAGTTAGCTTCAAATCCTTCCGAAACACATGATTTAGTATCAAATCAATGCGAAGCAGAAGGCTTAGCGTCAAATCAATGCGAAACGAATGGTTTAGCTTCAAATACTTGCGAATATAAGTGATATAGCTTCAAATGCAAGCGACACAACCGAGTTAGCTTCAAATCCATGCGAAACAAAAGATTTAGCTTCAAATAAACGCGAATTAGGAGGCTGATCTTCGAATCCATGCGAAACAAATGGCTCAGGCTCAAATACTTGTGTTATACATGATTTACCTTCAACAGTATGCGAAACAAACGAGTTAGCTTCAAATCCTAGCGATAGACATGATTCAGCTTCAAATCAATGCGAAGTAGTAGGCTTATCTTCGAATCCACGCGAAACAAATGGTTTAGCTTCAATTATATGTGATATACATAATTTAGCTTCAAATGCAAGCGACACAAACGAGTTAGCTTCAAATCCAAGCGAAACACATGATTTAGATTCAAATCAATGCGAAGTAGAAGGCTTAGCTTCAAATCCAGCGAAACGAATGATTTAGCTTCAAATACTTGCGAATATCTCTGATATAGCTTCAAATGCAGGTGAAACAAACGAGTTAGCTTTAAATCCAAGCAAAAGACATGATTTACCTTCAAATCAATGCGAATTAGGAGGCTGATCTTCGAATCCATGCGAAACAAATGGTTTAGATTCAAATACTTGTGACATACTTGATTTAGCTTCAACAGCAAGAGAAACAAACGAGTCAGCTTCAAATCCATGCGAAACACATGATTTAACATCGAATCAATGCAAAGTAGAAGGCTTACCTACGAATCCACACGAAACAGATGGTTTAGCTTCAATTATATGTGATATGCATGATTTAGCTTCAAATGCATGCGAAACAAACGAGTTAGCATCAAATCCGTTCAAAACGCATGATTTAGCTTCAAATTCATTCGAAAGACACGCTTTAGCGTACTATTCATGGGAATCAAATGGTTCAGATTCAAATACTTGTAATATACATCATGTAGCTTCAAATGCAGGCGAAACAAACGAGTCAGCTTCAAATCCATGCGAAACACATGATTTATCTTCAATTCAATGCGAAGTAGAAGGCTTACCTTCGAATCCATGCGAAACAAATGGTTTAGCTTCAAATACTTGTGATGTACATGATTTAGCTTCAAATGCAGGCGAAACAAACGAGTTAGCTTCAAATCGATGCGAAACACATGATATAGCTTAAAATCAATGCGAAGCCGATGGCTGATCGTCGAATCCATGCGAAACAAATGGTTTAGCTTCTACTACTTGTGATAAATATGATTTAGCTGCAACTGCATGCGAAACAAAGGAGTTAGCTTCAAATACAAGCGAAACACATGATTCAGTTTCAAATCAATGCGAAGTAGAAGGCTTAGTTTCAAATCCATGCGAATCAATTGTTTTAGCACCAAATACTTGTGATATACATGATTTTGCTTCAAATGCAGGCGAAACGAACGAGTAAGCTTCAAATCCATGCGAAACATGATTTAGATTCAAATCAATGCGAAGTAGAAGACTTAGCTTCAAATACATGAGAAACATATGGTTAGCTTCAAATCAATTGGAAGTAGAAGGCTTAGTTTCAAATCCATGCGAAACACATGGTTTAGCTTAATATTCATGCGAAATAAATGGTTTAGCATCAAAACTTTTGATAAACATGATTTAGATTCAACTGCATGCGAAACAAACGAGTTAGCTTCAGATCCATGCAAAACACATGATTTAGCTTCAAATTCATTCGAAACACTTGGTTTAGCTTTATATTCATGCCAAACAAAAGGTTCAGCAACAAATATGATATACATGATTTAGCTTCAACTGCATGCGAAACAAACGAGTTAGCTTCAAATCCAAGCGAAAAACATGAGTTAGCATCAAGTCAACACGAAGTTGAAGGCTTAGCTTCAAATCCATGCGAAACACCAGATTTAGCATCAAATCAATGCGAAGTAGAAGGCTTAGCTTAAAATCCATGCGTAGCAAATGGTTTAGCTTCACATACTTGTGATATACATGATTTAGCTTCAACTGCATGCGAAACGAACGAGTTAGTTTGAAATCCAAGCGAAACACATGATCTAGCTTCAAATCAATTCGAAGTAGAAGGGTTATCTTCGAATCCATGCGAAACAAATGGTTTAGCTTCAAACACCTGTGATATACATGATTCAGCTTCAACTGCATGCGTAACAAATGAGTTAGCTTCAAATCTATGCGAAACGCATGATTTAGCTTCAAATTCATTCCAAACACATGGTTTAGCCTGATATTCGTGCGGAACAAATGGTTCAGCTTCAAATACTTGTGACATACATGATTTAGCTTCAACTGTATGTGAAACGAACGTGTTAGCTTCAAATTCAAGAGAAACACATGATTCAGTTTCAAATAAAAGCGAAGTAGATGGCATAGCATCTAATCCATGCGAATCAAATGGTTTAGCTTCAAATACATGTTTGATACATGATCTATCTTCAATTGCATGCGAAACAAACGAGTTAACTTGAAATCCAAGCGAAACACATGATTTAGCTTCAAATCAATGCGAAGTAGAAGGCTTATTTTGAAATCCATGCGAATCAACTGGTTTATCTTCAAATAACTGTGATATACATGATTTAGCTTCAACAGCATGAAAACTAACGAGTTAGATTCAAATCCATGCGAAACACATGATTTTGCTTCAAATCAATGCGAAGTAGAAGGCTTATCTTCAAATCCATGCGAATCAAATGGTTTAGCTTCAAATAATTGTGATATGCATGATTTATCTTCAACTGCATGCGAAACAAACGAGATAGCTTTAAATCCATGCGAAACAGATGATTTAGATTAAAATCAATGCGAAGTAGAAGGCTTATTCTGAAATCCATGCGAATCAAATGGTTTAGCTTCATATAATTGTGATATACATGATTTAGCTTCAACTGCATGCGATACAAACGAGTTAGCTTCAAATCCATGCGAAACACATGATTGAGCTTTAAATCAATACGAGGTAGATGGCTGATCTTCGAAGCCATGCGAAACAAATGGTTTAGCTTCAAATACTTGTTTGATACATTATCTAGCTTCAATTACATGCGAAACAAACGAGTTAGCTTGAAATGCAAGCGAAACACATGATTTAGCATCAAATCAATCCAAAGTAGAAGGCTTATTTTGAAATCCATTCGAATCAAATGGTTTAGCTTCAAATACTTGTTTGATACATTATCTAGCTTCAATTACATGCGAAACAAACGAGTTAGCTTGAAATGCAAGCGAAACACATGATTTAGCATCAAATCAATGCAAAGTAGAAGGCTTATTTTGAAATCCATGCGAGTCAAATGGTTTAGCTTCAAATAATTGTGATATACATGATTTAGCTTCAACTGCATGCGATACAAACGATTAGCTTCAAATCCATGCGAAACATATGATTTAACTTCAAATCAATGCGAAGTAGAAGGCTGATCTTCGAATCCACGCGATACAAATGGATTAGCTTCAAATACTTGTGATATACATGATTTATCTTCAACTGCATGCGAAACAAACGAGATAGCTTTAAATCCATCCGAAACAGATGATTTAGATTAAAATCAATGCGAAGTAGAAGGCTTATTTTGAAATCCATGCGAATCAAATGGTTTAGCTTCAAATAATTGTGATATACATGATTTAGCTTCAATTGCATGCCAAACAAACGAGTTAGCTTCAAATCCATTCGAAACACATGATTTAGCTTCAAATCAATGCGAAGTAGAAGGCTTATCTTCAAATCCATGCGAAACAAGTGGTTCAGCTTCAAATACTTGTGATGTGCATGATTTAGCTTCAAATGCAAGCGAAACGAACGAGTTAGCTTCAAATCCATGCGAAACACATGATTTTGCTTCTTATCAATGCGAAGTAGAAGGCTGATCTTCGAATCCTTGCGCAACAAATGGTTTAGCTTCAAATACTTGTGATGTACATGAATAAGCTTCAACAGCATGCAAAACTAGCGAGTTAGCTTCAAATCCATGCGAAACACATGATTTAGCTTGAAATCAATGCGATTTAGAAGGCTTATCTTCGAATCCATGCGAAACAAATGGTTTAGCTTCAAATACCTGTGATATACATGATTTATCTTCAACTGCATGCGAAACAAACGAGATAGCTTTAAATCCATGCGAAACAGATGATTTAGATTAAAATCAATGCGAAGTAGAAGGCTTATTTTGAAATCCATGCGAATCAAATGGTTTAGATTCAAATAATTGTGATATACATGATTTAGTTTCAACTGCATTACGAAACAAACTAGTTAGTTTCAAATCCAAGCGAAACACATGATTTAGATTCAAATCAATGCGAAGTAGAAGGCTTATCTTCAAATCCATGCGAAACAAGTGGTTTAGCTTCAAATAATTGTGATGTGCATGATTTAGCTTCAAATGCAAGGGAAACGAACGAGTTAGCTTCAAATCCATGCGAAACACATGATTTAGCTTCAAATCTATGCGAAGTAGAAGGCTTATCTTCAAATCCATGCGAATCAAATGGTTTAGCTTGAAATACCTGTGATATACATGATTTATCTTCAACTGCATGCGAAACAAACGAGATAGCTTTAAATCCATGGGAAACAGATGATTTAGATTAAAATCAATGCGAAGTAGAAGGCTTATCTTCAAATCCATGCGAATCAAATGGTTGAGCTTCAAATACTTGGGATATACATGATTCAGCTTCAACTGCATGCGTAACAAACGAGTTAGCTCCAAATCTATGCGAAACACAAGATTTAGCTTCAAATTCATTCCAAACACATGTTTTAGCCTGATATTCGTGCGAAACAAATGGTTCAGCTTCAAATACTTGTGATATACATGATTTAGCTTCAACTGCATGTGAAACGAACGTGTTAGCTTCAAATCCATGCGAAACACATGAATTAGCTTCAAATCAATGCGAAGTAGAAGGCTTATCTTCAAATCCATGCGAATCAAATGGTTTAGCTTCAAATAATTGTGATATACATGATTTAGCTTCAACTGTATTGCGAAACAAACTAGTTAGTTTCAAATCCAAGCGAAACAAATGATTTAGCTTCTTATCAATGCGAAGTAGAAGGCTGATCTTCGAATCTTTTCGAAACATATGGTTTAGCTTCAAATACTTGTGATATACATGATTTAGCTTCAACAGCATGAAAACTAACGAGTTAGATTCAAATCCATGCGAAACACATGATTTTGCTTCAAATCAATGCGAAGTAGAAGGATTATCTTCAAATCCATGCGAATCAAATGCTTCAGATTCAAATACTTGTGATATACATGATTTAGCTTCAACAGCATGCAAAACTAACGAGTTAGCTTCAAATCTATGCGAAACGCATGAATTAGCTTCAAATTCATCCCAAACAAATGGTTTAGCCTAATATTCATGCGAAACAAATGGTTCAGCTTCAAATACTTGTGATATACATGATTTAGCTTCAACTGTATGCGAAACAAATGATTCAGCTTCAAATATTTGTGATATACATGATTTAGATTCAACTGCATGCGAAACAAACGTGTTAGCTTCAAATCCATGCGAAACACATGATTTAGCTTCAAATCAATGCGAAGTAGAAGGCTTATCTTCAAATCCATTCGAATCAAATGGTTTAGCTTTAAATACCTGTGATATACATGAATTATCTTCAACTGCATGCGAAACAAACGAGATAGCTTTAAATCCATGGGAAACAGATGATTTAGATTAAAATCAATGCGAAGTAGAAGGTTTATCTTCAAATACATGCGAAACAAATGGTTTAGCTTTAAATACTTGTTTTATACATGATTTAGCTTCAACTGCATGCGAAAAAATCGAGTTAGCTTCAAATCCAAGCGAAACACATGATTGAGCTTCAAATTAATGCGAAGCAGAAGGCTTATTTTGAAATCCATGCGAATCAACTGGTTTAGCTTCAAATAACTGTGATATACATGATTTAGCTTCAACTGCATTGCGAAACAAACTAGTTAGTTTCAAATTCAAGCGAAACACATGATTTAGCTTCAAATCAATGCGAAGTAGAAGGCTTATCTTCAAATCCATGCGAAACAAGTGGTTCAGCTTCAAATACTTGTGATGTACATAATTTAGCTTCAAATGCATGCGAAACAAACGAGTTAGCTTCAAATCCATGCTAAACAATTGGTTTAGCTTCAAATACTTGTGATATACATGATTTAGCTTCAGCAGCATGCAAAACTAACGAGTTAGCTTCAAATCCATGCGAAACACATGATTTAACTTCCAATCAATGTGAAGTATAAGGCTGATCTCCGAATCCACACGAAACAGATTGTTTAGATTCAAATATTTGTAATATACATGATTGAGGTTCAACAGCATGCGAAACAAACGTGTTAGCTTCAAATCCATGTGAAACACATGATTTAGCTTCAATTCAATGCGAAGTAGAAGGCTTATCTCCGAATCCATGCGAAACAAATGGTTTAGCTTCAAATACTTGTGATATACATGATTTAGATTAAAATGCAGGTGAAACAAACGAGTTAGCTTCAAATCGATGCGAAACACATGGTTTAGCTTCAAATACTTGTGATATGCGTGATTTTGCATTAACTGCATGCGAAACAAACGAGTTGGCTTCAAATCCAAGCGATACATATGATTTTGCTTCAAATCAATGCGTAGTAGAAGGCTGATCTCCGAATCCACACGAAACAGATTGTTTGGCTTCAAATACTTGTGTTATACATGACTTAGCTTCAACAGCATGCGAAACAAACGTGTTAGCTTCAAATACATGCGAGATACATGATTTAGCTTCAATTCAATGCGAAGTAGAAGGCTTATCTTCGAATCCATGCGAAACAAATGGTTTAGTTCAAATATTTGTGATATACATGATTTAGCTTCAACTGCATGCGAAACCAAACAGTTAGCTGCAAATACAAGCGAAACACATGATTTCGCTTCAAATGAATGCGAAGCAGAAGGCTTAGCTTCAAATCCATGCGAAACGAATGGTTTAGCTTCAAATACTTGCGAATATAAGTGATATAGCTTCAAATGCAGGCGACACAAACGAGTTATCTTCAAATCCATGCGAAACACATGATTTATAATCAAATCAATGCGAAGCAGAAGGCTTAGCGTCACATCCATGCGAAACGAATGGTTTAGCTTCAAATACTTGCGATTATATGTGATCTAGCTTCAAATGCAGGTGACACAAACGAGTTAGCTTTAAATCCATGCAAAAGACATGATTTACCTTCAAATCAATGCGAAGTAGAAGGCTTAGTTTGAAATTCATGCGAATCAAGTTCTTTAGCTTCAAATACTTATGATATACATGATTTAGCTTCAACTGCATGCGAAACAAACGAGTTAACTTCAAATCCATTCAAAACACATGATTTAGCTTCAAATCTATGCGAAACTCATGATTTAGCTTCAAATCAATGCGAAGTAGAAGGCTGATCTTCGAATCCATGCGAATCAAGTGGTTTAGCTTCAAATACTTGTGATATGCGTGATTTTGCTTCAACTGTATGCAAAACGAACGAGTTAGCTTCAAATCCAAGCGAAACACATGATTTAGTTTCAAATCAACGCGAAGTGTAAGGCTGATCATCGAATCCATGCGAAACAAATGGTTCAACTTCAAATACTTGTGATATACGTGATTTAGCTTCAACACTATGCGAAACAAACGAGTTAGCTTCAAATCCAAACGAAACACATGATTCAGCTTCAAATCATTGCGGAGTAGGAAGTTTAGCTTCAAATCCAAGCGAAAGAAATGATTTAGCTTCAAATCAATGCGAAGTAGAAGGCTTAGCTTCAAATCCATGCGAATTAAATGGTTTAGCTTCTAATACTTGTGATATATGTGATTTAGCTTCAAATCCATGCGAAACACCCAATTTAGCTTCAAAGCAATGCGAAGTAGAAGGCTTAGCTTAAAATTCATGCGAAGCAAATGGTTTAGCTTCAGATACTTGTGATTAACATGATATAGCTTCAGATGCAGGCGAAACAAACGAGTCAGCTTCAAATCCATGCGAAACTCATGATTTAGCTTCAAATAAATGCGAAGTAGAAGGCTGATCTTCGAATCCATGCGAAACGAATGGTTTAGCTTCAAATACTTGCGAATATAAGTGATATAGCTTCAAATGCAAGCGACACAAACGAGTTAGCTTCAAATCCATGCGAAACACATGATTTAACTTCCAATCAATGTGAAGTAGAAGGCTTAACTTCAAATGTATGTGAAACAAATGGTTCAGCTTCAAATACTTGTGATATACATGATTTAGGTTCAACTTCATGCAAAACCAACGAGTTAGCTTCAAATCCAAGCGAAACACATGATTTAGAGTCAAATCAATGCGAAGTAGAAGGCTTAGCTTCAAATCCAGCGAAACGAATCATTTAGCCTCAAATATTTGCGAATATCACTGATATAGCTTCAAATGCTGGCGAAACAAACGAGTTAGCTTTAAATCCAT
The DNA here is from genome assembly GCF_051020955.1 of Megalopta genalis. Classification (NCBI taxonomy): domain Eukaryota; kingdom Metazoa; phylum Arthropoda; class Insecta; order Hymenoptera; family Halictidae; genus Megalopta; species Megalopta genalis. The sequence goes on from NW_027476127.1 coordinate 139,608, forward strand.
GCAAAAGACATGATTTACCTTCAAATAAATGCGAAGTAGAAGGCTTAGTTTGAAATTCATGCGAATCAAGTTCTTTAGCTTCAAATACTTATGATATACATGATTTAGCTTCAACTGCATGCGAAACAAACGAGTTAACTTCAAATCCATTCAAAACACATGATTTAGCTTCAAATCTATGCGAAACTCATGATTTAGCTTCAAATCAATGCGAAGTAGAAGGCTGATCTTCGAATCCATGCGAATCAAGTGGTTTAGCTTCAAATACTTGTGATATGCGTGATTTTGCTTCAACTGTATGCAAAACGAACGAGTTAGCTTCAAATCCAAGCGAAACACATGATTTAGTTTCAAATCAACGCGAAGTGTAAGGCTGATCATCGAATCCATGCGAAACAAATGGTTCAACTTCAAATACTTGTGATATACGTGATTTAGCTTCAACACTATGCGAAACAAACGAGTTAGCTTCAAATCCAAACGAAACACATGATTCAGCTTCAAATCATTGCGGAGTAGGAAGTTTAGCTTCAAATCCAAGCGAAAGAAATGATTTAGCTTCAAATCAATGCGAAGTAGAAGGCTTAGCTTCAAATCCATGCGAATTAAATGGTTTAGCTTCTAATACTTGTGATATATATGATTTAGCTTCAAATCCATGCGAAACACCCAATTTAGCTTCAAAGCAATGCGAAGTAGAAGGCTTAGCTTAAAATTCATGCGAAGCAAATGGTTTAGCTTCAGATACTTGTGATTAACATGATATAGCTTCAGATGCAGGCGAAACAAACGAGTCAGCTTCAAATCCATGCGAAACACATGATTTAGCTTCAAATGAATGCGAAGTAGAAGGCTGATTTTCGATTCCATGCGAAACAAATTGTTTAGCTTCAAATACTTGTGACATACTTGATTTAGCTTCAATTGCATGCGAAACAAACGAGTTAGCTTCAAATCCATGCGAAACACATGATTTAGCTTCAAATCAATGCGAAGTAGAAGGCTTAGCTTCAAATTCATCGAAACGAATGATTTAGCTTCAAATATTTGCGAATATCACTGATATAGCTTCAAATGCAGGCGAAACAAACGAGTTAGCTTCAAATCCAAGCGAAACATATGATTTAGCTTCAAATCAATGCGAAGTAGAAGGCTGATCTCCGAATCCACACGAAACAGATTGTTAAGCTTCAAATACTTGTGATAAACATGATTTAGCTTCAACAGCATGCCAAACAAACGTGTTAGCTTCTAATCCATGCGAAATTCATGATTTAGCTTCAATTCAATGCGAAGTAGAATGCTTATCATCGTATCCATGCGAGACAAATGGTTCAGCTTCAAATACTTGTGATGAATATGATTTATCTTCAACTGCATGCGAATCAATTGGTTTACCACCAAATACTTCTGATATACATGATTTTGCTTCAAATGCAGGCGAAACGAACGAGTAAGCTTCAAATCCATGCGAAACACATGATTTAGCTTCAAGTCAATGCGAAGCAGAAGTCTGATCTTGGAATCGATGCGAAACAAATGGTTTAGCTTCAAATACTTGTCACATACATGATTTAGCTTCAAATGCAGGCGAAACAAACGAGTTAGCTTCAAATCCATGCGAAACACATGATTTAGTTTCAAATCAATGCGAAGTAGAAGGCTTAGCTTCACATCCGTGCGAATCAAAAGTTGTAGCTTCAAATACTTGTGATATTCATGACTTAGCTTCAACTGCATGCGAAAAAACGAGTTAGCTTAAAATTCAAGCGAAAAGCATGATTTAGCATCAAGTCAACGCGAAGTTGAAGGCTTAGCTTCAAATCCATGCGAAACAAATGGTTTAGCTTCAAATACTTGTGATATACATGATTTAGCTTCAACTGCATGCGAAACAAACGAGTTAGTTTCAAATCCAAGCGAAACATATGATTTAGCTTCAAATCAATGCGAAGTAGAAGGCTGATCTCCGAATCCACACGAAACAGATTGTTAAGCTTTAAATACTTGTGATAAACATGATTTAGCTTCAACAGCATGCCAAACAAACGTGTTAGCTTCAAATCCATGCGAAATTCATGATTTAGCTTCAATTCAATGCGAAGTAGAATGCTTATCATCGAATCCATGCGAAAAAAGATGGTACAGCTTCAAATACTTGTGATATACGTGATTTAGCTTCAACTGCATGCGAAACCAACGAATTAGCTTCAAATCCTTTCGAAACACATAACTTAGCTTCAAATTCATTCGAAACCCATGGTTTAGCTTAATAGTTATGCCAATCAAAAGGTTCAGCTTCAAATACTTATTATATTCATGATTTAGCTTCAACTGCATGCGAAAAAAACGAGTTAGCTTCAAATGCAAGCGAAACACATGATTTAGCTTCAAATAAATGCGAAGTAGAAGGATTAACTTCAAATCCGTGTGAATCAAAAGTTGTAGCTTCAAATACTTGTGATATTTATGATATAGCTACATCTGCATGCGAAACAGACGGTTCAGCTTCAAATACTTGTGATGAACATGATTTAGCTTCAACTGCATGCGAAAAAAACGCGTTCTCTTCAAATCCAAGCGAAAAACATGATTTAGTTTCAAATCAATGCGAAGTAGAAGGCTGATCTTCAAATCCATGAGAAACAATTTGTTTAGCTTCAAATACTTGTGACATACTTGATTCAGCTTCAACAGCAAACGGAACAAACGAGTTAGCTTCAATTCCATGCGAAACACATGACTTAGCATCAATTCAATGCGAAGTAGAAAGCTTAGTTTCAAATCCGTGCGGATCAAACGTTTTAGCTTCAAATACTTGTGATATTCATGATTTAGCTTCAACTGCATGCGAAAAAACGAGTTAGCTTCAAATCCAAGCGAAAAACTTGCTTTAGCATCTAGTCAACGCGAAGTTGAAGGCTTAGCTTCGAATCCATGCGAAACACATGACTTAGCATCAAATCAATGCGAAGTAGAAGGCTTACCTTCGAATCCATGCGAAACCAATGGTTTAGCTTCAAACACTTGTGATATACATGATTTACATTCAACGGCAAGAGAAACAAACGAGTTAGCTTCAAATCCATGCGAAACACATGTTTTAGCTTCAAATGAATGCGAAGTAGAAGGTTGATCTTCGAATCCATGCGAAACGAATGGTTTAGCTTCAAATACTTGCGAATATAAGTGATATAGCTTCAAATGCAAGCGACACAAACGAGTTAGCTTCAAATCCATGCGAAACTCATGATTTAACTTCCAATCAATGTGAAATAGAAGGCTTAGCTTCAAATGTATGTGAAACAAATGGTTCAGCTTCAAATACTTGTGATATACATGATTTAGATTCAACTTCATGCAAAACCAACGAGTTAGCTTCAAATCCAAGCGAAACACATGATTCAGAATCAAATCAATTCGAAGTAGAAGGCTTAGCTTCAAATCCAGCGAAACGAATGATTTAGCTTAAAATACCTGCGAATATCACTGATATAGCTTCAAATGCAGGCGAAACAAACGAGTTAGCTTTAATTCCATGCAAAAGACATGATTTACCTTCAAATCAATGCGAAGTAGAAGGCTTAGTTTGAAATCCATGCGTATCAAGTTCTTTAGCTTCAAATACTTATGACATACATGATTTAGTTTCAACTGCTTGGGAAGCAAACGAGTTAACTTCAAATCCATTCAAAACACATGATTTAGCTTCAAATCCATGCGAAACTCATGATTTAGCTTCAAATCAATGCGAAGTAGAAGGCTGATCTTCGAATCCATGCGAATCAATTGGTTTAGCTTCAAATACTTGTGATATGCGTGATTTTGCTTCAACTGCATGCAAAACCAACGAGTTTGCTTCAAATCCAAGCGAAACACATGATTGAGATTCAAATCAAAGCGAAGTAGAAGGCTTAGCTTCAAATCCAGCGAAACGAATGATTTAGCTTCAAATACTTGCGAATATCACTGATATAGCTTCAAATGCAGGTGAATCAAACGTGTTAGCATTAAATCCATGCGAAACACATGATTTAGCATCAAATCAATGCGAAGTAGAAGGCTTACCTTCGAATCCACACGAAACAGATGGTTTCGCTTCAAATACTTGTGATGTACATGATTTAGCTTCAACTGCATGCGAAATAAACGAGTTAGCTCCAAATCCAAGCGAGACATATGATTTCGCTTCAAATCAATGCGAAGTAGAAGGCTGATCTCCGAATCCACACGAAACAGATTGTTTAGATTCAAAAACGTGTGATATACATGATTTAGATTCAACTGCATGCGAAACAAACGAGTTAGCTTCCAATGCAAGCGAAACACATGATTTAGCTTCAAATCAATGCGAAGTAGAAGGCTGATCTTCGAATCCACACGAAACAGATGATTTAGCTTCAAATAGTTGTGATGTACATGATTTAGCTTCAACTGCATGCGAAACAAACGCGTTAGCTTCAAGTTCAAGCGAAACACATGATTTAGCTTTAATTCAATGCGAAGTAGATGGCTTATCATCAAATCCATGCGAATCAAACGGGTTAGCTTCAAACACTTGTGATATACATGATTTAGCTTCAACTGCATGCAAAACAAACGAGTAAGCTTCAAATCCATGCGAAACACATGATTTAGCTTCAAATCAATGCGATGCAGAAGTCTGATCTTCGAATCCATGCGGAAACAAATGGTTTAGCTTCAAATAATTGTGATATACATGGTTTAGCCTCAAATGCAGGCGAAATGAATGAGTTAGCTTCAAATACAAGCGAAACACATGGTTCTGCCTCAAATCAATGCGAAATAGAAGGCTTAGCTTCAAATCCATGCGAAACAGAAAGTTAAGATTGTAATACTTGTGACATACATGATTTAGATTCAAATGCATGCGAAACTAACGAGTTAGTTTCAAATACAAGCGAAACACACGATTCCGCTTCAAATCAGTGCGAAGCAGAAGTCTGATCTTCGTATCCTTGCGAAACAAATGGTTTAGCTCCAAATAGTTGTGATATACATGATTTAGCTTCAAATGCATGCGAAAGAAACGAGTTAACTTCAAATGCAAGCGAATCACATGATTTAGCATCAAATCAATGCGAGGTAGATGGCTGATCTTCGAATCCATGCGAAACAAAGGGTTTAGCTTCAAATACTTGTTTGATACATGATTTAGCTTCAATTGCATGCGAAACAAACGAGTTAGCTTGAAATCCATGCGAAACACATGATTTAGCTTCTTATCAATTGCGAAGTAGAAGGCTGATCTTCGAATCCATGCGAATCAAATGATTTAGTTTCAAATAATTGTGATATACATGATTTAGCTTCAACTGCATGCGACACAAACGAGTTAGTTTCAAATCCATGCGAAACACATGATTTAGCTTCAAATCATTACGAGGTAGATGGCAGATCTTCGAATCCATGCGAAACAAATGCTTGAGCTTGAAATACTAGTTTGATACATTATTTAGCTTCAATTACATGCGAAACAAACGAGTTAGCTTGAAATCCAAGCGAAACATGATTTAGCTTCAAATTAATGCGAAGTAGAAGGCTTATTTTGAAATCCATGCGAATCAAATGGTTTAGCTTCAAATAATTGTGATATACATGATTTAGCTTCAATTGCATGTGAAACAAACGAGTTAGCTTGAAATCCATGCGAAACACATGATTTAGCTTCTTATCAATTGCGAAGTAGAAGGCTGAACTTCGAATCCATGCGAATCAAATGATTTAGTTTCAAATACTTGTGACATACATGATTTAGCTTCAACTGCATGTGAAACAAACGAGTTAGTTTCAAATCCATGCGAAACACGTGATTTAGCTTCAAATCATTACGAGGTAGATGGATGAACATCGAATCCATGCGAAACAAATGGTTGAGCTTGAAATACTTGTTTGATACATTATTTAGCTTCAATTACATGCGAAACGAACGAGTTAGCTTGAAATCCAAGCGAAACACATGATTTAGCTTCAAATCAATGCGAAGTAGAAGGCTTATTTTGAAATCCATGCGAATCAAATGGTTTCGCTTCAAATAATTGTGATATACATGATTTATCTTCAACTGCATTGCGAAACAAACTAGTTAGTTTCAAATCTAAGCGAAACACTTGATTTAGCATCAAATCAATGCGAAACAAGTGATACAGCTTCAAGTACTTGTGATGTGCATGATTTAGCTTCAAATGCATGCGAAACGAACGAGTTAGCTTCAAATCCATGCGAAACACATGATTTAGCTTCAAATCATTACGAGGTAGATGGCAGATCTTCGAATCCATGCGAAACAAATGCTTGAGCTTGAAATACTAGTTTGATACATTATTTAGCTTCAATTACATGCGAAACAAACGAGTTAGCTTGAAATCCAAGCGAAACACATGATATAGCTTCAAATTAATGCGAAGTAGAAGGCTTATTTTGAAATCCATGCGAATCAAATGGTTTAGCTTCAAATAATTGTGATATACATGATTTAGATTCAATTGCATGCGAAACATACGAGTTAGCTTGAAATCCAAGCGAAACACATGATTTAGCTTCAAATCAATGTGAAGTAGAAGGCTTATCTTCAAATCCATGCGAAACAAGTGGTTCAGCTTCAAATACTTGCGATGTGCATGATTTAGCTTCAAATGCAAGCGAAACGAACGAGTTAGCTTCAAATCCATGCGAAACACGTGATTTAGCTTCAAATCAATGCGAAGTAGAAGGTTTATATTCAATTGCAAGCGAAACGAACGAGTTAGCTTCAAATCCATGCGAAACACATGATTTTGCTTCTTATCAATGCGAAGTAGAAGGCTGATCTTCGTATCCTTGCGAAACAAATGGTTTAGCTTCAAATACTTGTGATATACATGATTTAGCTTCAACAGCATGCAAAACTAACGAGTTAGCTTCAAATCCATGCGAAACACATGATTTAGCTTCAAATCAATGCGAAGTAGAAGGCTTACCTTCAAATCCATGCGAATCAAATGGTTTAGCTTGAAATACCTGTGATATACATGATTTATCTTCAACTGCATGCGAAACAAACGAGATAGCTTTAAATCCATGCGAAACAGATGATTTAGATTAAAATCAATGCGAAGTAGAAGGCTTATTTTGAAATCCATGAAAATCAAACGGTTTAGCTTCAAATAATTGTGATATACATGATTTAGCTTCAACTGCTTGCGATACAAACGAGTTAGCTTCAAATCCATGCGAAACACATGATTTAGCTTTAAATCAATACGAGGTAGATGGCTGATATTCGAATCCATGCGAAACAAATGGTTTAGCTTCAAATACTTGTTTGATACATTATTCAGCTTCAATTGCATGCGAAACAAACGAGTTAGCTTGAAATCCAAGCGAAACACATGATTTCGCTTCAAATCAATGCGAAGTAGAAGGCTTATTTTGAAATCCATGCGAATCAAATGGTTAAGCTTCAAATACTTGGGATATACATGATTCAGCTTCAACTGCATGCGTAACAAACGAGTTAGCTTAAAATCTATGCGAAACACATGATTTAGCTTCAAATACATTCCAAACACATTGTTTAGCCTGATATTCGTGCGAAACAAATGGTTCATCTTCAAATACTTGTGACATACATGATTTAGCTTCAACTGCATGTGAAACGAAAGTGTTAGCTTCAAATTCAAGAGAAACACATGATTCAGTTTCAAATAAAAGCGAAGTAGATGGCATAGCATCAAATCCATGCGAATCAAATGGTGTAGCTTCAAATACTTGTGATATACATGATTTAGCTTTAACTCCATGCGATACAAACGATTAGCTTCAAATGCATGCGAAACACATGATTTAGATTAAAATCAATGCGAAGTAGAAGGCTTATCTTCAAATCCATGCGAATCAAATGGTTGAGCTTCAAATACTTGGGATATACATGATTCAGCTTCAACTGCATGCGTAACAAATGAGTTAGCTTCAAATCTATGCGAAACACATGATTTAGCTTCAAATTCATTCCAAACACATGGTTTAGCCTGATATTCGTGCGAAACAAATGGTTCAGCTTCAAATACTTGTGACAAACATGATTTAGCTTCAACTGCATGTGAAACGAACGTGTTAGCTTCAAATTCAAGAGAAACACATGATTCAGTTTCAAATAAAAGCGAAGTAGATGGCATAGCATCAAATCCATGCGAATCAAATGGTTTAGCTTCAAATACTTGTGATATGCATGATTTAGCTTCAAATGCAAGCGAAACAAACGAGATAGATTTAAATCCATGCGAAACAGATGATTTAGATTAAAATCAATGCGAAGTAGAAGGCTTATTTTGAAATCCATGCGAATCAAATGGTTTAGCTTCAAATAATTGTGATGTGCATGATTTAGCTGCAAATGCAAGGGAAACGAACGAGTTAGCTTCAAATCCAGGCGAAACACATGATTTAGCTTTAAATCAATGCGATGTAGAAGGCTGATCTTCGAATCCATGCGATTCAAATGGTTTAGCTTCAAATACTTGTGATATGCGTGATTTTGCTTCAACTGCATGCAAAACCAACGAGTTAGCTTCAAATCCAAGCGAAACACATGATTTAGATTCAAATCAATGCGAAGTAGAAGGCTTAGCATCAAATCCAGCGAAACGAATGATTTAGCTTCAAATACTTGCGAATATCACTGATATAGATTCAATTGCAGGTGAAACAAACGAGTTAGCATTAAATCCATGCAAAAGACATGATTTACCTTCAAATCAATGCGAATTAGGAGGCTGATCTTCGAATCCATGCGAAACAAATGGCTCAGGCTCAAATACTTGTGTTATACATGATTTAGCTTCAACAGTATGCGAAACAAACGAGTTAGCTTCAAATCCTAGCGATAGTCATGATTTAGCTTCAAATCAATGCGAAGTAGAAGGCTTATCTTCGAATCCATGCGAAACAAATGGTTTAGCTCCAAATACTTGTGATATACATGATTTAGCTTCAAATGCATGCGAAAGAAACGAGTTAACTTCAAATGCAAGCGAATCACATGATTTAGCTTCAAATCAATGCGAAGTATAAGGCTTAGCTTCAAATCAATGCGAAACAAATGGTTTAGATTAAAATACTTGTGATATACATGATTTAGCTTCAACTGCATGCGAAACAAACGAGTTAGATTCAAATCCAAACGAAAATCAAGATTTACCTTCAAATCAATGGGATCCAGTAGGCTTAGCTTCAAATCCATACGAAACGAATGATAGAGCTTCAAATACTAGCGAAAGTAATTGACATAGCTTCTAATGCAGGCGTAACAAACGAGTTAGATTGAAATCCATGCGAAACACATGATTAAGATTCAAATCAACGCGAAGTACAAGGTTTAGTTTCAAATCCAAGCGTATCAATTGGTTTAGCTTCAAATATTTGTGATATACATAATTTAGCTTCAACTGCATGCGAATCAAACGTGTTAGCTTCGAATCCATGCAAAACACATGATTTAGCTTCAAATTCATTCGAAACACATGGTTTAGCTTAATATTCATGCGATACAAATGGTTCAGCTTCAAGTACTTGTGATATACATGATGTAGCTTCAACTGTATGCGGAACAAACGAGTTAGCTTCACATCCAAGCGAAACACATGATGTAGCTTCAAATCAATGCAAAGTAGAAAGCTTAGCTTCAAATCAATGCGAAACAAATGGTTTAGATTCAGATACTTGTGATAAACATGACTTAGTTTCAACTGCATGCGATTCAAACGAGTTAGCTTCGGATCCATGCGAAACGCTTGATTTTGCACCAATTCAAAGCCAAGTAGAAGGCTTAGTTTCAAATCCATGCGAATCAAATGGTTTAGCTTCAAATATTTGTGATATACATGATTTAGCTTCAACTGCATGCGAAACAAACGAGTCAGCTTAAAATCCAAGGGAAACACATGATTTAGCTTCAAATCAATGCGAAGTTAAAGGCTTAGCTTCAAATCCATGCGAAACAGATTTAGCTTCAAATCAATGCGAAGTAGTAGGCTTAGCTTCAAATCCATGCGAAACGAATAGTTTAGCTTCAAATACTTGTTTTATACATGATTTAGCTTCAACTACATGCGAAACATACGAGTTAGCTTCAAATATAAGCGAAACACATGATTTAGCTTCAAATCAATGCGAAGTTGAAGGATTAGTTTCAAATCAATGCGAATCAAATAGTTTAGCTTCAAAAACTTATGATATACATGATTTAGCTTCAACTGCATGTGAAACAGGCGAGTCAGCTTCAAGTCCAAGCGAAACACTTGGTTTAGCTTCAAATCAATGTGATGTAGAGGGTTTAGCTTCAAATCCATGCAGAACGAATGATTTAGCTTCAAATGCTTGCGACTATAAGTGATATAGCTTCAAATGCAGGCGAAACAATCGAGTTAGCTTCTAATCCAAGCGAAAGACATGAGTTAGTTTCAAATCATTGCGAAGTAGAAGGCTTAGTCTCAAATCCATGCGAGACGAATAGGTTAGGTACAAGCACTTGTTTTATACATGATTTAGCTTCAAATGCATGCGAAAGAAACGAGTTAACTTCAAATCCATGCGAATCACATGATTTAGCTTCACATCAATGCGAAGTATGATTAAAATACTTGTGATATACATTTTTTTTCCCGTGGAGGGGGAAATGCTTTACGCACACTGTCCGGGGTTGTCCGAGGGTAGTGCTATCGGCATACCCACTAAAACCTAAACCTCCCTTCAGCCATGATGTAGGATCCCCCCTCGATGGTATCCGCCCTAGAGCATTGCTTCGTGAGGGTGGCGGGTGGATTTACGTTTCTTAGAACCACCTTACATTTGAGTCCTGGTCCTGGCTGTGAAATTCGGTCTCTCCTTCCTCTGGAGGTCGTTGAGGGCAGCCTCCTTCCTCTTGAGGCAGTCGTCAATAAACTTTTTAAAAGATGTCCTTTTGCTCGAGTCTTTCAGTATAAGTAATACCATGTCAAATGAAAGCACTCCAATTTCTTTCACCAATGTGGCTCGTTCGTCGTCAAAGGCCCGGCACATGATAATAGCGTGCTCAATGGTGTCATCGTCCACCCCGCAGAGCAGGCATCTGGACTGGTCTATCTTCACAATACGCTTAAGGAAGCTTGAGAAGCAACCATGTCCAGTCAGCACCTGCGCCAGTCGAAAGTCGAGCAGGGGAGGGCCCCACCCGATCCAGTCCGCAATCTTCGGGATTAGAGAGTGAGTCCTCCGGCCATGGGGTGCCAAATCCCATCTCTTCTGCCATTCGGACAACGTTCGGTCACGCTCTTCCTTCCTGATCAGGTGCATCCGGCGCTTGTAGTCGGGTGCCCTCCTGTCCAGATCCGTTGTTTTCACGTAGATGCGCCTCCTTTCGTTTGCCACCAAGTCGAAAGGGGGAAAACCCGCAAGGACGCACAAGGCGTCGAGCGCGGTGGTACGATATGCTCTAACCACCCTCGCCAGGATCGTCTTTTGCGCAGCGTTGAGGTGCTTTCTGTTGTTGGACATATTGACCGCAGGAGCCCATATTGGAGCCGCATACATGCATACTGACTCCACTACGCGGTAATATAAGGAACGTGCCCAATAACCGCCACCCCCGATGTTGGGCAGTATCCTGCACAACATTCCTGCATACTTAGTGGCCTTTTCACAGGCATTAAGTATGTGCTTCCGAAACACTTGATTGGCCTCAATGACCACACCAAGGTAGCGTGTAGATGTTCATGCCTTAAGAGTATTATTACCAATCCTCAGGTCGATGGACCGCTTGGTCTTCCTGCTTGTGAGGTGAAGGTCCTCTCATTTTTCCTCCGCAAGTTCTAAATGATTTTGGTCAAACCAAGTCTTGACTGATTTCAAGGCGGCGGTAGCCTTGTTTCTGGCTGCCTCAATATCCCTGGCAGATATGACGAGTGCAGCGTCGTGGGCGAAGCCTAATAGGCTGCAGTCACGTGGTAGTCGAATATCCAGCAGGTCATCGTATTGGATATTCCACAATAGGGGGCCCAGAACCGAGCCCTGGGGAACTCCCGCAAAGACGGATATCCGTTCCGCCTCACCGTCCCTCCAAGTCATAATGCATCGCTTGTGCAAATAGCTGCGGAGTATGCCAAGGAGTCGAGGGGGAATGTTCCTCCGCTGCAGAGCAGTAAGAATGTTTCCCCACTTAACCGCATTAAATGCGTCCTTAACGTTTAAGGTCACTAGAAAGCAGTGCATTGACTTCTTCTTAGCAGCGTTCCAAAGGTCCATGACTCTGCTGACAGCATAAATCGTACTTTTCCCCTTAGCAAAACCATACTGGTTGACAGAGAAAGTTATCCTGGATACCAGCCTCTCCTTGATGCAATACTCGAACACTTTCGCGAAGTTTGAGAGTATGCATAAGGGGCGCCAGGCAGGTCGATTGTCTGGCCCCGGTTTTTTCGGGATCAAGACCAGTCTCCCAACTTTCCAAGCTCTGGGGAAATACCCTATAGCAAGGCATCTTGAAAATAGGTGTGTAATATGGCCTAATGCACCCCCCCCCCCCCCCCCAAGTGCCCCCATGACCGACAGCGGTAAATTGTCCGGGCCCAAAGCACGCTTCTTCAGCCTCTTTAAGGCTTCCCGGGCTTCGTCTTCAGTAAACGGGGGATCCTGGCTACCGTCCAGGGTCCCGCTCAATGTGAGTAATCGGGATGCGTCAACGATGGTCTCGTGGTTTGGTGCCGGAGGGATGGTGGTAAACAACTTACCTACTATCGCCCGATGTTCCTCGCGGTTCAGGGTAATTAGGTGACGATATCCCTTTAATTTTGTTAACCACCCATGTATATGGTCTACCCCAGGCATCAGCATCGATTCCTTTGATGAAGTCCTTCCATGCGGCGTCCTTGGAGGCCTGAATCGTCCTTTTTAGGTCTCCTTTAAGGGTCATGTAAGTGGTTCAGGCAAGTTCGATCCCATTTGCGTGCCCCTTCCTCCTGGCTCTCTGTAGCCTCCTCCTACTTATGACGACTGCCAGTCTAGCCGCCCCGACCTCTGCTGTCCACCACCATTTCGGGCGTCTGAACTCCGAAGGGTATCGAGGGCGCGTAGATTTAGCCGCAAGTTCGCTTACCAACTGGATATATTCGTCGATGTCTATAGCCGTTTCCATAAGGAAAGGAGAGACCAATGCCGTAGCCCTGCTGTATAGCGCCAGGAATTTATCCACATCAACCACTCCAGGCCTAGGCGCTTTTTTGTGGAAGATGTTTTCACCGGAGAATACGTGTCTAACATAACGGTGATCCGAGGCTGTTTCCGTGTTTAATATGACGCTTGACACCAGCTTCCGAAGCATGGCGTAGCCGCAGAACATGATGTCGATCAGAGAGTGGTGACCATTCCTCTCAAACGTGAACTTCCCTTCACTGACCACCGGGCAAATCCGGACACGGTTTGCCATTTGGAGGGTGGCAGTGCCCCGTGCAGGCCACCCCCAGGCTGGTGATTTTGAATTGAAGTCACCTGCCACGATCAGGTGTTCGCGATCCAGGGTGCCTATCAGATGTTCAAGGTGATGCAAGTGCGTCATAAAATTGTCCAATCGCATGTTCGGCCTGTAGTAGCAGCTAACAACTGTTATATCGTTGAGCTGTACTACCACGCATCCGTCTATGCTGGAAAGACGTTGGATAGACGAAAAACTCTCAGTCGCCCAGCAGTGACCCATATGGCCGCTCTGCCATCCCTGGCCCCGAACCAATGGTCTAGTATCCGCCATGGTTCAGAAATCAAAACCACGTCGATGTCAAGGTCGATTGCATTTTGTTGGAGCAGGTCATGCGCTAATCTACAATTGTGCAGGTTGATTTGTAATAAGTTTAGGCGAGTGTCCTTAGACGCCTTCTTCTTATGTTTAGAGTGAACTTGTTAACAATAATGAAGGGTCCAAGAGTAATGGACAAAGGAGTTAGCCCTTATCGTCGTAGCCCTTTTCGGGTGCTTGTATTAGCGTCTCGCCTCCGGAGGGTAAGAGTACCCTGGAGGAATCCTCGCTAAATATATCGGAGGCACTTCTGGGGACCAGCGTCACCCTTGCGTCCTTATCCTTGTTTGCCCTTGGAGTGGGGTTAGTCGTCTGTTTATCAGCATCGGCCTCTCTCAGGGCTGTCGATGCGTCTTTACAATCAAGGCTCACTATAGGTGAGCTTGAGTCGGTACTAAATTTACCTCCCTTAGGTTGTTTCGGTGTCCTGCCCGAGTTCGTCAATTTATTCGTCTTCGGTATTTTTGCGTCGTTCATGGAGCCGTCAGTTGGTGGTTTGGCTTTAACCCCTTTGTCATTGTTGCGTTTCTCGCGGGCTTCGTTGAGAGCCTTGCAGTATGCAGGGCACTTGAGACTCCAGTCCCTGTGGCCCTGCATACTGCAATTAAGGCATTTTTCCGCATTAGTGTAGGATTTCTCCATGTGTCCAAGGTCACCGCACCTGCGGCAGCTCTTAGACCTGCCCGCATTTTTACATGTTGAGCTGCGATGACCGTATTCGCGGCACCTGTAACATTGTGTGACCTCTATCCGTTCAACCACACGACAGAGGCCCAATCCAACCCTGAAGCGTTTCACCTTTAGGAGCCTTTCCGCGTTTTCAGTGGAAGTGATGACGGTAGCATTTTGGCTACCCGCGTACCCAGGACGAAGGGCTTTCACCTGAACTTCCTGAGGATCCAAGGTCGAGCCCAGCATCTTGTATAGTGTACTCGATATGTCCTCGGTCGTAACATCCCCGTCTAAACCCTTAAGGTGGAGAGTTTTTGTATTGCGGGTTGATATTTTCGCTTTAACTCCGGCAATCTTTTTATTAATTAGTGCGGAGAGTCCTGTTACCTTCCCTCGGTCACCCTTGACAGAGATAACTAGGTCTCCTTTCAGGTTCGCTTTGACGTAAGCGATGTCAATCCCCTCTCGGTTAACGTCGACGTTCTTTTTAACAGAACGCAGCATGTCAGCGTATGTTTGTCCGTTACTGGATATGTTAATGGTTTCCGTCGCGGGCTTACCAGAGCCGTCACAGCTTTTGATCATTTTTATGTCTGGTCCCCCTCCCTTACTTGAGCGGAGATGGATCATCAAGTTGCTCTGTAAGAAGGTCAATTCAACAAGTTTCCTGCTAATATTTATACTTACTTCGTCGGGGCAAATCAACGTGATTACTTTTCCAGCCGAAGTATCCGTACTTAGGTGCGCCATTTTCCTGAGGCACTCGTATACCACGTGTAAGTCGATAGTGTCCTTCTCATTATCCTTATGGATAAGAAAGAAGTGGGTCTTGGATTTCCTTGTCATACCGCCGCTTTTGCTTGGAATAGAGGTAGTGGTCTGGAGGTGGGCGACCTCTCCCTTGCGGGCCTCCTGGACAAGGATATCGTCGAGACATGCCATCTTCTGAAGGATTCTGCACGTAGTTCCATCTGTGGTGCGTAGATCCGCCGGTGTGAAGCAGGCGATGTCAATCGTGTCCTTCATCGGTCTTGCGTTATCATCAACTTTTGAGTGAGCAAAGGAATCGAATGAGCTTGTGGAGCTCATCAAAGTTGAGTTCCTTTCGCGCCCACCTTGCGACCTCACCACGATTCACCGCTTCCGGGTCTGCGGTTTGCGTTCCCACAGTCCTACATGCTTTGGGGAGAGGAGGACGAGTGGAGCCATCGTCGATTAAAGAGGCGCGGGTCGCATTAACGACCTCCTCGCGTGTCTCGAGTCTTCCTTTGGTAAGGACCTCCTTCGTGATCCTTTTAAAGAGTTCGTTTCCTTGGCCAACGAGCTCACCAGTAATGATAAGTTGGGGTTTACGCTGTCCTGTGACCTACAAAACGCCTGTACCGACTTGGTGTAGGCTATAAGTTTCCTCAATTGGATAGTGACGTCAGCCAACAGATTAATTTCAACTACAGCTGTGACGTCCTCGCTGAGATCAGACATGGTGTCAAGCCTCTTTCTTTTCTGCGTATGTGCCGCTTCAGAAGTCGGTCGCATCTCACTTTCCGAGTGAAAAGCAACCTCAAAGTCTTCCTGCACCTGCGTCTGGGACGTCATGTCCGTCAGTGTCATGACCGGCACAAAGTGAGACTTGAACTCTACCTTGTGATATACATGATTTAGCTTCAACAGCATGCAAAACTAACGAGTTAGCTTCAAATCCATGCGAAACACATGATTCAGCTTCAAATCAATGCGAAGTAGAAGGCTTATCTTCAAATCCATGCGAAACAAGTGGTACAGCTTCAAATACTTGTGATGTGCATGATTTAGCTTGAAATGCAATCGAAACGAACGAGTTAGCTTCAAATCCATGCGAAACACATAATTTAGCTTCTTATCAATTGCGAAGTAGAGGGCTGATCTTCGAATCCTTGCGAAATAATGGTTTAGCTTCAAATACTTATGATATACATGATTTAGCTTCAACAGCATGCAAAACTAACGAGTTAGCTTCAAATCCATTCGAAACACGTGATTTAGCTTCAAATCAATGCGAAGTAGAAGGTTTATCTTCGTATCCTTGCGAAACAAATGGTTTAGCTTCAAATACTTGTGATATACATGATTTAGCTTCAACAGCATGCAAAACTAACGAGTTAGCTTCAAATCCATGCGAAACACATGATTTAGCTTCAAATCAATGCTAAGTAGAAGGCTTACCTTCAAATCCATGCGAATCAAATGGTTTAGCTTGAAATACCTGTGATATACATGATTTATCTTCAACTGCATGCGAAACAAACGAGATAGCTTTAAATCCATGCGAAACAGATGATTTAGATTAAAATCAATGCGAAGTAGAAGGCTTATTTTGAAATCCATGAAAATCAAATGGTTTAGCTTCAAATAATTGTGATATACATGATTTAGCTTCAACTGCTTGCGATACAAACGAGTTAGCTTCAAATCCATGCGAAACACATGATTTCGCTTTAAATCAATGCGAAGTAGAAGGCTTATTTTGAAATCCATGCGAATCAAATGGTTAAGCTTCAAATACTTGGGATATACATGATTCAGCTTCAACTGCATGCGTAACAAACGAGTTAGCTTAAAATCTATGCGAAACACATGATTTAGCTTCAAATTCATTCCAAACACATGGTTTAGCCTGATATTCGTGCGAAACAAATGGTTCAGCTTCAAATACTTGTGACAAACATGATTTAGCTTCAACTGCATGTGAAACGAAAGTGTTAGCTTCAAATTCAATAGAAACACATGATTCAGTTTCAAATAAAAGCGAAGTAGTTGGCATAGCATCAAATCCATGCGAATCAAATGGTGTAGCTGCAAATACTTGTGATATACATGATTTAGCTTCAACTCCATGCGATACAAACGATTAGCTTCAAATGCATGCGAAACACATGATTTAGATTAAAATCAATGCGAAGTAGAAGGCTTATCTTCAAATCCATGCGAATCAAATGGTTGAGCTTCAAATACTTGGGATATACATGATTCAGCTTCAACTGCATGCGTAACAAATGAGTTAGCTTCAAATCTATGCGAAACACATGATTTAGCTTCAAATTCATTCCAAACACATGGTTTAGCCTGATATTCGTGCGAAACAAATGGTTCAGCTTCAAATACTTGCGACAAACATGATTTAGCTTCAACTGCATGTGAAACGAACGTGTTAGCTTCAAATTCAAGAGAAACACATGATTCAGTTTCAAATAAAAGCGAAGTAGATGGCATAGCATCAAATCCATGCGATTCAAATGGTTTAGCTTCAAATACTTGTGATATACGTGACTTAGCTTCAATTGCATGCGAAACAAACGAGTTAGCTTGAAATCCAAGCGAAACACATGATTTAGCTTCAAATCAATGCGAAGTAGAAGGTTTATCTTCAAATCCATGCGAAACAAGTGGTTCAGCTTCAAATACTTGTGATGTGCATGATTTAGCTTCAAATGCAAGCGAAACTAACGAGTTAGCTTCAAATCCATGCGAAACACATGATTTAGCTTCAAATCAATGCGAAGTAGAAGGCTTATCTTCAAATCCATGCGTATCAAATGGTTTAGCTTGAAATACCTGTGATATACATGATTTATCTTCAACTGCATGCGAAACAAACGAGATAGCTTTAAATCCATCCGAAGCAGATGATTTAGATTAAAATCAATGCGAAGTAGAAGGCTTATTTTGAAATCCATGCGAATCAAATGGTTTAGCTTGAAATACCTGTGATATACATGATTTATCTTCAACTGCATGCGAAACAAACGAGTTAGCTTGAAATCCAAGCGAAACACATGATTTAGCCTCAAATCAATACGAAGAAGAAGGCTTATCTTCAAACCCATGCGAAACAAGTGGCTCAGCTTCAAATACTTGTGATGTGCATGATTTAGCTTCAAATGCAAGCGAAACGAACGAGTTAGCTTCAAATCCATGCGAAACACATGATTTTGCTTCTTATCAATGCGAAGTAGAAGGCTGATCTTCGTATTCTTGCGAAACAAATGGTTTAGCTTCAAATACTTGTGATATACATGATTTAGCTTCAACAGCATGCAAAACTAACGAGTTAGCTTCAAATCCATGCGAAACACATGAGTTAGCTTCTTATCAATGCGAAGTAGAAGGCTGATCTTCGAATCCTTGCGAAACAAATGGTTTAGCTTCAAATACTTGTGATATACATGAATAAGCTTCAACAGCATGCAAAATTAGCGAGTTAGCTTGAAATCTATGCGAAACATATGATTTAGCTTGACATCAATGCGATTTAGAAGGCTTATATTCGAATCCATGCGAAACAAATGGTTTAACTTCAAATACCTGTGATATACATGATTTATCTTCAAGTGCATGCGAAAAAAACGAGATAGCTTTAAATCCATCCGAAACAGATGATTTAGATTAAAATCAATGCGAAGTAGAAGGCTTATTTTGAAATCCATGCGAATCAAATGGTTTAGCTTCAAATAATTGTGATATACATGATTTAGCTTCAATTGCATGCGAAACAAACGAGTTAGCTTGAAATCCAAGCGAAACACATGATTTAGCTTCAAATCAATGCGAAGTAGAAGGCTTATCTTCAAATCCATGCGAAACAAGTGGTTCAGCTTCAAATACTTGTGATGTGCATGATTTAGCTTCAAATGCAAGCGAAACGAACGAGTTAGCTTCAAATCCATGCGAAACACATGATTTTGCTTCTTATCAATGCGAAGTAGAAGGCTGATCTTCGTATCCTTGCGAAACAAATGGTTTAGGTTCAAATACTTGTGATATAAATGATTTAGCTTCAACAGCATGCAAAACTAACGAGTTGGCTTCAAATCCATGCGAAACGCATGAGTTAGCTTCTTATCAATGCGAAGTAGAAGGCAGATCTTCGAATCCTTGCGAAACAAATGGTTTAGCTTCAAATACTTGTGATATACATGAATAAGCTTCAACAGCATGCAAAATTAGCGAGTTAGCTTCAAATCTATGCGAAACATATGATTTAGCTTGACATCAATGCGATTTAGAAGGCTTATATTCGAATCCATGCGAAACAAATGGTTTAGCTTCAAATACCTGTGATATACATGATTTATCTTCAACTGCATGCGAAACAAACGAGATAGCTTTAAATCCATGCGAAACAGATCATTTAGAATAAAATCAATGCGAAGTAGAAGGCTTATTTTGAAATCCATGCGAATCAAATGGTTTAGCTTCAAATAATTGTGATATACATGATTTAGCTTCAACTGCATTACGAAACAAACTAGTTAGTTTCAAATCCAAGCGAAACACATGATTTAGCTTCAAATCAATGCGAAGTAGAAGGCTTATCTTCAAATCCATGCGAAACAAGTGGTTCAGCTTCAAATACTTGTGATGTGCATGATTTAGCTTCAAATGCAAGCGAAACAAACGAGATAGATTTAAATCCATGCGAAACAGATGATTTAGATTAAAATCAATGCGAAGTAGAAGGCTTATTTTGAAATCCATGCGAATCAAATGGTTTAGCTTCAAATAATTGTGATGTGCATGATTTAGCTGCAAATGCAAGGGAAACGAACGAGTTAGCTTCAAATCCAGGCAAAACACATGATTTAGCTTTAAATCAATGCGATGTAGAAGGCTGATCTTCGAATCCATGCGATTCAAATGGTTTAGCTTCAAATATTTGTGATATGCGTGATTTTGCTTCAACTGCATGCAAAACCAACGAGTTAGCTTCAAATCCAAGCGAAACACATGATTTAGACTCAAATCAATGCGAAGTAGAAGGCTTAGCTTCAAATCCAGCGAAACGAATGATTTAGCTTCAAATACTTGCGAATATCACTGATATAGATTCAATTGCAGGTGAAACAAACGAGTTAGCTTTAAATCCATGCAAAAGACATGATTTACCTTCAAATCAATGCGAATTAGGAGGCTGATCTTCGAATCCATGCGAAACAAATGGCTCAGGCTCAAATACTTGTGTTATACATGATTTAGCTTCAACAGTATGCGAAACAAACGAGTTAGCTTCAAATCCTAGCGATAGTCATGATTTAGCTTCAAATCAATGCGAAGTAGAAGGCTTATCTTCGAATCCATGCGAAACAAATGGTTTAGCTCCAAATACTTGTGATATACATGATTTAGCTTCAACAGCATGCAAAATTAGCGAGTTAGCTTCAAATCTATGCGAAACATATGATTTAGCTTGACATCAATGCGATTTAGAAGGCTTATATTCGAATCCATGCGAAACAAATGGTTTAGCTTCAAATACCTGTGATATACATGATTTATCTTCAACTGCATGCGAAACAAACGAGATAGCTTTAAATCCATGCGAAACAGATCATTTAGAATAAAATCAATGCGAAGTAGAAGGCTTATTTTGAAATCCATGCGAATCAAATGGTTTAGCTTCAAATAATTGTGATATACATGATTTAGCTTCAACTGCATTACGAAACAAACTAGTTAGTTTCAAATCCAAGCGAAACACATGATTTAGCTTCAAATCAATGCGAAGTAGAAGGCTTATCTTCAAATCCATGCGAAACAAGTGGTTCAGCTTCAAATACTTGTGATGTGCATGATTTAGCTTCAAATGCAAGCGAAACAAACGAGATAGATTTAAATCCATGCGAAACAGATGATTTAGATTAAAATCAATGCGAAGTAGAAGGCTTATTTTGAAATCCATGCGAATCAAATGGTTTAGCTTCAAATAATTGTGATGTGCATGATTTAGCTGCAAATGCAAGGGAAACGAACGAGTTAGCTTCAAATCCAGGCAAAACACATGATTTAGCTTTAAATCAATGCGATGTAGAAGGCTGATCTTCGAATCCATGCGATTCAAATGGTTTAGCTTCAAATATTTGTGATATGCGTGATTTTGCTTCAACTGCATGCAAAACCAACGAGTTAGCTTCAAATCCAAGCGAAACACATGATTTAGACTCAAATCAATGCGAAGTAGAAGGCTTAGCTTCAAATCCAGCGAAACGAATGATTTAGCTTCAAATACTTGCGAATATCACTGATATAGATTCAATTGCAGGTGAAACAAACGAGTTAGCTTTAAATCCATGCAAAAGACATGATTTACCTTCAAATCAATGCGAATTAGGAGGCTGATCTTCGAATCCATGCGAAACAAATGGCTCAGGCTCAAATACTTGTGTTATACATGATTTAGCTTCAACAGTATGCGAAACAAACGAGTTAGCTTCAAATCCTAGCGATAGTCATGATTTAGCTTCAAATCAATGCGAAGTAGAAGGCTTATCTTCGAATCCATGCGAAACAAATGGTTTAGCTCCAAATACTTGTGATATACATGATTTAGCTTCAAATGCATGCGAAAGAAACGAGTTAACTTCAAATGCAAGCGAAACACATGATTTTGCTTCTTATCAATGCGAAGTAGAAGGCTGATCTTCGTATTCTTGCGAAACAAATGGTTTAGCTTCAAATACTTGTGATATACATGATTTAGCTTCAACAGCATGCAAAACTAACGAGTTAGCTTCAAATCCATGCGAAACACATGAGTTAGCTTCTTATCAATGCGAAGTAGAAGGCTGATCTTCGAATCCTTGCGAAACAAATGGTTTAGCTTCAAATACTTGTGATATACATGAATAAGCTTCAACAGCATGCAAAATTAGCGAGTTAGCTTGAAATCTATGCGAAACATATGATTTAGCTTGACATCAATGCGATTTAGAAGGCTTATATTCGAATCCATGCGAAACAAAGGATTTAGCTTCAGATACTTGCGATGTAAGTGATATAGATTCAAATGCTGGCGAAACACACGAGTTAGTTTCAAATCCATGCGAAACACATGATTTAGCTTCAAATCAATGCGAAGTAGGAGGATTAGCATCAAATCCATTTGAAACGCAAGATTTAGCTTCAAATTCATGCGAAACACATGGCTTAGCTTAATATTCATGCGAAACAGATGGTTTAGATACAGACACTTGTGATAAACATGATTTAGCTTCAACTGCATGCGAAACAAACGAGTTAGCTTCAAATCCATGCGAAACACATGATTTAGCTTCAAATCAATGCTTAGGTGGAAGGCTTAGCTTCAAATACATGAGTAACGAAAAGTTTAGCTTCAAATACTTGTGAAATACATGATTTAGCTCCAACTGCATGCGAAACAAACGAGTTAGCTTCAAATCCAAGCGTAACACGTGATTTAGCTTCAAATCAATGCGAAGTAGAAGGCTTAGCTTCAAATCCATGTGAAACACGTGATTTAGCTTCAAAACAAATGGTTTACCTTCAAATACTTGTGATATACATGATTAAGCTTCAAATGCAGGCGAAACAAACGAGTGAGCTTCAAATCCAAGCGTAAGACATGATTTAACTTCAAATCATTGCGAAGTAGAAGGCTTAGCTTCAAATCCATGCGAACTGAATGATTAAGTTTCAAATACTTGTGATATACGTAATTTAGCTTCAACTGCATGCGAAACACATAATTTAGCATTAAATCAATGCGAAGTAGAAGGCTTAGCTTCAAATCCTTGCAAACCGAATGATTCGGCTTCAAATGCTTGCGAATATAAGTGATATAGATTCAACTGCATGTCAAACAATCGAGTTATCTTCAAATCCATGCGAATCACATGATTTACCTTCAAATCAATGCGAAGTAGAAGGATTAGCATCAAATCCATGCGAAACGCATGATTTAGCTTCAAATCCATGCGAAACACGTGATTTTGCTTCTTATCAATGCGAAGTAGAAGGCTGATCTTCGTATCCTTGCGAAACAAATGGTTTAGCTTCAAATACTTGTGATATACATGATTTAGCTTCAACAGCATGCAAAACTAACGAGTTAGCTTCAAATCCATGCGAAACACATGAGTTAGCTTCTTATCAATGCGAAGTAGAAGGCTGATCTTCGAATCCTTGCGAAACAAATGGTTTAGCTTCAAATACTTGTGATATACATGAATAAGCTTCAACAGCATGCAAAATTAGCGAGTTAGCTTCAAATCTATGCGAAACATATGATTTAGCTTGACATCAATGCGATTTAGAAGGCTTATATTCGAATCCAGGCGAAACAAATGGTTTAGCTTCAAATACCTGTGATATACATGATTAATCTTCAACTGCATGCGAAAAAAACGAGATAGCTTCAAATCCATCCGAAACAGATGATTTAGATTGAAATCAATGCAAGTAGAAGGCTTATTATGAAATCCATGCGATTCAAATGGTTTAGCTTCAAATAATTGTGATATACATGATTTAGCTTCAGTTGCATGAGAAACAAACGAGTTAGCTTGAAATCCAAGCGAAACACATGATTTAGCTTCTTATCAATGCGAAGTAGAAGGCTGATCTTCGAATCCTTGCGAAACAAATGGTTTAGCTTCAAATACTTGTGATGTACATGAATAAGCTTCAACAGCATGCAAAACTAGCGAGTTAGCTTCAAATCCATGCGAAACACATGATTTAGCTTGAAATCAATGCGATTTAGAAGGCTTATATTCGAATCCATGCGAAACAACTGGTTTAGCTTCAAATACCTGTGATATACATGATTAATCTTCAACTGCATGCGAAACAAACGAGATAGCTTTAAATCCATGCGAAACAGATGATTTAGATTAAAATCAATGCGAAGTAGAAGGCTTATTTTGAAATCCATGCGAATCAAATGGTTTAGCTTCAAATAATTGTGATATACATGATTTAGCTTCAACTGCATTACGAAACAAACTAGTTAGCTTAAAATTCAAGAGAAAAATATGATTCAGTTTCAAATAAAAGCGAAGTAGATGGCATTGCATCAAATCCATGCGAATCAAATGGTTTAGCTGCAAATACTTGTGATATACATGATTTAGCTTCAACTCCATGCGATACAAACGATTAGCTTCAAATGCATGCGAAACACATGATTTAGATTAAAATCAATGCGAAGTAGAAGGCTTATCTTCAAATCCATGCGAATCAAATGGTTGAGCTTCAAATACTTGGGATATACATGATTCAGCTTCAACTGCATGCGTAACAAATGAGTTAGCTTCAAATCTATGCGAAACACATGATTTAGCTTCAAATTCATTCCAAACACATGGTTTAGCCTGATATTCGTGCGAAACAAATGGTTCAGCTTCAAATACTTGTGACATACATGATTTAGCTTCAACTGCATGTGAAACGAACGTGTTAGCTTCAAATTCAAGAGAAACACATGATTCAGTTTCAAATAAAAGCGAAGTAGATGGCATAGCATCAAATCCATGCGAATCAAATGGTTTAGCTTCAAATACTTGTGATATACATGATTTAGCTTCAACTGCATGCGATACAAACGATTAGCTTCAAATCCATGCGAAACATATGATTTAACTTCAAATCAATGCGAAGTAGAAGGCTGATCTTCGAATCCACGCGAAACAAATGGTTTAGCTTCAAATACCTGTGATATACATGATTTATCTTCAACTGCATGCGAAACAAACGAGATAGCTTTAAATCCATGCGAAACAGATCATTTAGAATAAAATCAATGCGAAGTAGAAGGCTTATTTTGAAATCCATGCGAATCAAATGGTTTAGCTTCAAATAATTGTGATATACATGATTTAGCTTCAACTGCATTACGAAACAAACTAGTTAGTTTCAAATCCAAGCGAAACACATGATTTAGCTTCAAATCAATGCGAAGTAGAAGGCTTATCTTCAAATCCATGCGAAACAAGTGGTTCAGCTTCAAATACTTGTGATGTGCATGATTTAGCTTCAAATGCAAGCGAAACAAACGAGATAGATTTAAATCCATGCGAAACAGATGATTTAGATTAAAATCAATGCGAAGTAGAAGGCTTATTTTGAAATCCATGCGAATCAAATGGTTTAGCTTCAAATAATTGTGATGTGCATGATTTAGCTGCAAATGCAAGGGAAACGAACGAGTTAGCTTCAAATCCAGGCAAAACACATGATTTAGCTTTAAATCAATGCGATGTAGAAGGCTGATCTTCGAATCCATGCGATTCAAATGGTTTAGCTTCAAATATTTGTGATATGCGTGATTTTGCTTCAACTGCATGCAAAACCAACGAGTTAGCTTCAAATCCAAGCGAAACACATGATTTAGACTCAAATCAATGCGAAGTAGAAGGCTTAGCTTCAAATCCAGCGAAACGAATGATTTAGCTTCAAATACTTGCGAATATCACTGATATAGATTCAATTGCAGGTGAAACAAACGAGTTAGCTTTAAATCCATGCAAAAGACATGATTTACCTTCAAATCAATGCGAATTAGGAGGCTGATCTTCGAATCCATGCGAAACAAATGGCTCAGGCTCAAATACTTGTGTTATACATGATTTAGCTTCAACAGTATGCGAAACAAACGAGTTAGCTTCAAATCCTAGCGATAGTCATGATTTAGCTTCAAATCAATGCGAAGTAGAAGGCTTATCTTCGAATCCATGCGAAACAAATGGTTTAGCTCCAAATACTTGTGATATACATGATTTAGCTTCAAATGCATGCGAAAGAAACGAGTTAACTTCAAATGCAAGCGAAACACATGATTTTGCTTCTTATCAATGCGAAGTAGAAGGCTGATCTTCGTATTCTTGCGAAACAAATGGTTTAGCTTCAAATACTTGTGATATACATGATTTAGCTTCAACAGCATGCAAAACTAACGAGTTAGCTTCAAATCCATGCGAAACACATGAGTTAGCTTCTTATCAATGCGAAGTAGAAGGCTGATCTTCGAATCCTTGCGAAACAAATGGTTTAGCTTCAAATACTTGTGATATACATGAATAAGCTTCAACAGCATGCAAAATTAGCGAGTTAGCTTGAAATCTATGCGAAACATATGATTTAGCTTGACATCAATGCGATTTAGAAGGCTTATATTCGAATCCATGCGAAACAAAGGATTTAGCTTCAGATACTTGCGATGTAAGTGATATAGATTCAAATGCTGGCGAAACACACGAGTTAGTTTCAAATCCATGCGAAACACATGATTTAGCTTCAAATCAATGCGAAGTAGGAGGATTAGCATCAAATCCATTTGAAACGCAAGATTTAGCTTCAAATTCATGCGAAACACATGGCTTAGCTTAATATTCATGCGAAACAGATGGTTTAGATACAGACACTTGTGATAAACATGATTTAGCTTCAACTGCATGCGAAACAAACGAGTTAGCTTCAAATCCATGCGAAACACATGATTTAGCTTCAAATCAATGCTTAGGTGGAAGGCTTAGCTTCAAATACATGAGTAACGAAAAGTTTAGCTTCAAATACTTGTGAAATACATGATTTAGCTCCAACTGCATGCGAAACAAACGAGTTAGCTTCAAATCCAAGCGTAACACGTGATTTAGCTTCAAATCAATGCGAAGTAGAAGGCTTAGCTTCAAATCCATGTGAAACACGTGATTTAGCTTCAAAACAAATGGTTTACCTTCAAATACTTGTGATATACATGATTAAGCTTCAAATGCAGGCGAAACAAACGAGTGAGCTTCAAATCCAAGCGTAAGACATGATTTAACTTCAAATCATTGCGAAGTAGAAGGCTTAGCTTCAAATCCATGCGAACTGAATGATTAAGTTTCAAATACTTGTGATATACGTAATTTAGCTTCAACTGCATGCGAAACACATAATTTAGCATTAAATCAATGCGAAGTAGAAGGCTTAGCTTCAAATCCTTGCAAACCGAATGATTCGGCTTCAAATGCTTGCGAATATAAGTGATATAGATTCAACTGCATGTCAAACAATCGAGTTATCTTCAAATCCATGCGAATCACATGATTTACCTTCAAATCAATGCGAAGTAGAAGGATTAGCATCAAATCCATGCGAAACGCATGATTTAGCTTCAAATCCATGCGAAACACGTGATTTTGCTTCTTATCAATGCGAAGTAGAAGGCTGATCTTCGTATCCTTGCGAAACAAATGGTTTAGCTTCAAATACTTGTGATATACATGATTTAGCTTCAACAGCATGCAAAACTAACGAGTTAGCTTCAAATCCATGCGAAACACATGAGTTAGCTTCTTATCAATGCGAAGTAGAAGGCTGATCTTCGAATCCTTGCGAAACAAATGGTTTAGCTTCAAATACTTGTGATATACATGAATAAGCTTCAACAGCATGCAAAATTAGCGAGTTAGCTTCAAATCTATGCGAAACATATGATTTAGCTTGACATCAATGCGATTTAGAAGGCTTATATTCGAATCCAGGCGAAACAAATGGTTTAGCTTCAAATACCTGTGATATACATGATTAATCTTCAACTGCATGCGAAAAAAACGAGATAGCTTCAAATCCATCCGAAACAGATGATTTAGATTGAAATCAATGCAAGTAGAAGGCTTATTATGAAATCCATGCGATTCAAATGGTTTAGCTTCAAATAATTGTGATATACATGATTTAGCTTCAGTTGCATGAGAAACAAACGAGTTAGCTTGAAATCCAAGCGAAACACATGATTTAGCTTCTTATCAATGCGAAGTAGAAGGCTGATCTTCGAATCCTTGCGAAACAAATGGTTTAGCTTCAAATACTTGTGATGTACATGAATAAGCTTCAACAGCATGCAAAACTAGCGAGTTAGCTTCAAATCCATGCGAAACACATGATTTAGCTTGAAATCAATGCGATTTAGAAGGCTTATATTCGAATCCATGCGAAACAACTGGTTTAGCTTCAAATACCTGTGATATACATGATTAATCTTCAACTGCATGCGAAACAAACGAGATAGCTTTAAATCCATGCGAAACAGATGATTTAGATTAAAATCAATGCGAAGTAGAAGGCTTATTTTGAAATCCATGCGAATCAAATGGTTTAGCTTCAAATAATTGTGATATACATGATTTAGCTTCAACTGCATTACGAAACAAACTAGTTAGCTTAAAATTCAAGAGAAAAATATGATTCAGTTTCAAATAAAAGCGAAGTAGATGGCATTGCATCAAATCCATGCGAATCAAATGGTTTAGCTGCAAATACTTGTGATATACATGATTTAGCTTCAACTCCATGCGATACAAACGATTAGCTTCAAATGCATGCGAAACACATGATTTAGATTAAAATCAATGCGAAGTAGAAGGCTTATCTTCAAATCCATGCGAATCAAATGGTTGAGCTTCAAATACTTGGGATATACATGATTCAGCTTCAACTGCATGCGTAACAAATGAGTTAGCTTCAAATCTATGCGAAACACATGATTTAGCTTCAAATTCATTCCAAACACATGGTTTAGCCTGATATTCGTGCGAAACAAATGGTTCAGCTTCAAATACTTGTGACATACATGATTTAGCTTCAACTGCATGTGAAACGAACGTGTTAGCTTCAAATTCAAGAGAAACACATGATTCAGTTTCAAATAAAAGCGAAGTAGATGGCATAGCATCAAATCCATGCGAATCAAATGGTTTAGCTTCAAATACTTGTGATATACATGATTTAGCTTCAACTGCATGCGATACAAACGATTAGCTTCAAATCCATGCGAAACATATGATTTAACTTCAAATCAATGCGAAGTAGAAGGCTGATCTTCGAATCCACGCGAAACAAATGGATTAGCTTGAAATACTTGTGATATACATGATTTATCTTCAACTGCATGCGAAACAAACGAGATAGCTTTAAATCCATCCGAAACAGATGATTTAGATTAAAATCAATGCGAAGTAGAAGGCTTATTTTGAAATCCATGCGAATCAAATGGTTTAGCTTCAAATAATTGTGATATACATGATTTAGCTTCAATTGCATGCGAAACAAACGAGTTAGCTTGAAATCCAAGCGAAACACATGATTTTGCTTCAAATCAATGCGAAGTAGAAGGCTGATCTTCGAATCCTTGCGAAACAAATGGCTTAGCTTCAAATATTTGTGATATACATGAATAAGCTTCAACAGCATGCAAAATTAGCGAGTTAGCTTCAAATCTATGCGAAACATATGATTTAGCTTGACATCAATGCGATTTAGAAGGCTTATATTCGAATCCATGAGAAACAAATGGTTTAGCTTCAAATACCTGTGATATACATGATATATCTTCAACTGCATGCGAAAAAAACGAGATAGCTTTAAATCCATCCGAAACAGATGATTTAGATTAGAATCAATGCGAAGTAGAAGGCTTATTTTGAAATCCATGCGAATCAAATGGTTTAGCTTCAAATAATTGTGATATACATGATTTAGCTTCAATTGCATGCGAAACAAACGAGTTAGCTTGAAATCCAAGCGAAACACATGATTTAGCTTCTTATCAATGCGAAGTAGAAGGCTGATTTTCGAATCCATGCGAAACAACTGGTTTAGCTTCAAATACCTGTGATATACATGATTTATCTTCAACTGCATGCGACACAAACGAGATAGCTTTTAATCCATGCGAAACAGATGATTTAGATTAAAATCAATGCGAAGTAGAAGGCTTATTTTGAAATCCATGCGAATCAAATGGTTTAGCTTCAAATAATTGTGATATACATGATTTAGCTTCAACTGCATTACGAAACAAACTAGTTAGCTTCAAATTCAAGAGAAACACATGATTCAGTTTCAAATAAAAGCGAAGTAGATGGCATTGCATCAAATCCATGCGAATCAAATGGTTTAGCTGCAAATACTTGTGATATACATGATTTAGCTTCAACTCCATGCGATACAAACGATTAGCTTCAAATGCATGCGAAACACATGATTTAGATTAAAATCAATGCGAAGTAGAAGGCTTATCTTCAAATCCATGCGAATCAAATGGTTGAGCTTCAAATACTTGGGATATGCATGATTCAGCTTCAACTGCATGCGTAACAAATGAGTTAGCTTCAAATCTATGCGAAACACATGATTTAGCTTCAAATTCATTCCAAACACATGGTTTAGCCTGATATTCGTGCGAAACCAATGGTTCAGCTTCCACTACTTGTGACATACATGATTTAGCTTCAACTGCATGTGAAACGAACGTGTTAGCTTCAAATTCAAGAGAAACACATGATTCAGTTTCAAATAAAAGCGAAGTAGATGGCATAGCATCAAATCCATGCGAATCAAATGGTTTAGCTTCAAATACTTGTGATATACATGATTTAGCTTCAACTGCATGCGATACAAACGATTAGCTTCAAATCCATGCGAAACATATGATTTAACTTCAAATCAATGCGAAGTAGAAGGCTGATCTTCGAATCCACGCGAAACAAATGGATTAGCTTCAAATACTTGTGATATACATGATTTATCTTCAACTGCATGCGAAACAAACGAGATAGCTTTAAATCCATCCGAAACAGATGATTTAGATTAAAATCAATGCGAAGTAGGAGGCTTATTTTGAAATCCATGCGAATCAAATGGTTTAGCTTCAAATAATTGTGATATACATGATTTAGCTTCAATTGCATGCGAAACATACGAGTTAGCTTCAAATCCATTCGAAACACATGATTTAGCTTCAAATCAATGCGAAGTAGAAGGCTTATCTTCAAATCCATGCGAAACAAGTGGTTCAGCTTCAAATACTTGTGATCTGCATGATTTAGCTTCAAATGCAAGCGAAACGAACGAGTTAGCTTCAAATCCATGCGAAGCACGTGATTTTGCTTCTTATCAATGCGAAGTAGAAGGCTGATCTTCGTATCCTTGCGAAACAAATGGTTTAGCTTCAAATACTTGTGATATACATGATTTAGCTTCAACAGCATGCAAAACTAACGAGTTAGCTTCAAATCCATGCGAAACACATGAGTTAGCTTCTTATCAATGCGAAGTAGAAGGCTGATCTTCGAATCCTTGCGAAACAAATGGTTTAGCTTCAAATACTTGTGATATACATGAATAAGCTTCAACAGCATGCAAAATTAGCGAGTTAGCTTCAAATCTATGCGAAACATATGATTTAGCTTGACATCAATGCGATTTAGAAGGCTTATATTCGAATCCATGCGAAACAAATGGTTTAGCTTCAAATACCTGTGATATACATGATTTATCTTCAACTGCATGCGAAAAAAACGAGAAAGCTTTAAATCCATCCGAAACAGATGATTTAGATTGAAATCAATGCAAGTAGAAGGCTTATTATGAAATCCATGCGATTCAAATGGTTTAGCTTCAAATAATTGTGATATACATGATTTAGCTTCAGTTGCATGCGGAACAAACGAGTTAGCTTGAAATCCAAGCGAAACACATGATTTAGCTTCTTATCAATGCGAAGTAGAAGGCTGATCTTCGAATCCTTGCGAAACAAATGGTTTAGCTTCAAATACTTGTGATGTACATGAATAAGCTTCAACAGCATGCAAAACTAGCGAGTTAGCTTCAAATCCATGCGAAACACATGATTTAGCTTGAAATCAATGCGATTTAGAAGGCTTATCTTCGAATCCATGCGAAACAACTGGTTTAGCTTCAAATACCTGTGACATACATGATTAATCTTCAACTGCATGCGAAACAAACGAGATAGCTTTAAATCCATGCGAAACAGATGATTTAGATTAAAATCAATGCGAAGTAGAAGGCTTATTTTGAAATCCATGCGAATCAAATGGTTTAGCTTCAAATAATTGTGATATACATGATTTAGCTTCAACTGCATTACGAAACAAACTAGTTAGCTTAAAATTCAAGAGAAAAATATGATTCAGTTTCAAATAAAAGCGAAGTAGATGGCATTGCATCAAATCCATGCGAATCAAATGGTTTAGCTGCAAATACTTGTGATATACATGATTTAGCTTCAACTCCATGCGATACAAACGATTAGCTTCAAATGCATGCGAAACACATGATTTAGATTAAAATCAATGCGAAGTAGAAGGCTTGTCTTCAAATCCATGCGAATCAAATGGTTGAGCTTCAAATACTTGGGATATACATGATTCAGCTTCAACTGCATGCGTAACAAATGAGTTAGCTTCAAATCTATGCGAAACACATGATTTAGCTTCAAATTCATTCCAAACACATGGTTTAGCCTGATATTCGTGCGAAACAAATGGTTCAGCTTCAAATACTTGTGACATACATGATTTAGCTTCAACTGCATGTAAAACGAACGTGTTAGCTTCAAATTCAAGAGAAACACATGATTCAGTTTCAAATAAAAGCGAAGTAGATGGCATAGCATCAAATCCATGCGAATCAAATGGTTTAGCTTCAAATACTTGTGATATACATGATTTAGCTTCAACTGCATGCGATACAAACGATTAGCTTCAAATCCATGCGAAACATATGATTTAGCTTCTTATCAATGCGAAGTAGAAGGCTGATCTTCGAATCCACGCGAAACAAATGGATTAGCTTCAAATACTTGTGATATACATGATTTATCTTCAACTGCATGCGAAACAAACGAGATAGCTTTAAATCCATCCGAAACAGATGATTTAGATTAAAATCAATGCGAAGTAGAAGGCTTATTTTGAAATCCATGCGAATCAAATGGTTTAGCTTCAAATAATTGTGATATACATGATGTAGCTTCAATTGAATGCGAAACAAACGAGTTAGCTTCAAATCCATTCGAAACACATGATTTAGCTTCAAATCAATGCGAAGTAGAAGGCTTATCTTCAAATCCATGCGAAACAAGTGGTTCAGCTTCAAATACTTGTGATGTGCATGATTTAGCTTCAAATGCAAGCGAAACGAACGAGTTAGCTTCAAATCCATGCGAAACACATGATTTTGCTTCTTATCAATGCGAAGTAGAAGGCTGATATTCGTATCCTTGCGAAACAAATGGTTTAGCTTCAAATACTTGTGATATACATGATTTAGCTTCAACAGCATGCAAAACTAACGAGTTAGCTTCAAATCCATGCGAAACATATGATTTAGCTTGACATCAATGCGATTTAGAAGGCTTATATTCGAATCCATGCGAAACAAATGGTTTAGCTTCAAATACCTGTGATATACATGCTTTATCTTCAACTGCATGCGAAAAAAATGAGATAGCATTAAATCCATCCGAAACAGATGATTTAGATTAAAATCAATGCGAAGTAGAAGGCTTATTTTGAAATCCATGCGAAACAAGTGGTTGAGCTTCAAATACTTGTGATGTGCATGATTTAGCTTCAAATGCAAGCGAAACGAACAAGTTAGCTTCAAATCCATACGAAACACATGATTTTGCTTCTTATCAATGCGAAGTAGAAGGCTTATCTTCAAATCCATGCGAATCAAATGGTTGAGCTTCAAATACTTGGGATATACATGATTCAGCTTCAACTGCATGCGTAACAATTTAGTTAGCTTCAAATCTATGCGAAACACATGATTTAGCTTCAAATTCATTCCAAACACATGGTTTAGCCTGATATTCGTGCGAAACAAATGGTTCAGCTTCAAATACTTGTGACATACATGATTTAGCTTCAACTGCATGTGAAACGAACGAGTTAGCTTCAAATTCAAGAGAAACACATGATTCAGTTTCAAATAAAAGCGAAGTAGATGGCATAGCATCAAATCCATGCGAATCAAATGGTTTAGCTTGAAATACCTGTGATATACATGATTTATCTTCAACTGCATGCGAAACAAACGAGATAGCTTTAAATCCATGCGAAACAGATGATTTAGATTAAAATCAATGCGAAGTAGAAGGCTTATTTTGAAATCCATGCGAATCAAGTGGTTTAGCTTCAAATAATTGTGATATACATGATTTGGCTTCAACTGCATGCGATACAAACGAGTTAGCTTCAAATCCATGCGAAAAACATGATTTAGCTTTAAATCAATACGAGGTAGATGGCTGATCTTCGAATCCATGCGAAACAAATGGTTTAGCTTCAAATACTTGTTTGATACATTATTTAGCTTCAATTGCATGCGAAACAAACGAGTTAGCTTGAAATCCAAGCGAAACACATGATTTCGCTTCAAATCAATGCGAAGTAGAAGGCTTATTTTGAAATCCATGCGAATCAAATGGTTGAGCTTCAAATACTTGGGATATACATGATTCAGCTTCAACTGCATGCGTAACAAACGAGTTAGCTTCAAATCTATGCGAAACACATGATTTAGCTTCAAATTCATTCCAAACACATTGTTTAGCCTGATATTCGTGCGAAACAAATGGTTCAGCTTCAAATACTTGTGACATACATGATATAGCTTCAACTGCATGCGAAACGAAAGTGTTAGCTTCAAATTCAAGAGAAACACATGATTCAGTTTCAAATAAAAGCGAAGTAGATGGCATAGCATCAAATCCATGCGAATCAAATGGTTTAGCTTCAAATACTTGTGATATACATGAATTAGCTTCAACTGCATGCGATACAAACGATTAGCTTCAAATCCACGCGAATCATATGATTTAACTTCAAATCAATGCGAAGTAGAAGGCTGATCTTCGAATCCACACGAAACAAATGGATTAGCTTCAAATACTTGTGATATACATGATTTATCTTCAACTGCATGCGAAACAGACGAGATAGCTTTAAATCCATCCGAAACAGATGATTTAGATTAAAATCAATGCGAAGTAGAAGGCTTATTTTGAAATCCATGCGAATCAAATGGTTTAGCTTCAAATAATTGTGATATACATGATTTAGCTTCAGTTGCATGCGAAACAAACGGGTTAGCTTGAAATCCAAGCGAAACACATGATTTAGCTTCTTATCAATGCGAAGTAGAAGGCCGATCTTCGAATCCTTGCGAAACAAATGGTTTAACTTCAAATACTTGTGATGTACATGAATAAGCTTCAACAGCATGCAAAACTAGCGAGTTAGCTTCAAATCCATGCGAATCACATGATTTAGCTTGAAATCAATGCGATTTAGAAGGCTTATCTTCGAATCCATGCGAAACAACTGGTTTAGCTTCAAATACCTGTGATATACATGATTTATCTTCAACTGCATGCGAAACAAACGAGATAGGTTTAAATCCATGCGAAACAGATGATTTAGATTAAAATCAATGCGAAGTAGAAGGCTTATTTTGAAATCCATGCGAATCAAATGGTTTAGCTTCAAATAATTGTGATATACATGATTTAGCTTCAACTGCATTACGAAACAAACTAGTTAGCTTCAAATTCAAGAGAAACACATGATTCAGTTTCAAATAAAAGCGAAGTAGATGGCATAGCATCAAATCCATGCGAATCAAATGGTTTAGCTTCAAATACTTGTGATATACATGATTTAGCTTCAACTGCATGCGATACAAACGATTAGCTTCAAATCCATGCGAAACATATGATTTAACTTCAAATCAATGCGAAGTAGAAGGCTGATCTTCGAATCCACGCGAAACAAATGGATTAGCTTCAAATACTTGTGATATACATGATTTATCTTCAACTGCATGCGAACAAACGAGATAGCTTTAAATCCATCCGAAACAGATGATTTAGATTAAAATCAATGGGAAGTAGAAGGCTTATTTTGAAATCCATGCGAATCAAATGGTTTAGCTTCAAATAATTGTGATATACATGATGTAGCTTCAATTGCATGCGAAACAAACGGTTAGCTTCAAATCCATTCGAAACACATGATTTAGCTTCAAATCAATGCGAAGTAGAAGGCTTATCTTCAAATCCATGCGAAACAAGTGGTTCAGCTTCAAATACTTGTGATGTGCATGATTTAGCTTCAAATGCAAGCGAAACGAACGAGTTAGCTTCAAATCCATGCGAAACACATGATTTTGCTTCTTATCAATGCGAAGTAGAAGGCTGATCTTCGTAACCTTGCGAAACAAATGGTTTAGCTTCAAATACTTGTGATATACATGATTTAGCTTCAACAGCATGCAAAACTAACGAGTTAGCTTCAAATCCATGCGAAACACATGAGTTAGCTTCTTATCAATGCGAAGTAGAAGGCTGATCTTCGAATCCATGCGAAACAAATGGTTTAGCTTCAAATACCTGTGATATACATGATTTATCTTCAACTGCATGCGAAACAAACGAGATGGCTTTAAATCCATCCGAAACAGATGATTTAGATTAAAATCAATGCGAAGTAGAAGGCTTATTTTGAAATCCATGCGAACAAATGGTTTAGCTTCAAATAATTGTGATATACATGATTTAGCTTCAATTGCTTGCGAAACAAACGAGTTAGCTTCAAATCCATTCGAAACACATGATTTAGCTTCAAATCAATGCGAAGTAGAAGGCTTATCTTCAAATCCATGCGAAACAAGTGGTTCAGCTTCAAATAATTGTGATATACATGATTTAGCTTCAATTGCTTGCGAAACAAACGAGTTAGCTTCAAATCCATTCGAAACACATGATTTAGCTTCAAATCAATGCGAAGTAGAAGGCTTATTTTGAAATCCATGCGAATCAAATGGTTGAGCTCCAAATACTTGGGATATACATGATTCAGCTTCAACTGCATGCGTAACAAACGAGTTAGCTTCAAATCTATGCGAAACACATGATTTAGCTTCAAATGCAATCGAAACGAACGAGTTAGCTTCAAATCCATGCGAAACACATGATTTTGCTTCTTATCAATGCGAAGTAGAAGGCTGATCTTCGAATCCTTGCGAAACAAATGGTTTAGCTCCAAATACTTGTGATGTACATGAATAAGCTTCAACAGCATGCAAAACTAGCGAGTTAGCTTCAAATCCATGCGAAACACATGATTTAGCTTGAAATCAATGCGATTTAGAAGGCTTATCTTCGAATCCATGCGAAACAACTGGTTTAGCTTCAAATACCTGTGATATACATGATTTATCTTCAACTGCATGCGAAACAAACGAGATAGCTTTAAATCCATGCGAAACAGATGATTTAGATTAAAATCAATGCGAAGTAGAAGGTTTATTTTGAAATCCATGCGAATCAAATGGTTTAGCTTCAAATAATTGTGATATACATGATTTAGCTTCCACTGCATTACGAAACAAACTAGTTAGCTTTAAATTCAAGAGAAACACATTATTCAGTTTCAAATAAAAGCGAAGTTGATGGCATTGCATCAAATCCATGCGAATCAAATGGTTTAGCTGCAAATACTTGTGATATACATGATTTAGCTTCAACTCCATGCGATACAAACGATTAGCTTCAAATGCATGCGAAACACATGATTTAGATTAAAATCAATGCGAAGTAGAAGGCTTATCTTCAAATCCATGCGAATCAAATGGTTGAGCTTCAAATACTTGGGATATACATGATTCAGCTTCAACTGCATGCGTAACAAATGAGTTAGCTTCAAATCTATGCGAAACGCATGATTTAGCTTCAAATTCAATCCAAACACATGGTTTAGCCTGATATTCGTGCGAAACAAATGGTTCAGCTTCAAATACTTGTGACATACATGATTTAGCTTCAACTGCATGTGAAACGAACGTGTTAGCTTCAAATTCAAGAGAAACACATGATACAGTTTCAAATAAAAGCGAAGTAGATGGCATAGCATCAAATCCATGCGAATCAAATGGTTTAGCTTCAAATACTTGTGATATACATGATTTGGCTTCAACTGCATGCGATACAAACGATTAGCTTCAAATCCATGCGAAACATATGCTTTAACTTCAAATCAATGCGAAGTAGAAGGCTGATCTTCGAATCCACGAGAAACAAATGGATTAGCTTCAAATACTTGTGATATACATGATTTATCTTCAACTGCATGCGAAACAAACGAGATAGCTTTAAATCCATCCGAAACAGATGATTTAGATTAAAATCAATGCGAAGTAGAAGGCTTATTTTGAAATCCATGCGAATCAAATGGTTTAGCTTCAAATAATTGTGATATACATGATTTAGCTTCAATTGCATGCGAAACAAACGAGTTAGCTTCAAATCCATTCGAAACACATGATTTAGCTTCAAATCAATGCGATGTAGAAGGCTTATCTTCAAATCCATGCGAAACAAGTGGTTCAGCTTCAAATACTTGTGATGTGCATGATTTAGCTTCAAATGCAATCGAAACGAACGAGTTAGCTTCAAATCCATGCGAAACACATGATTTTGCTTCTTATCAATGCGAAGTAGAAGGCTGATCTTCGAATCCTTGCGAAACAAATGGTTTAGCTCCAAATACTTGTGATGTACATGAATAAGCTTCAACAGCATGCAAAACTAGCGAGTTAGCTTCAAATCCATGCGAAACGCATGATTCAGCTTGAAATCAATGCGATTTAGAAGGCTGATCTTCGAATCCACGCGATACAAATGGATTAGCTTCAAATACTTGTGATATACATGATTTATCTTCAACTGCATGCGAAACAAACGAGATAGCTTTAAATCCATCCGAAACAGATGATTTAGATTAAAATCAATGCGAAGTGGAAGGCTTATTTTGAAATCCATGCGAATCAAATGGTTTAGCTTCAAATAATTGTGATATACATGATGTAGCTTCAATTGCATGCGAAACAATCGAGTTAGCTTCAAATACATTCGACACACATGATTTAGCTTCAAATCAATGCGAAGTAGAAGGCTTATCTTCAAATCCATGCGAAACAAGTGGTTCAGCTTCAAATACTTGTGATGTGCATGATTTAGCTTCAAATGCAATCGAAACGAACGAGTTAGCTTCAAATCCATGCGAAACACATGATTTTGCTTCTTATCAATGCGAAGTAGAAGGCTGATCTTCGAATCCTTGCGAAACAAATGGTTTAGCTCCAAATACTTGTGATGTACATGAATAAGCTTCAACAGCATGCAAAACTAGCGAGTTAGCTTCAAATCCATGCGAAACGCATGATTCAGCTTGAAATCAATGCGATTTAGAAGGCTTATCTTCGAATCCATGCGAAACAACTGGTTTAGCTTCAAATACCTGTGATATACATGATTTATCTTCAACTGCATGCGAAACAAACGAGATAGCTTTAAATCCATGCGAAACAGATGATTTAGATTAAAATCAATGCGAAGTAGAAGGCTTATTTTGAAATCCATGCGAGTCAAATGGTTTAGCTTCAAATAATTGTGATATACATGATTTAGCTTCAACTGCATGCGATACAAACGATTAGCTTCAAATCCATGCGAAACATATGATTTAACTTCAAATCAATGCGAAGTAGAAGGCTGATCTTCGAATCCACGCGATACAAATGGATTAGCTTCAAATACTTGTGATATACATGATTTATCTTCAACTGCATGCGAAACAAACGAGATAGCTTTAAATCCATCCGAAACAGATGATTTAGATTAAAATCAATGCGAAGTAGAAGGCTTATTTTGAAATCCATGCGAATCAAATGGTTTAGCTTCAAATAATTGTGATATACATGATGTAGCTTCAATTGCATGCGAAACAATCGAGTTAGCTTCAAATACATTCGACACACATGATTTAGCTTCAAATCAATGCGAAGTAGAAGGCTTATCTTCAAATCCATGCGAAACAAGTGGTTCAGCTTCAAATACTTGTGATGTGCATGATTTAGCTTCAAATGCAAGCGAAACGAACGAGTTAGCTTCAAATCCATGCGAAACACATGATTTTGCTTCTTATCAATGCGAAGTAGAAGGCTGATCTTCGTATCCTTGCGAAACAAATGGTTTAGCTTCAAATACTTGTGATATACATGATTTAGCTTCAACAGCATGCAAAACTAACGAGTTAGCTTCAAATCCATGCGAAACACATGAGTTAGCTTCTTATCAATGCGAAGTAGAAGGCTGATCTTCGAATCCTTGCGAAACAAATGGTTTAGCTTCAAATACTTGTGATATACATGAATAAGCTTCAACAGCATGCAAAATTAGCGAGTTAGCTTCAAATCTATGCGAAACATATGATTTAGCTTGACATCAATGCGATTTAGAAGGCTTATATTCGAATCCATGAGAAACAAATGGTTTAGCTTCAAATACCTGTGATATACATGATTTATCTTCAACAGCATGCAAAACTAGCGAGTTAGCTTCAAATCCATGCGAAACGCATGATTCAGCTTGAAATCAATGCGATTTAGAAGGCTGATCTTCGAATCCACGCGATACAAATGGATTAGCTTCAAATACTTGTGATATACATGATTTATCTTCAACTGCATGCGAAACAAACGAGATAGCTTTAAATCCATCCGAAACAGATGATTTAGATTAAAATCAATGCGAAGTGGAAGGCTTATTTTGAAATCCATGCGAATCAAATGGTTTAGCTTCAAATAATTGTGATATACATGATGTAGCTTCAATTGCATGCGAAACAATCGAGTTAGCTTCAAATACATTCGACACACATGATTTAGCTTCAAATCTTTGCGAAGTAGAAGGCTTATCTTCAAATCCATGCGAAACATGTGGTTCAGCTTCAAATACTTGTGATGTGCATGATTTAGCTTCAAATGCAATCGAAACGAACGAGTTAGCTTCAAATCCATGCGAAACACATGATTTTGCTTCTTATCAATGCGAAGTAGAAGGCTGATCTTCGAATCCTTGCGAAACAAATGGTTTAGCTCCAAATACTTGTGATGTACATGAATAAGCTTCAACAGCATGCAAAACTAGCGAGTTAGCTTCAAATCCATGCGAAACGCATGATTCAGCTTGAAATCAATGCGATTTAGAAGGCTTATCTTCGAATCCATGCGAAACAACTGGTTTAGCTTCAAATACCTGTGATATACATGATTTATCTTCAACTGCATGCGAAACAAACGAGATAGCTTTAAATCCATGCGAAACAGATGATTTAGATTAAAATCAATGCGAAGTAGAAGGCTTATTTTGAAATCCATGCGAGTCAAATGGTTTAGCTTCAAATAATTGTGATATACATGATTTAGCTTCAACTGCATGCGATACAAACGATTAGCTTCAAATCCATGCGAAACATATGATTTAACTTCAAATCAATGCGAAGTAGAAGGCTGATCTTCGAATCCACGCGATACAAATGGATTAGCTTCAAATACTTGTGATATACATGATTTATCTTCAACTGCATGCGAAACAAACGAGATAGCTTTAAATCCATCCGAAACAGATGATTTAGATTAAAATCAATGCGAAGTAGAAGGCTTATTTTGAAATCCATGCGAATCAAATGGTTTAGCTTCAAATAATTGTGATATACATGATGTAGCTTCAATTGCATGCGAAACAATCGAGTTAGCTTCAAATACATTCGACACACATGATTTAGCTTCAAATCAATGCGAAGTAGAAGGCTTATCTTCAAATCCATGCGAAACAAGTGGTTCAGCTTCAAATACTTGTGATGTGCATGATTTAGCTTCAAATGCAAGCGAAACGAACGAGTTAGCTTCAAATCCATGCGAAACACATGATTTTGCTTCTTATCAATGCGAAGTAGAAGGCTGATCTTCGTATCCTTGCGAAACAAATGGTTTAGCTTCAAATACTTGTGATATACATGATTTAGCTTCAACAGCATGCAAAACTAACGAGTTAGCTTCAAATCCATGCGAAACACATGAGTTAGCTTCTTATCAATGCGAAGTAGAAGGCTGATCTTCGAATCCTTGCGAAACAAATGGTTTAGCTTCAAATACTTGTGATATACATGAATAAGCTTCAACAGCATGCAAAATTAGCGAGTTAGCTTCAAATCTATGCGAAACATATGATTTAGCTTGACATCAATGCGATTTAGAAGGCTTATATTCGAATCCATGAGAAACAAATGGTTTAGCTTCAAATACCTGTGATATACATGATTTATCTTCAACAGCATGCAAAACTAGCGAGTTAGCTTCAAATCCATGCGAAACGCATGATTCAGCTTGAAATCAATGCGATTTAGAAGGCTGATCTTCGAATCCACGCGATACAAATGGATTAGCTTCAAATACTTGTGATATACATGATTTATCTTCAACTGCATGCGAAACAAACGAGATAGCTTTAAATCCATCCGAAACAGATGATTTAGATTAAAATCAATGCGAAGTGGAAGGCTTATTTTGAAATCCATGCGAATCAAATGGTTTAGCTTCAAATAATTGTGATATACATGATGTAGCTTCAATTGCATGCGAAACAATCGAGTTAGCTTCAAATACATTCGACACACATGATTTAGCTTCAAATCTTTGCGAAGTAGAAGGCTTATCTTCAAATCCATGCGAAACATGTGGTTCAGCTTCAAATACTTGTGATGTGCATGATTTAGCTTCAAATGCAATCGAAACGAACGAGTTAGCTTCAAATCCATGCGAAACACATGATTTTGCTTCTTATCAATGCGAAGTAGAAGGCTGATCTTCGAATCCTTGCGAAACAAATGGTTTAGCTCCAAATACTTGTGATGTACATGAATAAGCTTCAACAGCATGCAAAACTAGCGAGTTAGCTTCAAATCCATGCGAAACGCATGATTCAGCTTGAAATCAATGCGATTTAGAAGGCTTATCTTCGAATCCATGCGAAACAACTGGTTTAGCTTCAAATACCTGTGATATACATGATTTATCTTCAACTGCATGCGAAACAAACGAGATAGCTTTAAATCCATGCGAAACAGATGATTTAGATTAAAATCAATGCGAAGTAGAAGGCTTATTTTGAAATCCATGCGAGTCAAATGGTTTAGCTTCAAATAATTGTGATATACATGATTTAGCTTCAACTGCATGCGATACAAACGATTAGCTTCAAATCCATGCGAAACATATGATTTAACTTCAAATCAATGCGAAGTAGAAGGCTGATCTTCGAATCCACGCGATACAAATGGATTAGCTTCAAATACTTGTGATATACATGATTTATCTTCAACTGCATGCGAAACAAACGAGATAGCTTTAAATCCATCCGAAACAGATGATTTAGATTAAAATCAATGCGAAGTAGAAGGCTTATTTTGAAATCCATGCGAATCAAATGGTTTAGCTTCAAATAATTGTGATATACATGATGTAGCTTCAATTGCATGCGAAACAATCGAGTTAGCTTCAAATACATTCGACACACATGATTTAGCTTCAAATCAATGCGAAGTAGAAGGCTTATCTTCAAATCCATGCGAAACAAGTGGTTCAGCTTCAAATACTTGTGATGTGCATGATTTAGCTTCAAATGCAAGCGAAACGAACGAGTTAGCTTCAAATCCATGCGAAACACATGATTTTGCTTCTTATCAATGCGAAGTAGAAGGCTGATCTTCGTATCCTTGCGAAACAAATGGTTTAGCTTCAAATACTTGTGATATACATGATTTAGCTTCAACAGCATGCAAAACTTACGAGTTAGCTTCAAATCCATGCGAAACACATGAGTTAGCTTCTTATCAATGCGAAGTAGAAGGCTGATCTTCGAATCCTTGCGAAACAAATGGTTTAGCTTCAAATACTTGTGATATACATGAATAAGCTTCAACAGCATGCAAAATTAGCGAGTTAGCTTCAAATCTATGCGAAACATATGATTTAGCTTGACATCAATGCGATTTAGAAGGCTTATATTCGAATCCATGAGAAACAAATGGTTTAGCTTCAAATACCTGTGATATACATGATTTATCTTCAACTGCATGCGAAGAAAACGAGATAGCTTTAAATCCATCCGAAACAGATGATTTAGATTAAAATCAATGCGAAGTAGGAGGCTTATATTGAAATCCATGCGAATCAAATGGTTTAGCTTCAAATAATTGTGATATACATGATTTAGCTTCAATTGCATGCGAAACAAACGAGTTAGCTTGAAATCCAAGCGAGACACATGATTTAGCTTCTTATCAATGCGAAGTAGAAGGCTGATCATCGAAGCCATGCGAAACAAATGGTTTAGCTTCAAATACTTGTTTGATACATTATCTAGCTTCAATTACATGCGAAACAAACGAGTTAGCTTGAAATGCAAGCGAAACACATGATTTAGCATCAAATCAATGCAAAGTAGAAGACTTATTTTGAAATCCATGCGAATCAAATGGTTTAGCTTCAAATAATTGTGATATACATGATTTAGCTTCAACTGCATGCGATACAAACGATTAGCTTCAAATCCATGCGAAACATATGGTTTAACTTCAAATCAATGCGAAGTAGAAGGCTGATCTTCGAATCCACGCGATAAAAATGGATTAGCTTCAAATACTTGTGATATACATGATTTATCTTCAACTGCATGCGAAACAAACGAGATAGCTTTAAATCCATCCGAAACAGATGATTTAGATTAAAATCAATGCGAAGTAGAAGGCTTATTTTGAAATCCATGCGAAACAAATGGTTCAGCTC
Organism: Megalopta genalis; assembly: GCF_051020955.1. NCBI lineage: Eukaryota > Metazoa > Arthropoda > Insecta > Hymenoptera > Halictidae > Megalopta > Megalopta genalis. The sequence continues at coordinate 184,417 of NW_027476127.1, forward strand.
CAAATACTTGTGATATACATGATTTAGCTTCAACTGCATACGAAAAAAACGAGTTAGCTTCAAATCCAAGCGAAAAACATGAGTTAGCATCAAGTCAACACGAAGTTGAAGGCTTAGCTTCAAATCCATGCGAAACACCCGATTTAGCATCAAATCAATGCGAAGTAGAAGGCTTAGCTTAAAATCCATGCGTAGCAAATGGTTTAGCTTCACATACTTGTGATATACATGATTTAGCTTCAACTGCATGCGAAACGAACGAGTTAGTTTGAAATCCAAGCGAAACACATGATTTAGATTCAAATCAATTCGAAGTAGAAGGGTTATCTTCGAATCCATGCGAAACAAATGGTTTAGCTTCAAACACCTGTGATATACATGATTCAGCTTCAACTGCATGCGTAACAAATGAGTTAGCTTCAAATCTATGCGAAACGCATGATTTAGCTTCAAATTCATTCCAAACACATGGTTTAGCCTGATATTCGTGCGAAACAAATGGTTCAGCTTCAAATACTTGTGACATACATGATTTAGCTTCAACTGCATGTGAAACGAACGTGTTAGCTTCAAATTCAAGAGAAACACATGATTCAGTTTCAAATAAAAGCGAAGTAGATGGCATAGCATCAAATCCATGCGAATCAAATGGATTAGCTTCAAATACTTGTGATATACATGATTTAGCTTCAACTGCATGCGATACAAACGATTAGCTTCAAATCCATGCGAAACATATGATTTAACTTCAAATCAATGCGAAGTAGAAGGCTGATCTTCGAATCCACGCGAAACAAATGGATTAGCTTCAAATACTTGTGATATACATGATTTATCTTCAACTGCATGCGAAACAAACGAGATAGCTTTAAATCCATCCGAAACAGATGATTTAGATTAAAATCAATGCGAAGTAGAAGGCTTATTTTGAAATCCATGCGAATCAAATGGTTTAGCTTCAAATAATTGTGATATACATGATGTTGCTTCAATTGCATGCGAAACTATCGAGTTAGCTTCAAATCCATTCGACACACATGATTTAGCTTTAAATCAATACGAGGTAGATGGCTGATCTTCGAAGCCATGCGAAACAAATGGTTTAGCTTCAAATACTTGTTTGATACATTATCTAGCTTCAATTACATGCGAAACAAACGAGTTAGCTTGAAATGCAAGCGAAACACATGATTTAGCATCAAATCAATGCAAAGTAGTAGGCTTATTTTGAAATCCATGCGGATCAAATGGTTTAGCTTCAAATAATTGTGATATACATGATTCAGCTTCAACTGCATGCGTAACAAACGAGTTAGCTTCAATTCTATGCGAAACACATGATTTAGCTTCAAATCAATGCGAAGTAGAAGGCTTATCTTCAAATCCATGCGAATCAAATGGTTGAGCTTCAAATACTTGGGATATACATGATTCAGCTTCAACTGCATCCGTAACAAACGAGTTGGCTTCAAATCTATGAGAAACACATGATTTAGCTCCAAATCAATGCAAAGTGGAAGGCATAGCTTCAAATCCGTGCGAAACACGTGATTTATCTTCGAATCAATGCGAAGTAGAAGTCTTATTTTGAAATCCGTGCGAATCAAATGGTTTAGCTTCAAATAATTGTGATATACATGATTTAGCTTCAACTGCATTGCGAAACAAACTAGTTAGTCTCAAATACAAGCCAAACACATGATGTAGCTTCAAATCAATGCGAAGTAGAAAGCTTATATTCAAATCCATGCGAAACAAGTGGTTCAGCTTCAAATACTTGTGATGTGCATGATTTAGTTTCAAATGCAAGCGAAACGAACGAGTTAGCTTCAAGTCCATGCGAAACACATGATTTAGCCTCTTATCAATGCGAAGTAGAAGGCTTATCTTCAAATCCATGCGAAACAAGTGGTTCAGCTTCAAATACTTGTGATGCACATAATTTAGGTTCAAATGCATGCGAAACAAACGAGTTAGCTTCAAATCCATGCGAAACACATGATTTAGCTTCAAATCAATGCGAAGTAGAAGGCTTATTTTGAAATCCATGCGAATCAAATGGTTTAGCATCAAATAATTTGTGATATACATGATTTAGCTTCAACTGCATTGCGAAACAAACTAGTTAGTTTCAAATCCAAGCGAAACACATGATTTAGATTCAAATCAATGCGAAGTAGAAGGCTTATCTTCAAATCCATGCGAATCAAATGGTTGAGCTTCAAATACTTGGGATATACATGATTCAGCTTCAACTGCATGCGTAACAAACGAGTTGGCTTCAAATCTATGCGAAACACGTGATTTAGCTTTAAATTCATTCCAAACACATGGTTTAGCGTGATATTCGTGCGAAACAAATGGTTCAGCTCCAAATACTTGTGATATACATGATTTAGCTTCAACTGCATGTGAAACGAACGTGATAGCTTCAAAAACAAGAGAAACACATGATTCAGTTTCAAATAAAAGCGAAGTAGATGGCATAGCATCAAATCCATGCGAATCAAATGGTTTATCTTCAAATACTTGTTTGATACATGATTTAGCTTCAATTGCATGCGAAACAAACGAGTTAGCTTCAAATCCAAGCGAAAGACATGATTTAGCTCCAAATCAATGCGAAGTAGAAGGCTTAGCTTCAAATCCATGCGAATTAAATGGTTTAGCTTCTAATACTTGTGATATATATGATTTAGATTCAGATGCATGCGAAGCAAACGAGTTAGCTTCAAATCCATGCGAAACACCCGATTTAGCATCAAATCAATGCGAAGTAGAAGGCTAAGCTTAAAATCCATGCGTAGCAAATGGTTTAGCTTCAGATACTTGTGATATACATGATTTAGCTTCAACTGCATGCGAAACAAACGAGTTAGCTTCAAATACAAGCGAAACACATGATTCAGCTTCAATTCAAAGCGAAGTAGAAGGCTTAGTTTCAAATCCATGCGAAACAAATGGTTTAGCTTCAAATACTTAAGATATACATGACTTAGCTTCAAATGAAGGCGAAACAAACGAGTTAGCTTAAAATCGATGCGAATCAAACGGTTTATCTTCAAATACTTGTGATATACATTATTTAGCTTCAACTGCATGCGAAACAAACAAGTTAGCTTCAAATCCAAGCGAAACACATAATTTAGATTCAAATCAATGCGAAGTAGAAGGCTGATCTTCGAATCCATGCGAAACACATGATTTAGCTTCAAATCAATGCGAACTAGAAGGGTTATCTTCAAATCCATGCGTATCAAGTGGTTTAGCTTCAAATACTTGTCATATACATGATTTTGCATCAACAGCATGCTAAACAAACGGGTTGGCATCAACACCATGCGAAACACATGATTTAGATTCAAATCAATGCGAAGTAGAATTCATATCTTCAAATCCATGCGAAACAAATCGTTTAGCTTCAAATACTTGTGATATACATGATTTAACTTCAACTGCATGTGATACAAACGAGTTAGCTTAAAATCCAAGCGGAACACGTGATTTAGCTTCAAATCCATGCGAAAGACATGATTTAGCATCAAATCAATGCGAAGTAGGAGGCTTATCTTCAAATCCATGCGGAACATTTCGTTTAGCTTCAAATACTTGTTTTATACATGATTTAGCTTCAACTGCATGCGAAACCATCGAGTTAGCTTCAAATTCAAGCGAAAGATCTGATTTAGCTTCAAATCAATGCGTAGTTAAAGGCTTAGCTTCAAATCCATGCCAAACAAACGAGTCAGCTTCAAATCCATGCCAAACAATTGATTTAGCCTCAAATACCTGCGATATAAGTGATATAGCTTCAAATGCAGGCGGAACAAACAGTTAGCTTCAAATTCATGCGAAACACATGATTTATCTTCAAATCAATGCGAAGTTAAAGGCTTAGCTTCAACTCCATGCGAAACAAACGAGTCAGCTTCAAATCCATGCGGAACATAAGATTTAGCTTCAAATCAGTGCGACGTAGAAGGCTTAGCTTCAAATCCAAGCGAATCAAATGGTTCAGCTTCAACTACTCGTGATATACATGAGCTAGATTCAACTGCATGCGAAACAAACGAGTTAGCATCAAATCCATGCGAAACACACGATTTAGCTTCAAATCAATGCGAAGAAGAAGGCTTTGCTTTAAATCCACGCGAACCAATTGGGTTAGCATCAAATACTTCTGATACATATGATTTAAATTCAACTGCATGCAAAACAAACGAGTTGGCTTCAAATCCATGCGAACCACATAATTTAGCTTCAAATCAATGCGAAGTAGGAGGCTTAGCTTTAAATCCATGTGACACAAATAATCTAGTTTCAAATACTTGTAATATACAGGATTTAGCTTCAACTGCATGCGAAACAATCAAGTTATCTTCAAATCCATGCGAAACAAATGATTTAACTTCAAATCAATGCGAAGTAGAAGGCATAGCTTCAAATCCATGCGAACCGAATGATTTGGCTTCAAATACTTGGGAATGTAAGTGATATAGCTTCAACTGCATGCGAAACAAACGTGTTATCTTCAAATACATGCGCAACCACATGATTTAGCTTCAAATCAATGTGAAGTAGAAGACTTAGCTTCAAATCCATTCGAATCAAATGGTGTAGCTTCAAATACATGTGATACACATGATTTAGCTTCAACTGCATGGAAACAAACGAGTTAGCTTCAAATCCAATCGAAACACATGATTTAGCTTCAAATTCATGCGTAGTAGAAGGCTTAGCTTATAATCCATGCGAAAAGAATTATTTCGCTTCATATACTTGCGATATAAGTGATATAGCTTCAAATGCAGACGAAACAAACGTGTTGGCTTCAAATCCAAGCGATACACATGATTTCGCTTCAAATCAATGCGAAGTAGAAGGCTTATCTTCGAATCCATGCGAAACAAATGGTTTAGCTTCAAATACCTGTGATATACATGATTTAGCATCAAATGCAGGCGAAGAAAACGAGTTAGCTTCAAATGCATGCGAAATACATGATTTAGCTTCAAATTCATTCGTAACACATGGTTTAGCTTAATATTCATGCGTAGCAAATGGTTCAGCTGCAAATAGTTGTGATATACATGATTTACATTCAACTGCATGCGAAACAATCGAGTTAGCTTCAAATGCATGCGAAACACATGATTTAGCTTGAAATCAATGCGAAGTAGAAGGCTTATCTTCGAATCCATGCAAAACAAAGTGATATAGTTTCAAATGAAGACGAAACAAATGAGTTGTCTTCAAATCCATGCGATACACTTGATTTAGCTTCAAATCAATGCGAAGTAGAAGGCTTGTCTACGAATCCATGCAAAACAAATGGTATATGTTCAAATACTTGTGATATACACGATTTAGCTTCAACTGCATGCGGAGCAAACGAGTTAGCTTCAATTCCAAGGGAAACAAATGATTTAACTTCAAATCAATGCGAAGTAGAAGGCTTAGCTTCAAATCCGTGCGAATCAAATGGTTTAGTTTCAAATGCTTGTGATATACATGATTTAGCTTCAACTGCATGCGATACAAACGAGTTAGCTTCAAATCCATGAGAAACACATGATTTAGCTTTAAATCAATACGAGGAAGATGGCTGATCTTCGAAGCCATGCGAAACAAACGGTTCAGCTTCAAATACTTGTGATATACATGATTTAGCTTCAACTGCATGTGGAACAAACGAGTTAGCTTCAAATCCAAGCGAATCACATGATTTAGCTTCAAATTAATGCGAAGTAGAAGGCTTATCTTCGAATCCATGCAAAACAAAGTGATATAGTTTCAAATGAAGACGAAACAAATGAGTTGTCTTCAAATCCATGCGATACACTTGATTTAGCTTCAAATCAATGCGAAGTAGAAGGCTTGTCTACGAATCCATGCAAAACAAATGGTATATGTTCAAATACTTGTGATATACACGATTTAGCTTCAACTGCATGCGGAGCAAACGAGTTAGCTTCAATTCCAAGGGAAACAAATGATTTAACTTCAAATCAATGCGAAGTAGAAGGCTTAGCTTCAAATCCGTGCGAATCAAATGGTTTAGTTTCAAATGCTTGTGATATACATGATTTAGCTTCAACTGCATGCGATTCAAACGAGTTAGCTTCAAATCCATGAGAAACACATGATTTAGCTTTAAATCAATACGAGGTAGATGGCTGATCTTCGAAGCCATGCGAAACAAATGGTTCAGCTTCAAATACTTGTGATATACATGATTTAGCTTCAACTGCATGTGGAACAAACGAGTTAGCTTCAAATCCAAGCGAATCACATGATTTAGCTTCAAATTAATGCGATGTTGATGGTTTAGCTTCAAATCCATGATAAACAAATGATTTAGCTTCAGATACTTACGATATAAGTGATATAGCTTCAAATGCAGGCGAAAAAAACGAGTTAGCTTCTAATCTATGCGAAACACGTGATTTAGCTTCAAATCAATGCGAACTAGAAGACAGATCTTCGAATCCATGCGAAACAAATGGTTTAGTTACAAATACTTGTGATATGCGTGATTTTGCTTCAACAGCAAGCGAATCAAATGAGTTAGCTTCGAATCCATGCGAAATGCATGATTTAGCTTCAAATCAATGCGAAGTAGAAGGCTTAACTTCAAATCCATGCGAGTTAAATGGTTTAGCTTCTAATACTTGTGATATATATGATTTAGCCTCAAATGCATGCGAAGCAAACGAGTTAGATTCAAATCCATGCGAAACACCCGATTTAGCTTCAAATCAATGCGAAGTAGAAGGCTCAGCTTAAAATCCATGCGAAGCAAATGGTTTAGCTTCAGATACTTGTGATATACATGATTTAACTTCAACTGCATGCGATACAATCGAGTTAGTTTGAAATCCAAGCGAAACACATGACTTAGCTTCAAATCAATGCGAAGTAGAAGGGTTATCTTCAAATCCATGCGAAACAAGTGGTTCAGCTTCAAATATTTGTGATGTGCATGATTTAGCTTCAAATGCATACGAAACAAACGAGTTAGCTTAAAATCCAAGCGAAACACATTATTTAGCTTCAAATCAATGCGAAGTAGAAGACTGATCTTCGAATCCATGCGAAACACATGATTTAGCTTCAAATCAATGCGAACTAGAAGGGTTATCTTCAAATCCATGCGTATCAAGTGGTTTAGCTTCAAATACTTGTCATATACATGATTTTGCATCAACAGCATGCTAAACAAACGGGTTGGCATCAACACCATGCGAAACACATGATTTAGATTCAAATCAATGCGAAGTAGAATTCATATCTTCAAATCCATGCGAAACAAATCGTTTAGCTTCAAATACTTGTGATATACATGATTTAACTTCAACTGCATGTGATACAAACGAGTTAGCTTAAAATCCAAGCGGAACACGTGATTTAGCTTCAAATCCATGCGAAACCATCGAGTTAGCTTCAAATTCAAGCGAAAGATCTGATTTAGCTTCAAATCAATGCGTAGTTAAAGGCTTAGCTTCAAATCCATGCCAAACAAACGAGTCAGCTTCAAATCCATGCCAAACAATTGATTTAGCCTCAAATACCTGCGATATAAGTGATATAGCTTCAAATGCAGGCGGAACAAACAGTTAGCTTCAAATTCATGCGAAACACATGATTTATCTTCAAATCAATGCGAAGTTAAAGGCTTAGCTTCAACTCCATGCGAAACAAACGAGTCAGCTTCAAATCCATGCGGAACATAAGATTTAGCTTCAAATCAGTGCGACGTAGAAGGCTTAGCTTCAAATCCAAGCGAAACTAATGGTATAGATTCAGATAATTGTGATAAACATGATTTAGCTTCAAATCATGCGAAGTAGAAGGATTATCTTCAAATCCGAGCGAAACACATGATTTAGATTCAAATACTTGCGATATAAATGAAATAGTTTCAAATGCAGGCCAAACAAATGAGTTAGCTTCAAATCCATGCGAAACACAAGATTTAGCTTCAAATCAATGCGAAGTAGAAGGCTTATCTTCAAATCCAAGCGCAACAAATGCTTTAGATTCAGATACTTGTGATAAACATGATTTAGCTTCAAATCATGCGAAGTAGAAGGCTTAGCTTCAAATCCGAGCGAAACACATGGTTTAGATTCAAATACTTGCGATATAAATGAAATAGCTTCGAATGCAGACCAAACGAACGAGATATCTTCAAATCCATGCGAAACAAATGATTTAGCTTCAAATCCATGCGAAAAAAATGATTTAGCTTCAAATACTTGCGATATTAGTGATATAGCTTCAAATGCAGGCGGAACACACAGTTAGCTTCAAATTCATGCGAAACACATGATTTAGCTTCAAATCAATGCGAAGTAGAAGGCTGATCTTCGAAACCACGCGAAACAAATGGATTAGCTTCAAATACTTGTGATATACATGATTTAGCTTCAACAGCATGCGAAACGAACATGTTAGCTTCAAATTCAAGAGAAACACATGATTCAGTTTCAAATAAAAGAGAAGTAGATTGCATAGCATCAAATCCAAGCGAAACACATGATTTAGCTTCAAAACAAGTGGTTTACCTTCAAATACTTGTGATATACATGATTAAGCTTCAAATGCAGGCGAAACAAACGAGTGAGCTTCAAATCCAAGCGTAACACATAATTTAACTTGAAATCAATGCAAAGTAGAAGGCTTAGCTTCAAATACATGCGAAACAAACGAATTAGCTTCAAATCCATGCGAAACACATGATTTAGCTTCAAATCAATGCGAAGTATAAGGCTGAACTTCGAATCCTTACGAAACAAATGGTTTAGCTGCAAATACTAGTGATATACATGATTTCGCTTCAACAGCTTGCGAAACAAACGAGATGAATGCAAATCCAAGCGAAACACATGACTTAGTTTCAAATCAATGCGAAACAGATGGCTGATCGTCGAATCCATGCGAAACAAACGAGTTAGCTTCAAATACAAGCGAAGTAGAAGTCTTAGTTTCAAATCCATGCGATACGAATAGTTTAGCTCCAAATACTTGTGATATACATGATTTAGCTTCAACTCCATGCGAAACAGACGCGTTAGCTTCAAATCCATGCGAAACACATGATTTAGCTTCAAATTCATGCGAAGCACATGGTTTAGCTTGATATTCATGCGAAACAAATGGTTCAGATTCAAATACTTGTGATATGCATGATTTCGCTTCAACTGCATGCGAAAGAAACGAGTTAGCTTCAAATCCAAGCGAAACACATGATTTAACTTCAAATCAATGCGAAGTAGAAGGCTTAGCTTCAAATCCATGCGAATCAAATGGTTTAGCTTCAAATACTTGTGATATACATGATTTATATTCAACTGCATGCGACACACACAAGTTAGCTTCAATTCCAAGCGAAACACATGATTAAGCTTCAAATCAATGCGATGTAGAAGTCCTAGCTTCAAATCCATACCAATCAAACGGTTTATCTTCAAATACTTGTGATATACATGATTTAGCTTCAACTACGTGCGAAACAAACATGTTAGCTTCAAATCCAAGCGAAACACATGATTTAGAATCAAATCAATGCGAAGTAGAAGGCTTGGTATGAAATCCATGCGAATCAAGTTCTTTAGCTTCAAATACTTATGATATACATGATTTAGCTTCAACTGCATGCGAAAGAAACGAGTTAGCTTCAAATCCAAGCGTAACACATAATTTAACTTGAAATCAATGCGAAGTAGAAGGCTTAGATTCAAATCCATGCGAACCGAATGATTTGGCTTCAAATACTTGTGAATATATGTGATATAGTTTCAAATGCATGCGGAACAAACAAGTTATCTTCAAATCCGTGCGAAACACATGATTTAGCATCAAATCCATGCGAAGTAGAAGGCTGAGCTTCAAATCCATGCGAACTGCATGATTGAGTTTTAAATACTTGTGATATACATGATTTAGCATCAACTGCATGCGAAACAAACGAGTTAGCATCAAATACAATCGAAACACATAATTTAGCTTCAAATCCATGCGAAACACATAATTTTGCATCAAATCAATGCGAAGTAGAAGGCTTAGCTTCAAATCCTTGCGAACCGAATGATTTGGCTTCAAATACTTGCGAATATAAGTGATATAGCTTCAACTTCATGCGAAACAGACGAGTTATCTTCAAATCCATGCGAAACACATGATTTAGCTTCAAATCAATGCGTATTATAAGGCTTAGCTTCAAATCCATGCGAAACGAATTATTTGGCTTCAAATACTTGCGAATATAAGTGATATAGATTCAACTGCTTGCCAAACAATCGAGTTATCTTCAAATCCATACGAAGCACATGATTTACCTTCAAATCAATGCGAAGTAGTAGGATTAGCATCAAATCCATGCGAGACAAGTTATTTAGCTTCATGTACTTGCGATATAAGTGATATTGCTTCAAATGCATGCGAAACAAATGGTTTAGATTCAGAAACTTGTGATAAACATGATTTAGCTTCAACTGCATGCGAAACAAACGAGTTAGCTTCAAATCTATGCGAAACACATGATTTAACTTCAAATCAATGCGAAGTAGGAGGCTGATCTTCGAAACCACGCGATACAAATGGATTAGCTTCAAATACTTGTGATATACATGATTTAGCTTCAACAGCATGCGAAACGAACATGTTAGCTTCAAATTCAAGAGAAACACATGATTCAGTTTCAAATAAAAGAGAAGTAGATGGCATAGCATCAAATCCAAGCGAAACACATGATTTAGCTTCAAAACAAATGGTTTACCTTCAATAACTTGTGATATACATGATTAAGCTTCAAATGCAGGCGAAACAAACGAGTGAGCTTCAAATCCAAGCGTAACACATAATTTAACTTGAAATCAATGCGAAGTAGAAGGCTTAGAATCAAATCCATGCGAAACAAGTGGTACAGCTTCAAATACTTGTGATGTGCATAATTTAGCTTCAAATGCATGCGAAACAAACGATTAGCTTCAAATCCATGCGAAACACATGATTTAGCTTCAAATCAATGCGAAGTATAAGGCTGAACTTCGAATCCTTACGAAACAAATGGTTTAGCTGCAAATACTAGTGATATACATGATTTCGCTTCAACAGCTTGCGAAACAAACGAGTTGAATTCAAATCCAAGCGAAACACATGACTTAGTTTCAAATCAATGCGAAGCGGATGGCTGATCGTCGAATCCATGCGAAACAAACGAGTTAGCTTCAAATACAAGCGAAGTAGAAGACTTAGTTTCGAATCCATGCGATACGAATAGTTTAGCTCCAAATACTTGTGATATGCATGATTTAGCTTCAACTCCATGCGAAACACACGCGTTTGCTTCAAATCCATGCGAAACACATGATTTAGCTTCAATTGCGTGCGAGTCAAACGAGTTAACTTGAAATCCAAGCGAAACACATGATTCAGCTTCAAATCAATGCGAAGTAGAAGGCTTATTTTGAAATCCATGCGAATCAAATGGTTTAGCGTCAAATAATTGTGATGTACATGATTTAGCTTCAACTGCATGCGAAACAAACGAGATTGCTTTAAATCCGTGCGAAACAGATGATTTAGATTAAAATCAATGCGAAGTAGAAGGCTTATCTTCAAATCCATGCGAATCAAATGGTTGAGCTTCAAAAACTTGGGATATACATGATTCAGCTTCAACTGCATGCGTAACAAACGAGTTAGCTTCAAATCTATGCGAAACACATGATTTAGCTTCAAATTCATTCCAAACACATGGCTTAGCCTGATATTCGTGCGAAACAAATGGTTCAGCTTCAAATACTTGTGATATACATGATTTAGCTTCAACTGCATGTGAAACGAACGTGTTAGCTTCAAATTCAAGAGAAATACATGATTCAGTTTCAAATAAAAGCGAAGTAGATGGCACAGCATCAAATCCATGCGAATCAAATGGTTTAGCTTCAAATACTTGTGATGTGCAAGATTTAACTTCAACTGCATGTGATACAAACGAGTTAGCTTAAAATCCAAGCGTAACACATGATTTAGCTTAACTCAATGCGAAGTAGAAGGCTTATCTTCAAAACCATGCGATACAATTCGTTCAGCTTCAAATACTTGCGATATACATGATTTAACTTCAATTGCATGTGAAACAAACGAGTTAGCTTAAAATCCAAGCGAAACACATGATTTAGCTCAAATCAATGCGATGTAGAAGGCTTAGGTTCAAATCCATGCGAAGTAGAAGGCTTAGCTTCAAATCCATGCGATATAAGTGGTTCAGCTTCAAATACTTGTGATGTGCATGATTTAGCTTCAAATGCAAGCGAAATGAACGAGTTAGCTTCAAATCCATGCGAAACATATGATTTAGCCTCTTATCAATGCGAAGTAGAAGGCTGATCTTCGAATCCTTGCGAAACAAATGGTTTAGCTTCAAATATTTGTGATATACATGATTTAGCTTCAACTGCATTGCGAAACAAACTAGTTAGTTTCAAATCCAAGCGAAACACATGATTAAGCTTCAAATCAATGCGAAGTAGAAGGCTTATCTTTACATCCATGCGAAACAAGTGGTTCAGCTTCCAATACTTGTGATGTGCATAATTTAGCTTCAAATGCATGCGAAACAAACGAGTTAGCTTCAAATCCATGCGAAACACATGATTTAGCTTCAAATCAATGCGAAGTAGAAGGCATAACTTCGAATCCTTACGAAACAAATGGTTTAGCTTCAAATACTTGCTTTATTCATCGTTTAGATTCAACTGCATGCGAAAAAAAGAGTTAGCTTCAAATCCAAGCGAAAAACATGATTTAGCATCAAGTCAACTCGAAGTTGAAGGCTTAGCTTCAAATCCATGCGAAACAAATGGTTTAGCTTCAAATACTTGTGATATACATGATTTAGCTTCAAATGCAGGCGACACAAACGAGTTATCTTCAAATCCATGCGAAACACATGATTTAGTATCAAATCAATGCGAAGCCAAAGTCTGAGCGTCAAATCCTTGCGAAACGAATGGTTTAGCTTCAAATACTTGCGAATATAAGTGATATAGCTTCAAATGCAGGCGACACAAACGAGTTAGCTTTAAATCCATGCAAAAGTCATGATTTACCTTCAAATCAATGCGAATTAGGAGGCTGATCTTCGAATCCATGCGAAACAAATGGCTCAGACTCAAGTACTTGTGTTATACATGATTTAGCTTCAACAGTATGCGAAACAAACGAGTTAGCTTCAAATCCTAGCGATAGACATGATTTAGCTTCAAATCAATGCGAAGTAGAAGACTTACCTTCGAATCCATGCGAAACAAATGGTTTAGCTTCTACTACTTGTGATATACATGATTTAGCTTCAACTGCATGCGAAACAAACGAGTTAGCTTCAAATCCTTTTGAAACACATGATTTAGTATCAAATCAATGCGAAGCAGAAGGCTTAGCGTCAAATCCATGCGAAACGAATGGTTTAGCTTCAAATACGTGCGAATATAAGTGATATAGCTTCAAATGCAAACGACACAACCGAGTTAGCTTCAAATCCATGCGAAACACATGATTTAACTTCCAATCAATGTGAAGTAGAAGGCTTAGCTTCAAATCTATGTGAAACAAATGGTTCAGCTTCAAATACTTGTGATGTACATGATTTAGCATCAACTGCATGCGAAACAAACGTGTTAGCTTCAAATCCATGCCAAATACATGATTTAGCTTCAATTCAATACGAAGTAGAAGGCTTATCATCGAATCCAAGCGAAACAAATGGTTCAGCTTCAAATACTTGTGATATACGTGATTTAGCTTCAACTTCATGCGAAATCAACGAATTAGCTTCAAATCCTTTCGAAACACATGACTTAGCTCCAAATACATTCGAAACACATGATTTAGCTTAATATTCATGCCAAACAAAAGGTTCAGCTTCAAATACTTATGATATACATGATTTAGCTTCAACAGCAAGCGATACAAACGAGCTAGCTTCAAATCCATGCGAATCACATGACTTAGCATCAAATTAATGCGAAGTAGAAGGCTTACCTTCGAATCCAAGCGAAACAAATGGTTTAGATTCAAACACTTGTGATATACATGATTTACAGTCAACAGTAAGAGAAACAAACGAGTTAGCTTCAAATCCATGCGAAACACATGATTTAGCATCAAATCAATGCGAAGTAGAAGGCTTACCTTCGAATCCACACGAAACAGATGGTTTAGCTTCAAATACTTGTGATGTACATGATTTAGCATCGACTGCATGCGAAACAAACGAGTTAGCTTCAAATCCAAGCGAAACATATGATTTAGCTTCAAATCAATGCGAAGTAGAAGGCTGATCTCCGAAACCACACGAAACAGATTGTTTGGCTTCAAATACTTGTGTTATACATGACTTAGCTTCAACACCATGCGAAACAAAGGTGTTAGCTTCAAATCCATGCGAAATACATGATTTAGCTTCAATTCAATACGAAGTAGAATGCTGATCTTCTAATCCATGCGAATCAAACGGCTTAGCATCAAACCCTTGTGATATACATGATTTAGCTTCAACTGCATGCAAAACAAACGAGTTATCTTTAAATCTATGCGAAACACATGATTTAGCTCCAAATCAATGCGAAGTGAAAGGCTTAGCTTCAAATCCGTGCGAAACACGTGATTTAGCTTCAAATTCATTCGAAATACATGGTTTAGCGTACTATTCATGGGAATCAAATGGTTCAGATTCAAATACTTGTGATATACATCATATAGCTTCAAATGCAGGCGAAACAAACGAGTCAGCTTCAAATCCATGCGAAACACATGATTTAGCTTCAAATGAATGCGAAGTAGAAGGCTAATCTTCGAATCCAAGCGAAACACATGAGTTAGCTTCAAATCAATGCGAAGTAGAAGGCTTATCTTCAAATCCATGCGAAACAAATGCTTTAGCTAAGAATACTTGTGATATATATGATATAGATTCAACACCATGCGAAACAAACCAAATACCTTCAAATCTAAAGGAATCACATGATTCTGCTTCAAATCAATGCGAAGTAGAAGGCTGATCTTCGAATCCTTGCGAAACAAATGGTTTAGCTTCAAATACTTGTGATATACATGATTTAGCTTCAGCAGCATGCGAAACAAACGAGTTAGCTCGAAATCCAAGCGAAACATATGATTTAGCTTCAAATCAATGCGAAGGAGAAGGCTTATCTTCAAATGCATGCGAAACAAATGGTTTAGCTTCAAATACTTGTTTTATACATGATTTAGTTTCAACTGCATGCGAAACAAACGAGTTAGCTTCAAATCCAAGCGAAAAACATGAGTTTGCATCAA
The DNA here is from genome assembly GCF_051020955.1 of Megalopta genalis. Classification (NCBI taxonomy): domain Eukaryota; kingdom Metazoa; phylum Arthropoda; class Insecta; order Hymenoptera; family Halictidae; genus Megalopta; species Megalopta genalis. The sequence continues at coordinate 199,762 of NW_027476127.1, forward strand.
GTCAACACGAAGTTAAGGCTTAGCTTCAAATCCATTCGAATTAACTGGTTTAGCTTCAAATAACTGTGATATATATGATTTAGCTTCAACTGCATTGCGAAACAAACTAGTTAGTCTCAAATCCAAGCGAAACACATGATGTAGCTTCAAATCAATGCGAAGTAGAAGGCTTATCTTCAAATCCATGCGAAACAAGTGGTTCAGCTTCAAATACTTGTGATGTGCATGATTTAGATTCAAATGCAAGCGAAACGAACGAGTTAGCTGCAAATGCAAGCGAAACACTTGATTTAGCCTCAAATCAATGCGAAGTAGAAGCCTTAGCTTCAAATCCGTGCTAATCAAAAGTTGTAGCTTCAAATACTTGTGATATTCATGATTTAGCTTCAAATCAATGCGAAGTAGAATGCTTAGCTTCAAATCCGTGCGAATCAAACGTTGTAGCTTCAAATACTTGTGATATTTATGATTTAGCTTCAACTGCATGCGAAACAGATGGTTCAGCTTCAAATACTTGTGATATACATGATTTAGATTCAACTTCATACAAAACCAACGAGTTAGCTTCAAATCCAAGCGAATCACATGATTTAGAATCAAATCAATGCGAAGTAGAAGGCTTAGTTTCAAATCCAGCGAAACGAATAATTTACCTTAAAATACTTGCGAATATCACTGATATAGCTTCAAATGCAGGCGAAACAATTGAGTTAGCTTCAAATCCTAGCGATAGACATGATTTAGCGTCAAATGAATGCGAAGTAGAAGGCTTATTTTCGAATCCATGCGAAACAAATGGTTTAGCTTCAATTATATGTGATATACATGATTTAGCTTCAAATGCATGCGAAACGAACGAGTTAGCTTCAAATCCATTCAAAACACATGATTTAGCTTCAAATGAATGCGAAGTAGAAGGCTGATCTTCGAAACCATGCGAAACGAATGGTTTAGCTTCAAATACTTGCGAATATAAGTGATATAGCTTCAAATGCAAGCGACGCAAACGAGTTAGCTTCAAGTCCACTCAAAACACATGATTTAGCTTCAAATCCATGCGAAACTCATGATTTAGCTTCAAATCAATGCGATGTAGAAGGCTGATCTTCGAATCCATGCGAATCAAATGGTTTAGCTTCAAATACTTGTGATATGCGTGATTTTGCTTCAACTGCATGCAAAACCAACGAGATAGCTTCAGAACCAGCCAAACGAATGATTTAGCTTCAAATACTTGCGAATATCTCTGATATAGCTTCAAATGCAGGTGAAACAAACGAGTTAGCTTTAAATCCATGCAAAAGACATGATTTACCATCAAATCAATGCGAATTAGGAGGCTGATCTTCGAATCCATGCGAAACAAATGGCTCAGACTCAAGTACTTGTGTTATACATGATTTAGCTTCAACAGTATGCGAAACAAACGAGTTAGCTTCAAATCCTAGCGATAGACATGATTTAGCTTCAAATCAATGCGAAGTAGAAGACTTACCTTCGAATCGACACGAAACAGATGGTTTAGCTTCAAATACTTGTGATGTACATGATTTAGCATCAACTGCATGCGAAACAAACGTGTTAGCTTCAAATCCATGCCAAATACATGATTTAGCTTCAATTCAATACGAAGTAGAAGGCTTATCATCGAATCCAAGCGAAACAAATGGTTCAGCTTCAAATACTTGTGATATACGTGATTTAGCTTCAACTTCATGCGAAATCAACGAATTAGCTTCAAATCCTTTCGAAACACATGACTTAGCTCCAAATACATTCGAAACACATGATTTAGCTTAATATTCATGCCAAACAAAAGGTTCAGCTTCAAATACTTATGATATACATGATTTAGCTTCAACAGCAAGCGATACAAACGAGCTAGCTTCAAATCCATGCGAATCACATGACTTAGCATCAAATCAATGCGAAGTAGAAGGCTTACCTTCGAATCCATGCGAAACAAATGGTTTAGATTCAAACACTTGTGATATACATGATTTACAGTCAACAGTAAGAGAAACAAACGAGTCAGCTTCAAATCCATGCGAAACACATGATTTAGCTTCAAATGAATGCGAAGTAGAAGGCTAATCTTCGAATCCAAGCGAAACACATGATTTAGCTTCAAATCAATGCGAAGTAGAAGGCTTAGCTTCAAATCCATGCGAATCAAATGGTTTAGCTTCAGATTCTTGCGATATACATGAGTTAGATTCAACAGCATGCGAAACAAACGAGTTAGCTTCAACTCCATGCGCAATACGTGATTTAGCTTCAAATCAATGCGAAGTAGAAGGCTTACCTTCGAATACCATGCGAAACAAATGGTGTAGCTTCAAATACCTGTGATATACATGATTTAACATCAAATGCAGGCGAAGAAAACGAGTTAGCTTGAAATCCAAGCGAAACACATGATTTAGCTTCAAATCAATGCGAAGTGAAAGGCTTAGCTTCAAATCCGTGCGAAACACGTGATTTAGCTTCAAATCCATGCGAAACTCATGTTTTAGCATCTAATCAATGCGAAGTAGAAGGCTGATCTTCGAATCCATGCGATGCAAATGGTTTAGCTTCAAATACTTGTGATATACATGATTTACCTTCAACAGCATGCGAAACAAACGAGTTAATTCAAGTCCAAGCGAAAAACATGATTTATCATCAAGTCAACGCGAAGTTGACGGCTTAGCTTCAAATCCATGCGAAACGAATGATTTAGCTACACATACTTGAGAATATAAGTGCTATAGCTTCAAATGCAGGTGAAACAAACGAGTTAGCTTCAAATCCATGCGAAGCATATGATTTAACTTCAAATCAATGCGAAGTAGAAGGCTGATATTCGAATCCATGCGAAACAAATGGTTTAGCTTCAAATACTTGTGATACACTTGATTTAGCTTCAACAGCATGCGAACCAAACGAGTTAGCTTCAAATCCATGCGAAACTCATGATTTAGCTTCAAATCAATGCGATGTAGAAGGCTGATCTTCGAATCCATCCGAATCAAATGATTTAGCTTCAAATACTTGTGATATGCGTGATTTTGCTTCAACTGCATGCAAAACCAACAAGTTAGCTTCAAATCCAAGCGAAACATATGATTTAGATTCAAATCAATGCGAAGTAGAAGGCTTAGCTTCAAATCCAGCGAAACGAATGATTTAGCTTCAAATACTTGCGAATATCTCTGATTTGCTTCAAATGCAGGTGAAACAAACGAGTTAGCTTTAAATCCATGCAAAAGACATGATTTAGCTTCAAATAAATGCGAATTAGGAGGCTGATCTTCGAATCCATGCGAAACAAATGGTTTAGCTTCTACTACTTGTGATATACATGATTTAGCTTCAACTGCATGCGAAACAAACGAGATATCTTCAAATCCTTTCGAAACACATGATTTAGTATCAAATCAATGCGAAGCAGAAGGCTTAGCGTCAAATCCATGCGAAACGACTGATTTACAAACGAGTTTTTTTTTGAAATCCATGCGAATCAATTTCTTTATTTTCAAATACTTATGATATTCATGATTTAGCTTCAACTGCTTGGGAAGCATACGAGTTAACTTCAAATCCATTCAAAACACATGATTTAGCTTCAAATCCATGTGAAACTCATGATTTAGCTTCAAATCAATGCGATGTAGAAGGCTGATCTTCGAATCCATCCGAATCAAATGGTTTAGCTTCAAATACTTGTGATATGCGTGATTTTGCTTCAACTGCATGCAAAGCCAACGAGTTAGCTTCAAATCCAAGCGAAACATATGATTTAGATTCAAATCAATGCGAAGTAGAAGGCATAGCTTCAAATCCAGCGAAACGAATGATTTAGATTCAAATACTTGCGAATATCTCTGATATAGCTTCAAATGCAGGTGAAACAAACGGGTTAGCTTTAAATCCATGCAAAAGACATGATTTAACTTCAAATCAATGCGAATTAGGAGGCTGATCTTCGAATCCATGCGAAACATATGGCTCAGGCTCAAATACTTGTGTTATACATGATTTACCTTCAACAGTATGCGAAACAAACGAGTTACCTTCAAATCCTAGCGATGGACATGATTTAGCTTCAAATCAATGCGAAGTAGAAGGCTTATCTTCGAATCCATGCGAAACACATGATTTAGCTTCAAATCAATGCGAAGTGGAAGGCTTATCTTCGAATCCATGCGAAACGAATAGTTTAGCTTCAAATGCTTGTGATATACATGATTTAGCTTCAACAGCATGCAAAACAAACGAGTTCGATACAAATCCATGCGAAACACATGATTTAGCTTCAAATCAATGCGATGTGGAAGGCTAATCTTCGAATCCATGCGAAACAAATGATTTAGCTTCAAATACTTGTGATATACATGATTTATCTTCAACAGCATGCGAAACAAACGAGTTAGCTTCAAGTCCAAGCGAAAAACATGATTTATCATCAAGTCAACGCGAAGTTGACGGCTTAGCTTCAAATCCATGCGAAACGAATGATTTAGCTTCACATACTTGAGAATATAAGTGATATAGCTTCAAATGCAGGTGAAACAAACGAGTTAGCTTCAAACCCATGCGAAACACATGTTTTAGCATCTAATCAATGCGAAGTAGAAGGCTTATCTTCGAATCCATGCGAAGCAAATTGTTATCTTCAAATACTTGTGATACCCTTGATTTAGCTTCAACAGCATGCGAAATAAAAGAGTTAGCTTCAAATCCATGCGAAACACATGATTTAGCTTCAAATCAATGCGAAGTAGGTGGCTTATCTTCGATTCCATACGATACAAATGGTTTAGCTTCAAATACTTGTGATATACATGATTTAGCTTCAACAGCATGCGAAAAAAACGAGTTATCTTCAAATACATGCGAAACGCATGATTTAGCTTCAAATCAATGCGAAGTAGAAGGGTTATCTTCGAATCCATGCGAACGAAATGGTTTAGCTTCACATACTTGTGATATACATGATTTATCTTCAACAGCATGCGAAATAAACGAGTTAGATTCAAATCCATGCGAAACACATGATTTAGCTTCAAATCAATGCGAAGTAGAAGGGTTATCTTCGAATCCATGCGAAACAAATGGTTTAGCTGCAAATACTTGTGATATACATGATTTTGCTTCAACTGCATGCGAAACAAACGAGATAGCTTCAAATCCATGCGAAACAAATGATTTAGCTTCAAATACTTGTGATATACATGATTTAGCTTCAACAGCATGCGAAACAAACGAGTTAGCTTCAAGTCCAAGCGAAAAACATGATTTATCATCAAGTCAACGCGAAGTTGACGGCTTAGCTTCAAATCCATGCGAAACGAATGATTTAGCTTCACATACTTGAGAATATAAGTGATATAGCTTCAACAGCATGCGAAACAAACGAGTTAGCTTCAAACCCATGCGAAACACATGTTTTAGCATCTAATCAATGCAAAGTAGAAGGCTGATCTTCGAATCCATGCGAAGCAAATTGTTATCTTCAAATACTTGTGATACACTTGATTTAGCTTCAACAGCATGCGAAATAAACGAGTCAGCTTCAAATCCATGAGAATCACATGATTTTGCTTCAAATCAATGCGAAGTAGGTGGCTTATCTTCGATTCCATGCGATACAAATGGTTTAGCTTCAAATACTTGTGATATACATGATTTAGCTTCAACAGCATGCGAAACAAACGAGTTAGCTTCAAATCCTTGCGAAACAAATGATTTAGCATCAAATCAATGCGAAGTAGAAGGCTGATCTTCGAATCCATGCGAAGCAAATGGTTTAGCTTCAAATACTTGTGATGTACATGATTTAGCTTCAACAGCATGCGAAAGAAACGAGTTAGCTTCAAATCCATGCGAAACACATGAATTAGCTTCAAATCAATACGAATTAGAAGGGTTATCTTGGAATCCATGCGAAACGTATGATATAGCTTCAAATACTTGTGATATACATGATTTAGTTTCAACCGCATGCGAAACAAATGAGTTAGCTTCAAATCCAAGCGAAACACATGATTTAGCCTCAAATCAATGCGAAGTAGAAGGCTTAGCTTCGAATAAATGCGGCACAAATGGATTACCTTGATATACCTGTGATATACATGATTTAGCTTCAACTACAAACAAAACAAACGAGTTAGCTTCAAATCCATGCGAAGTAGGAGGCTTATCTTCGAATCCATGCGAAACAAATGGTTTAGCTTCAAATACTTGTGATATACATGATTTAGCTTCAACAGCATGCGAAACAAACGAGTTAGCTTCAAATCCATGCGAAACACATGATTTAGATTAAAATCAATGCGAAGTAGAAGGGTTACCTTCGAATCCATGCGAAACAAATGGTTTAGCCGCAAATACTTGTGATATACATGATTCAGCTTCAACTGCTAGCGAAACAAACGAGTCAGCTTCAAATCCATGCGGAACACATGATTTAGCTTCAAATCAATACGAAGTGGAAGGCTTATCTTCGAATCCATGCGAAACGAATAGTTTAGCTTCAAATACTTGCGAATATCACTGATATAGCTTCAAATGCAGGCGAAACAAACGAGTTAGCTTTAAATCCATGCAAAAGACACGATTTACCTTCAAATCAATGCGAAGTAGAAGGCTTAGTTTGAAAACCATGCTAATCAAGTTCTTTAGCTTCAAATACTTATGACATACATGATTTAGCTTCAACTGCTTGGGAAGCAAACGAGTTATCTACAAATCCATTCAAAACACATGATTTAGCTTCAAATAAACGCGAATTAGGAGGCTGTTCTTCGAATCCATGCGAAACAAATGGCTCAGGCTCAAATACTTGTGTTATACATGATTTACCTTCAACAGTATGCGAAACAAACGAGTTACCTTCAAATCCTAGCGATGGACATGATTTAGCTTCAAATCAATGCGAAGTAGAAGGCTTATCTTCGAATCCATGCGAAACACATGATTTAGCTTCAAATCAATGCGAAGTGGAAGGCTTATCTTCGAATCCATGCGAAACGAATAGTTTAGCTTCAAATGCTTGTGATATACATGATTTAGCTTCAACAGCATGCAAAACAAACGAGTTCGATACAAATCCATGCGAAACACATGATTTAGCTTCAAATCAATGCGATGTGGAAGGCTAATCTTCGAATCCATGCGAAACAAATGATTTAGCTTCAAATACTTGTGATATACATGATTTATCTTCAACAGCATGCGAAACAAACGAGTTAGCTTCAAGTCCAAGCGAAAAACATGATTTATCATCAAGTCAACGCGAAGTTGACGGCTTAGCTTCAAATCCATGCGAAACGAATGATTTAGCTTCACATACTTGAGAATATAAGTGATATAGCTTCAAATGCAGGTGAAACAAACGAGTTAGCTTCAAACCCATGCGAAACACATGTTTTAGCATCTAATCAATGCGAAGTAGAAGGCTGATCTTCGAATCCATGCGAAGCAAATTGTTATCTTCAAATACTTGTGATACCCTTGATTTAGCTTCAACAGCATGCGAAATAAAAGAGTTAGCTTCAAATCCATGCGAAACACATGATTTAGCTTCAAATCAATGCGAAGTAGGTGGCTTATCTTCGATTCCATACGATACAAATGGTTTAGCTTCAAATACTTGTGATATACATGATTTAGCTTCAACAGCATGCGAAAAAAACGAGTTATCTTCAAATACATGCGAAACGCATGATTTAGCTTCAAATCAATGCGAAGTAGAAGGGTTATCTTCGAATCCATGCAAACGAAATGGTTTAGCTTCACATACTTGTGATATACATGATTTATCTTCAACAGCATGCGAAATAAACGAGTTAGATTCAAATCCATGCGAAACACATGATTTAGCTTCAAATCAATGCGAAGTAGAAGGGTTATCTTCGAATCCATGCGAAACAAATGGTTTAGCTGCAAATACTTGTGATATACATGATTTAGCTTCAACTGCATGCGAAACAAACGAGATAGCTTCAAATCCATGCGAAACAAATGATTTAGCTTCAAATACTTGTGATATACATGATTTAGCTTCAACAGCATGCGAAACAAACGAGTTAGCTTCAAGTCCAAGCGAAAAACATGATTTATCATCAAGTCAACGCGAAGTTGACGGCTTAGCTTCAAATCCATGCGAAACGAATGATTTAGTTTCACATACTTGAGAATATAAGTGATATAGCTGCAACAGCATGCGAAACAAACGAGTTAGCTTCAAACCCATGCGAAACACATGTTTTAGCATCTAATCAATGCAAAGTAGAAGGCTGATCTTCGAATCCATGCGAAGCAAATTGTTATCTTCAAATACTTGTGATACACTTGATTTAGCTTCAACAGCATGCGAAATAAACGAGTCAGCTTCAAATCCATGAGAATCACATGATTTTGCTTCAAATCAATGCGAAGTAGGTGGCTTATCTTCGATTCCATGCGATACAAATGGTTTAGCTTCAAATACTTGTGATATACATGATTTAGCTTCAACAGCATGCGAAACAAACGAGTTAGCTTCAAATCCTTGCGAAACAAATGATTTAGCATCAAATCAATGCGAAGTAGAAGGCTGATCTTCGAATCCATGCGAAGCAAATGGTTTAGCTTCAAATACTTGTGATGTACATGATTTAGCTTCAACAGCATGCGAAAGAAACGAGTTAGCTTCAAATCCATGCGAAACATATGATATAGCTTCAAATACTTGTGATATACATGATTTAGCTTCAACAACATGCTAAACAAACGAGTTAGCTTCAAGTCCAAACGAAAAACATGATTTAGTATCAAGTCAACGCGAAGTTGATGGCTTTGCTTCAAATAAATGCGAAACGAATGATTTAGCTTCACATACTTGTGAATATAAGTGATATAGCTTCAAATGCAGGCGAAACAAACGAGTTAGCTTCAAACCCATGCTAAACACATGATTTAGCATCAAATCAATGCGAAGTAGGAGGCTTATCTTCGAATCCATGCGAAACAAATGGTTTAGCTTCAAATACTTGTGATATACATGATTTAGCTTCAACTGCATGCGAAAAAAACGAGTTAAGCTTAAAATCCATGCGGAAAACATGATTTAGCCGTAAATCAATGCGAAGTAGAAGGCTGATCTTCGAATCCATGCGTAACAAATGGTTTAGCTTCAAATACTTGTGATATACATGATTTAGCTTAAACAGCATACGAAATAAACGAGTTAGATTCAAATTCATGCGAAACACATGATTTAACTTCAAATCAATGCGAAGTAGAAGGGTTACCTACGAATCCATGCGAAACAAATGGTTTAGCCGCAAATACTTTTGATATACATGATTCGGCTTCAACTGCCTAGGAAACAAACGAGTTAGCTTCAAATCCATGCGAAACACATGAATTAGCATCAAGTCAACGCGAAGTTGATGGCTTAGATTCAAATTCATGCAAAACGAATGATTTAGCTACACATATTTGAAAATATAAGTGATATGGCTTCAAATGCAGGCGAAACAAACGAGTTAGCTTCAAACCCATGCGATACACATGATTTAGCATCTAATCAATGCGAAGTAGAAGGATGATCTTCGAATCCATGCGAAGCAAATGGTTTAGCTTCAAATACTTGTGATATGCATGATTTAGCTTCAACAGAATGCGAAACAATCGAGTTAGCTTCAAATCCATGCGAAACGCATGATTTACCATCTAATAAATGCGAATTAGAAGGGTTATCTTGGAATCCATGCGAAACAAATGGTTTAGCTTCAAATACTTGTGATATACATGATTTAGTTTCAACAGCATGCGAAACAAACGAGTTAGATTCAAATCCATGCGAAACACATGATTTAGCTTCAAATCAATGCGAAGTAGAAGGCTTATCTACGAATCCATGCGAAACAAATAGATTAGCTTCATATACTTGTGATATACATGATTTAGCTTCAACAGCATGCGAAACAAACGAGTTAGCTTCAAATCCATGCGGAACACATGATTTAGCTTCAAATGAATGCGAAGTGGAAGGCTTATCTTCGAAACCATGCGAAACAAATGGTTTAGCTTTAAATACTTGTGATATACAAGACTTAGCTTCAACAGCATGCGAAACAAACGAGTTAGCTTCAAATCCATGCGAAACACATGATTTAGCTTCAAATCAATGCGAATTAGAAGGGTTATCTTCGAATCCATGCGAAACATATGATATAGCTTCAAATACTTGTGATATACATGATTTAGCTTCAACAGCATGCGAAACAAACGAGTTATCTTCAGATCCATGCGAAACACATGATTTAGATTAAAATCAATGCGAAGTAGAAGGCTTATCTTCGAATCCATGCGAAACAAATGATATAGCTTCAAATACTTGTGATATTCATGATTTAGCTTCAACAGCATGCGAAACAAACGAGTTAGCGTCAAATCCATCCGGAACACATGATTTAGCTTCAAATCAATGCGAAGTAGAAGGGTTACCTTCGAATCCATGCGAAACAAATGGTTTAGCCGCAAATACTTGTGATATACATGACTTAGCTTCAACAGCATGCGAAACAAACGAGTTAGCTTCAAATCCATGCGAAACGAATGATTTAGCTTCAAATCAATGCGAAGTAGAAGTGTTACCTTCGAATCCATGCGAAACAAATGGTTTAGCCGCAAATACTTGTGATATACATGATTCAGCTTCCACTGCATGCGAAACAATCGAGTTAGCTTCGAATCCATGCGGAACACATGATTTAGCTTCAAATCAATGCGAAGTAGAAGGGTTACCTTCGAATCCATGCGAAACAAATGGTTTAGCTTGAAATACTTGTGATATACATGACTTAGCTTCAACAGCATGCGAAACAAACGAGTTAGCTTCAAATCCATGCGAAACACATGATTTAGCTTCAAATCAATGCGAATTAGAAGGGTTATCTTCGAATCCATGCGAAACATATGATATAGCTTCAAATACTTGTGATATACATGATTTAGCTTCAACAGCATGCGAAACAAACGAGTTATCTTCAGATCCATGCGAAACACATGATTTAGATTAAAATCAATGCGAAGTAGAAGGCTTATCTTCGAATCCATGCGAAACGAATAGTTTAGCTTCAAATACTTTTGATATACATGATTCAGCTTCAACCGCATGCTAAACAAACGAGTTAGCTTCAAATCCATGCGAAACACATGAATTATCATCACGTCAACGCGAAGTTGATGGCTTAGCTTCAAATCCATGCAAAACGAATGATTTAGCTTCACATACTTGAAAATATAAGTGATATGGCTTCAAATGCAGGCGAAACAAACGAGTTAGCTTCAAACCCATGCGAAACACATGATTTAGCATCTAATCAATGCGAAGTAGAAGGCTGACCTTCGAATCCATGCGAAGCAAATGGTTTAGCTTCAAATACTTGTGATATACATGATTTAGCTTTAACAGCATGCGAAACAAACGAGGTAGCTTCAAATCCATGCGAACACATGATTTAGCTTCAAATCAATGCGAAGTAGGAGGCTTATCTTCGAATCCATGCGAAACAAATGGTTTAGCTTCAAATACTTGTGATATGCATGATTTAGCTTCAACAGAATGCGAAACAAACGAGTTAGCTTCAAATACATGCGAAACGCATGATTTAGCTTCAAATCAATGCGAAGTAGAAGTGTTACCTTGAATCCATGCGAAACAAATGGTTTAGCCGCAAATACTTGTGATATACATGATTCAGCTTCAACTGCATGCGAAACAAACGAGTTAGCTTCAAATCCATGCGGAACACATGATTTTGCTTCAAATGAATGCGAAGTGGAAGGCTTATCTTCGAATCCATGCGAAACAAATGGTTTAGCTTCAAATACTTGTGATATACATGACTTATCTTCAACAGCATGCGAAACAAACGAGTTAGCTTCAAATCCATGCTAAACACATGATTTAGCATCTAATCAATGCGAAGTAGAAGGCTAATCTTCGAATCCATGCGAAACAAATGATATAGCTTCAAATACTTGTGATATACATGATTTAGCTTCAACAGCATGCGAAACAAACGAGTTAGCTTCAAATCCATGCAAAACACATGATTTAGCATCTAATCAATGCGAAGTAGAAGGCTGATCTTCGAATCCATGCGAAACAAATGGTTTAGCTTCAAATACTTGTGATACACTTGATTTAGCTTCAACAGCATGCGAAGCAAACGAGTTAGCTTCAAATCCATGCGAACACATGATTTAGCTTCAAATCAATGCGAAGTAGGAGGCTTATCTTCGAATCCATGCGAAACAAATGGTTTAGCTTCAAATACTTGTGATATACATGATTTAGCTTCAACAGCATGCGAAACAAACGAGTTAAGCTTAAAATCCATGCGGAAAACATGATTTAGCCGTAAATCAATACGAAGTAGAAGGCTGATCTTCGAATCCACGCGTAACAAATGGTTTAGCTTCAAATACTTGTGATACACTTGATTTAGCTTCAACAGCATGCGAAGCAAACGAGTTAGCTTCAAATCCATGCGAACACATGATTTAGCTTCAAATCAATGCGAAGTAGGAGGCTTATCTTCGGATCCATGCGAAACAAATGGTTTAGCTTCAAATACTTGTGATATACATGATTTAGCTTCAACAGCATGAGAAACAAACGAGTTAGCTTCAAATCCATGCGAAACACATGATTTAGCCTCAAATCAATGCCAATTAGAAGGGTTATCTTGGAATCCATGCGAAACAAATGGTTTAGCTTCAAATACTTGTGATATACATGATTTAGCTTCAACAGCATTGCGAAACAAACGAGTTGACTTCAAGTCCAAGCGAAAGACATGATTTATCATCAAGTCAACGCGAAGTTGACGGCTTAGCTTCAAATCCATGCGAAACGAGTGATTTAGCTTCACATACTTGAGAACATATGTGATATAGCTTCAAATGCAGACGAAACGAACGAGTTAGCTTCAAACCCATGCGAAACACATGATTTAGCATCTAATAAATGCGAAGTAGAAGGCTGATGTTCGAATCCATGCGAAACGAATGATTTAGCTTCACATACTTGAGAATATAAGTGATATAGCTTCAAATGCAGGCGAAACAAACGAGTTAGCTTCATACCCATGCGAAACACATGATTTAGCTTCAAATCAATGCGAATTAGAAGGGTTATATTCGAATCCATGCGAAACATATGATATAGCTTCAAATACTTGTGATATACATGATATAGCTTCAACAGCATGCGAAACAAACGAGTTAGCTTCAAATCCATGCGAAACACATGATTTAGATTAAAATCAATGCGAAGTAGAAGGCTTATCTTCGGATCCATGCGAAACAAATGGTTTAGCTTCAAATACTTGTGATATACATGATTTAGCTTCAACAGCATGAGAAACAAACGAGTTAGCTTCAAATCCATGTGAAACACATGATTTAGCTTCAAATCAATGCGAATTAGAAGGGTTATCTTGGAATCCATGCGAAACAAATGGTTTAGCTTCAAATACTTGTGATATACATGATTCAGCTTCAACTGCATGCGAAACAAACGAGTCAGCTTCAAATCCATGCGGAACACATGATTTAGCTTCAAATCAATGCGAAGTGGAAGGCTTATCTTCGAATCCATGCGAAACGAATAGTTTAGCTTCAAATACTTTTGATATACATGATTCAGATTCAACTGCCTGCGAAACAAACGAGTTAGCTTCAAATCCATGCGAAACACATGAATTAGCATCAAGTCAACGCGAAGTTGATGGCTTAGCTTCAAATCCATGCAAAACGAATGATTTAGCTTCACATACTTGATAATATAAGTGATATGGCTTCAAACGCAGGCGAAACAAACGAGTTAGCTTCAAACCCATGCGAAACACATGATTTAGCATCTAATCAATGCGAAGTAGAAGGCTGATCTTCGAATCCATGCGAAGCAAATGGTTTAGCTTCAAATACTTGTGATATACATGATTTAGTTTCAACAGCATGCGAAACAAACGAGTTAGATTCAAATCCATGCGAAACACATGATTTAGATTAAAATCAATGCGAAGTAGAAGGCTTATCTTCGGATCCATGCGAAACAAATGGTTTAGCTTCAAATACTTGTGATATACATGATTTAGCTTCAACAGCATGAGAAACAAACGAGTTAGCTTCAAATCCATGTGAAACACATGATTTAGCTTCAAATCAATGCGAATTAGAAGGGTTATCTTGGAATCCATGCGAAACAAATGGTTTAGCTTCAAATACTTGTGATATACATGATTTAGCTTTAACAGCATGCGAAATAAACGAGTTAGCTTCAAATCCATGCGGAACACATGATTTAGCTTCAAATGAATGCGAAGAGGAAGGCTTAGCTTCGAATCCATGCGAAACAAATGGTTTAGCTTCAAATACTTGTGATATACATGACATAGCTTCAACAGCATGCGAAATAAACGACTTAGCTTCAAATCCATGCGAAACACGTTATTTAGCTACAAATCAATGCGAAGTAGGTGGCTTATCTTCGATTCCATGCGATACAAATGGTTTAGCTTCAAATAATTGTGATATACATGATTTAGCTTCAACAGCATGCGAAACAAACGAGTTAGCTTCAAATCCATGCGAAACAAACGACTTAGCAGCAAATCAATGCGAAGTAGAAGGCTGACCTTCGAATCCATGCGAAGCAAATGGTTTAGCTTCAAATACTTGTGATATACATGATTCAGCTTCAACTGCATGCGAAACAAACGAGTTAGCTTCAAATCCATGCGGAACACATGATTTTGCTTCAAATCAATGCGAAGTGGAAGGCTTATCTTCGAATCCATGCGAAACGAATAGTTTAGCTTCAAATACTTTTGATATACATGATTCAGCTTCAACTGCCTAGGAAACAAACGAGTTAGCTTCAAATCCATGCGAAACACATGAATTAGCATCAAGTCAACGCGAAGTTGACTGCTTAGCTTCAAATCCATGCGAAACGAATGATTTAGCTTCACATATTTGAAAATATAAGTGATATGGCTTCAAATGCAGGCGAAACAAACGAGTTAGCTTCAAACCCATGCGATGCACATGATTTAGCATCTAATCAATGCGAAGTAGAAGGCTGATCTTCGAATCCATGCGAAGCAAATGGTTTTGCTTCAAATACTTGTGATATACATTATTTCGTTTCAACAGCATGCGAAACAAACGAGTTAGATTCAAATCCATGCGAAACACATGATGTAGCTTCAAATCAATGCGAAGTAGAAGGGTTACCTTCGAATCCATGCGAAACAAATGGTTTAGCCGCAAATACTTGTGATGTACATGATTCAGCTTCAACTGCATGCGAAACAGACGAGTTAGCTTCAAATCCATGCGGAACACATGATTTAGCTTCAAATGAATGCGAAGTGGAAGGCTTATCTTCGAATCCATGCGAAACAAATGGTTTAGCCGCAAATACTTGTGATATACATGATTCAGCTTCAACTGCATGCGAAACAAACGAGTCAGCTTCAAATCCATGCGGAACACATGATTTAGCTTCAAATCAATGCGAAGTGGAAGGCTTATCTTCGAATCCATGCGAAACGAATAGTTTAGCTTCAAATACTTTTGATATACATGATTCAGATTCAACTGCCTGCGAAATAAACGAGTTAGCTTCAAATCCATGCGAAACACATGAATTAGCATCAAGTCAACGCGAAGTTGATGGCTTAGCTTCAAATCCATGCAAAACGAATGATTTAGCTTCACATACTTGATAATATAAGTGATATGGCTTTAAATGCAGGCGAAACAAACGAGTTAGCTTCAAACCCATGCGGAACACATGATTTTGCTTCAAATCAATGCGAAGTGGAAGGCTTATCTTCGAATCCATGCGAAACGAATAGTTTAGCTTCAAATACTTTTGATATACATGATTCAGCTTCAACTGCCTAGGAAACAAACGAGTTAGCTTCAAATCCATGCGAAACACATGAATTAGCATCAAGTCAACGCGAAGTTGACGGCTTAGCTTCAAATCCATGCGAAACGAATGATTTAGCTTCACATATTTGAAAATATAAGTGATATGGCTTCAAATGCAGGCGAAACAAACGAGTTAGCTTCAAACCCATGCGATGCACATGATTTAGCATCTAATCAATGCGAAGTAGAAGGCTGATCTTCGAATCCATGCGAAGCAAATGGTTTAGCTTCAAATACTTGTGATATACATTATTTCGTTTCAACAGCATGCGAAACAAACGAGTTAGATTCAAATCCATGCGAAACACATGATGTAGCTTCAAATCAATGCGAAGTAGAAGGGTTACCTTCGAATCCATGCGAAACAAATGGTTTAGCCGCAAATACTTGTGATGTACATGATTCAGCTTCAACTGCATGCGAAACAGACGAGTTAGCTTCAAATCCATGCGGAACACATGATTTAGCTTCAAATCAATGCGAAGTGGAAGGCTTATCTTCGAATCCATGCGAAACGAATAGTTTAGCTTCAAATACTTTTGATATACATGATTCAGATTCAACTGCCTGCGAAATAAACGAGTTAGCTTCAAATCCTTGCGAAACACATGAATTAGCATCAAGTCAACGCGAAGTTGATGGCTTAGCTTCAAATCCATGCAAAACGAATGATTTAGCTTCACATACTTGATAATATAAGTGATATGGCTTTAAATGCAGGCGAAACAAACGAGTTAGCTTCAAACCCATGCGAAACACATGATTTAGCATCTAATCAATGCGAAGTAGAAGGCTGAACTTCGAATCCATGCGAAGCAAATGGTTTAGCTTCAAATACTTGTGATATACATGATTTAGTTTCAACAGCATGCGAAACAAACGAGTTAGCTTCAAATCCATGCGAACACATGATTTAGCTTCAAATCAATGCGAGCTAGGAGGCTTATCTTCGAATCCATGCGAAACAAATGGATTAGCTTCATATACTTGTGATATACATGATTTAGCTTCAACAGCATGCGAGACAAACGAGTTAACTTCAAATCCATGCGAAACACATGATTTAGCATCTAATCAATGCGAAGTAGAAGGCTGATCTTCGAATCCATGCGAAGCAAATGGTTTAGCTTCAAATACTTGTGATATACATTATTTCGTTTCAACAGCATGCGAAACAAACGAGTTAGATTCAAATCCAAGCGAAACACATGATGTAGCTTCAAATCAATGCGAAGTAGAAGGCTTATCTTCGAATCCATGCGAAACAAATGGTTTAGCTTCAAATACTTGTGATATACATGATTTAGCTTCAACTGCATGCGAAACAAACGAGTTAGCTTCAAATCCATGCGAAACAAATGACTTAGCAGCAAATCAATGCGAAGTAGAAGGCTGACCTTCGGATCCATGCGAAGCAAGTGGTTTAGCTTCAAATACTTGTGATATACATGATTTAGCTTCAACAGCATGCGAAGCAAACAAGTTATCTTCAAATCCAAGAGAAACACATGATTTATCTTCAAATCAATGCTAAGTAGAAAGCTTAGCTTCAAATCCATGGGAATCAAATGGTTTAGCTTCAAATACTTGTGATATACATGATTTAGCTTCAACTGCTAGCGAAAAAACGAGTTAGCTTCAAATCCAAGCGAAACACACGATTTAGCCTCAAATCAATGCGAAGTAGAAGGCTTAGCTTCGAATAAATGCGAAGCAAATTGTTTAGCTTCAAATACTTGTGATACACTTGATTTAGCTGCAACTGCTAGCGAAAAAACGAGTTAGCTTCAAATCCAAGCGAAACACATGATTTAGCCTCAAATCAATGCGAAGTAGAAGGCTTAGCTTCGAATAAATGCGAAGCAAATTGTTTAGCTTCAAATACTTGTGGTACACTTGATTTAGCTTCAACAGCATGCGAAGCAAACGAGTTAGCATCAAATCCATGCGAACACATGATTTAGCTACAAATCAATGCGAATTAGAAGGGTTATCTTGGAATCCATGCGAAACAAATGGTTTAGCTTCAAATACTTGTGATATACATGATTTAGCTTCAACAGCATTGGAAACAAACGAGTTAACTTCAAGTCCAAGCGAAAAACATGATTTATCATCAAGTCAACGCGAAGTTGACGGCTTAGCTTCAAATCCATGCGAAACGAATGATTTAGCTTCACATACTTGAGAATATAAATGATATAGCTTCAAATGCAGGTGAAACAAACGAGTTAGCTTCAAGTCCAAGCGAAAAACATGATTTATCATCAAGTCAACGCGAAGTTGACGGCTTAGCTTCAAATCCATGCGAAACGAATGATTTAGCTTCACATATTTGAAAATATAAGTGATATGGCTTCAAATGCAGGCGAAACAAACGAGTTAGCTTCAAACCCATGCGATGCACATGATTGAGCATCTAATCAATGCGAAGTAGAAAGCTGATCTTCGAATCCATGCGAAGCAAATGGTTTAGCTTCAAATACTTGTGATATACATTATTTCGTTTCAACAGCATGCGAAACAAACGAGTTAGATTCAAATCCATGCGAAACACATGATGTAGCTTCAAATCAATGCGAAGTAGAAGGGTTACCTTCGAATCCATGCGAAACAAATGGTTTAGCCGCAAATACTTGTGATGTACATGATTCAGCTTCAACTGCATGCGAAACAGACGAGTTAGCTTCAAATCCATGCGGAACACATGATTTAGATTAAAATCAATGCGAAGTAGAAGGCTTATCATCGAATAAATGCGAAACAAATGATATAGCTTCAAATACTTGTGATATACATGATTTAGCTTCAACAGCATGTGAAACAAACGAGTTAGCTTCAAACCCATGCGAAACACATGATTTAGCATCTAATCAATGCGAAGTAGAAGGCTGATCTTCGAATCCATGCGAAGCAAATTGTTTAGCTCCAAATGCTTGTGATACACTTGATTTAGCTTCAACAGCATGCGAAATAAACGAGTTAGCTTCAAATCCATGCGAAACACATGATTTAGCTTCAAATCAATGCGAATTAGAAGGGTTATCTTCGATTCCATGCGATACAAATGGTTTAGCTTCAAATAATTGTGATATACATGATTTAGCTTCAACAGCATGCGAAACAAACGAGTTAGTTTCAAATCCATGCGAAACAAATGATTTAGCATCAAATCAATGCGAAGTAGAAGGCTGACCTTCGAATCCATGCGAAGCAAATGGTTTAGGTTCAAATACTTGTGATATACATGATTTAGTTCCTACAGCATGCGAAACAAACGAGTTAGAATCAAATCCATGCGAAACACATGATTTAGCATCTAATCAATGCGAAGTAGAAGGCTGATCTTCGAATCCATGCGAAGCAAATGGTTTAGCTTCAAATACTTGTGATATACATGATTTAGTTTCAACAGCATGCGAAACAAACGAGTTAGATTCAAATCCATGCGAAACACATGATTTAGCTTCAAATCAATGCGAGCTAGGAGGCTTATCTCCGAATCCATGCGAAACAAATGGATTAGCTTCATATACTTGTGATATACATGATTTAGCTTCAACAGCATGCGAGACAAACGAGTTAACTTTAAATCCATGCGAAACACATGATTTAGCATCTAATCAATGCGAAGTAGAAGGCTGATCTTCGAATCCATGCGAAGCAAATGGTTTAGCTTCAAATACTTGTGATATACATTATTTCGTTTCAACAGCATGCGAAACAAACGAGTTAGATTCAAATCCATGCGAAACACATGATGTAGCTTCAAATCAATGCGAAGTAGAAAGCTTATCTTCGAATCCATGCGAAACAAATGGTTTAGCTTCAAATACTTGTGATATACATGATTTAGCTTCAACTGCATGCGAAACAAACGAGTTAGCTTCAAATCCATGCGAAACAAATGACTTAGCAGCAAATCAATGCGAAGTAGAAGGCTGACCTTCGGATCCATGCGAAGCAAATGGTTTAGCTTCAAATACTTGTGATATACATGATTTAGCTTCAACAGCATGCGAAGCAAACAAGTTATCTTCAAATCCAAGCGAAACACATGATTTATCTTCAAATCAATGCTAATTAGAAAGCTTAGCTTCAAATCCATGGGAATCAAATGGTTTAGCTTCAAATACTTGTGATATACATGATTTAGCTTCAACTGCTAGCGAAAAAACGAGTTAGCTTCAAATCCAAGCGAAACACATGATTTAGCCTCAAATCAATGCGAAGTAGAAGGCTTAGCTTCGAATAAATGCGAAGCAAATTGTTTAGCTTCAAATACTTGTGATACACTTGATTTAGCTGCAACTGCTAGCGAAAAAACGAGTTAGCTTCAAATCCAAGCGAAACACATGATTTAGCCTCAAATCAATGCGAAGTGGAAGGCTTATCTTCGAATCCATGCGAAACAAATGGTTTAGCCGCAAATACTTGTGATGTACATGATTCAGCTTCAACTGCATGCGAAACAGACGAGTTAGCTTCAAATCCATGCGGAACACATGATTTAGCTTCAAATGAATGCGAAGTGGAAGGCTTATCTTCGAATCCATGCGAAACAAATGGTTTAGCCGCAAATACTTGTGATATACATGATTCAGCTTCAACTGCATGCGAAACAAACGAGTCAGCTTCAAATCCATGCGGAACACATGATTTAGCTTCAAATCAATGCGAAGTGGAAGGCTTATCTTCGAATCCATGCGAAACGAATAGTTTAGCTTCAAATACTTTTGATATACATGATTCAGATTCAACTGCCTGCGAAATAAACGAGTTAGCTTCAAATCCATGCGAAACACATGAATTAGCATCAAGTCAACGCGAAGTTGATGGCTTAGCTTCAAATCCATGCAAAACGAATGATTTAGCTTCACATACTTGATAATATAAGTGATATGGCTTTAAATGCAGGCGAAACAAACGAGTTAGCTTCAAACCCATGCGGAACACATGATTTTGCTTCAAATCAATGCGAAGTGGAAGGCTTATCTTCGAATCCATGCGAAACGAATAGTTTAGCTTCAAATACTTTTGATATACATGATTCAGCTTCAACTGCCTAGGAAACAAACGAGTTAGCTTCAAATCCATGCGAAACACATGAATTAGCATCAAGTCAACGCGAAGTTGACGGCTTAGCTTCAAATCCATGCGAAACGAATGATTTAGCTTCACATATTTGAAAATATAAGTGATATGGCTTCAAATGCAGGCGAAACAAACGAGTTAGCTTCAAACCCATGCGATGCACATGATTTAGCATCTAATCAATGCGAAGTAGAAGGCTGATCTTCGAATCCATGCGAAGCAAATGGTTTAGCTTCAAATACTTGTGATATACATTATTTCGTTTCAACAGCATGCGAAACAAACGAGTTAGATTCAAATCCATGCGAAACACATGATGTAGCTTCAAATCAATGCGAAGTAGAAGGGTTACCTTCGAATCCATGCGAAACAAATGGTTTAGCCGCAAATACTTGTGATGTACATGATTCAGCTTCAACTGCATGCGAAACAGACGAGTTAGCTTCAAATCCATGCGGAACACATGATTTAGCTTCAAATGAATGCGAAGTGGAAGGCTTATCTCCGAATCCATGCGAAACAAATGGTTTAGCCGCAAATACTTGTGATATACATGATTCAGCTTCAACTGCATGCGAAACAAACGAGTCAGCTTCAAATCCATGCGGAACACATGATTTAGCTTCAAATCAATGCGAAGTGGAAGGCTTATCTTCGAATCCATGCGAAACGAATAGTTTAGCTTCAAATACTTTTGATATACATGATTCAGATTCAACTGCCTGCGAAATAAACGAGTTAGCTTCAAATCCATGCGAAACACATGAATTAGCATCAAGTCAACGCGAAGTTGATGGCTTAGCTTCAAATCCATGCAAAACGAATGATTTAGCTTCACATACTTGATAATATAAGTGATATGGCTTTAAATGCAGGCGAAACAAACGAGTTAGCTTCAAACCCATGCGAAACACATGATTTAGCATCTAATCAATGCGAAGTAGAAGGCTGAACTTCGAATCCATGCGAAGCAAATGGTTTAGCTTCAAATACTTGTGATATACATGATTTAGTTTCAACAGCATGCGAAACAAACGAGTTAGCTTCAAATCCATGCGAACACATGATTTAGCTTCAAATCAATGCGAGCTAGGAGGCTTATCTTCGAATCCATGCGAAACAAATGGATTAGCTTCATATACTTGTGATATACATGATTTAGCTTCAACAGCATGCGAGACAAACGAGTTAACTTCAAATCCATGCGAAACACATGATTTAGCATCTAATCAATGCGAAGTAGAAGGCTGATCTTCGAATCCATGCGAAGCAAATGGTTTAGCTTCAAATACTTGTGATATACATTATTTCGTTTCAACAGCATGCGAAACAAACGAGTTAGATTCAAATCCATGCGAAACACATGATGTAGCTTCAAATCAATGCGAAGTAGAAGGCTTATCTTCGAATCCATGCGAAACAAATGGTTTAGCTTCAAATACTTGTGATATACATGATTTAGCTTCAACTGCATGCGAAACAAACGAGTTAGCTTCAAATCCATGCGAAACAAATGACTTAGCAGCAAATCAATGCGAAGTAGAAGGCTGACCTTCGGATCCATGCGAAGCAAGTGGTTTAGCTTCAAATACTTGTGATATACATGATTTAGCTTCAACAGCATGCGAAGCAAACAAGTTATCTTCAAATCCAAGAGAAACACATGATTTATCTTCAAATCAATGCTAAGTAGAAAGCTTAGCTTCAAATCCATGGGAATCAAATGGTTTAGCTTCAAATACTTGTGATATACATGATTTAGCTTCAACTGCTAGCGAAAAAACGAGTTAGCTTCAAATCCAAGCGAAACACACGATTTAGCCTCAAATCAATGCGAAGTAGAAGGCTTAGCTTCGAATAAATGCGAAGCAAATTGTTTAGCTTCAAATACTTGTGATACACTTGATTTAGCTGCAACTGCTAGCGAAAAAACGAGTTAGCTTCAAATCCAAGCGAAACACATGATTTAGCCTCAAATCAATGCGAAGTAGAAGGCTTAGCTTCGAATAAATGCGAAGCAAATTGTTTAGCTTCAAATACTTGTGGTACACTTGATTTAGCTTCAACAGCATGCGAAGCAAACGAGTTAGCATCAAATCCATGCGAACACATGATTTAGCTACAAATCAATGCGAATTAGAAGGGTTATCTTGGAATCCATGCGAAACAAATGGTTTAGCTTCAAATACTTGTGATATACATGATTTAGCTTCAACAGCATTGGAAACAAACGAGTTAACTTCAAGTCCAAGCGAAAAACATGATTTATCATCAAGTCAACGCGAAGTTGACGGCTTAGCTTCAAATCCATGCGAAACGAATGATTTAGCTTCACATACTTGAGAATATAAATGATATAGCTTCAAATGCAGGTGAAACAAACGAGTTAGCTTCAAGTCCAAGCGAAAAACATTATTTATCATCAAGTCAACGCGAAGTTGACGGCTTAGCTTCAAATCCATGCGAAACGAATGATTTAGCTTCACATATTTGAAAATATAAGTGATATGGCTTCAAATGCAGGCGAAACAAACGAGTTAGCTTCAAACCCATGCGATGCACATGATTGAGCATCTAATCAATGCGAAGTAGAAAGCTGATCTTCGAATCCATGCGAAGCAAATGGTTTAGCTTCAAATACTTGTGATATACATTATTTCGTTTCAACAGCATGCGAAACAAACGAGTTAGATTCAAATCCATGCGAAACACATGATGTAGCTTCAAATCAATGCGAAGTAGAAGGGTTACCTTCGAATCCATGCGAAACAAATGGTTTAGCCGCAAATACTTGTGATGTACATGATTCAGCTTCAACTGCATGCGAAACAGACGAGTTAGCTTCAAATCCATGCGGAACACATGATTTAGATTAAAATCAATGCGAAGTAGAAGGCTTATCATCGAATAAATGCGAAACAAATGATATAGCTTCAAATACTTGTGATATACATGATTTAGCTTCAACAGCATGTGAAACAAACGAGTTAGCTTCAAACCCATGCGAAACACATGATTTAGCATCTAATCAATGCGAAGTAGAAGGCTGATCTTCGAATCCATGCGAAGCAAATTGTTTAGCTCCAAATGCTTGTGATACACTTGATTTAGCTTCAACAGCATGCGAAATAAACGAGTTAGCTTCAAATCCATGCGAAACACATGATTTAGCTTCAAATCAATGCGAATTAGAAGGGTTATCTTCGATTCCATGCGATACAAATGGTTTAGCTTCAAATAATTGTGATATACATGATTTAGCTTCAACAGCATGCGAAACAAACGAGTTAGTTTCAAATCCATGCGAAACAAATGATTTAGCATCAAATCAATGCGAAGTAGAAGGCTGACCTTCGAATCCATGCGAAGCAAATGGTTTAGGTTCAAATACTTGTGATATACATGATTTAGTTCCTACAGCATGCGAAACAAACGAGTTAGAATCAAATCCATGCGAAACACATGATTTAGCATCTAATCAATGCGAAGTAGAAGGCTGATCTTCGAATCCATGCGAAGCAAATGGTTTAGCTTCAAATACTTGTGATATACATGATTTAGTTTCAACAGCATGCGAAACAAACGAGTTAGATTCAAATCCATGCGAAACACATGATTTAGCTTCAAATCAATGCGAGCTAGGAGGCTTATCTCCGAATCCATGCGAAACAAATGGATTAGCTTCATATACTTGTGATATACATGATTTAGCTTCAACAGCATGCGAGACAAACGAGTTAACTTTAAATCCATGCGAAACACATGATTTAGCATCTAATCAATGCGAAGTAGAAGGCTGATCTTCGAATCCATGCGAAGCAAATGGTTTAGCTTCAAATACTTGTGATATACATTATTTCGTTTCAACAGCATGCGAAACAAACGAGTTAGATTCAAATCCATGCGAAACACATGATGTAGCTTCAAATCAATGCGAAGTAGAAAGCTTATCTTCGAATCCATGCGAAACAAATGGTTTAGCTTCAAATACTTGTGATATACATGATTTAGCTTCAACTGCATGCGAAACAAACGAGTTAGCTTCAAATCCATGCGAAACAAATGACTTAGCAGCAAATCAATGCGAAGTAGAAGGCTGACCTTCGGATCCATGCGAAGCAAATGGTTTAGCTTCAAATACTTGTGATATACATGATTTAGCTTCAACAGCATGCGAAGCAAACAAGTTATCTTCAAATCCAAGCGAAACACATGATTTATCTTCAAATCAATGCTAATTAGAAAGCTTAGCTTCAAATCCATGGGAATCAAATGGTTTAGCTTCAAATACTTGTGATATACATGATTTAGCTTCAACTGCTAGCGAAAAAACGAGTTAGCTTCAAATCCAAGCGAAACACATGATTTAGCCTCAAATCAATGCGAAGTAGAAGGCTTAGCTTCGAATAAATGCGAAGCAAATTGTTTAGCTTCAAATACTTGTGATACACTTGATTTAGCTGCAACTGCTAGCGAAAAAACGAGTTAGCTTCAAATCCAAGCGAAACACATGATTTAGCCTCAAATCAATGCGAAGTAGAAGGCTTAGCTTCGAATAAATGCGAAGCAAATTGTTTGGCTTCAAATACTTGTGGTACACTTGATTTAGCTTCAACAGCATGCGAAGCAAACGAGTTAGCATCAAATCCATGCGAACACATGATTTAGCTACAAATCAATGCGAATTAGAAGGGTTATCTTGGAATCCATGCGAAACAAATGGTTTAGCTTCAAATACTTGTGATATACATGATTTAGCTTCAACAGCATTGGAAACAAACGAGTTAACTTCAAGTCCAAGCGAAAAACATGATTTATCATCAAGTCAACGCGAAGTTGACGGCTTAGCTTCAAATCCATGCGAAACGAATGATTTAGCTTCACATACTTGAGAATATAAATGATATAGCTTCAAATGCAGGTGAAACAAACGAGCTAGCTTCAAGTCCAAGCGAAAAACATGATTTATCATCAAGTCCAAGCGAAAAACATGATTTATCATCAAGTCAACGCGAAGTTGACGGCTTAGCTTCAAATCCATGCGAAACGAATGATTTAGCTTCACATATTTGAAAATATAAGTGATATGGCTTCAAATGCAGGCGAAACAAACGAGTTAGCTTCAAACCCATGCGATGCACATGATTGAGCATCTAATCAATGCGAAGTAGAAAGCTGATCTTCGAATCCATGCGAAGCAAATGGTTTAGCTTCAAATACTTGTGATATACATTATTTCGTTTCAACAGCATGCGAAACAAACGAGTTAGATTCAAATCCATGCGAAACACATGATGTAGCTTCAAATCAATGCGAAGTAGAAGGGTTACCTTCGAATCCATGCGAAACAAATGGTTTAGCCGCAAATACTTGTGATGTACATGATTCAGCTTCAACTGCATGCGAAACAGACGAGTTAGCTTCAAATCCATGCGGAACACATGATATAGATTAAAATCAATGCGAAGTAGAAGGCTTATCTTCGAATAAATGCGAAACAAATGATATAGCTTCAAATACTTGTGATATACATGATTTAGCTTCAACAGCATGTGAAACAAACGAGTTAGCTTCAAACCCATGCGAAACACATGATTTAGCATCTAATCAATGAGAAGTAGAATGCTGATCTTCGCAATCCATGCGAAGCAAATGGTTTAGCTTCAAATACTTGTTATATACATGATTTAGCTTCAACAGCATGCGAAGCAAACAAGTTATCTTCAAATCCAAGCGAAACACATGATTTATCTTCAAATCAATGCTAAGTAGAAAGCTTAGCTTCAAATCCATGGGAATCAAATGGTTTAGCTTCAAATACTTGTGATATACATGATTTAGCTTCAACTGCTAGCGAAAAAACGAGTTAGCTTCAAATCCAAGCGAAACACATGATTTAGCCTCAAATCAATGCGAAGTAGAAGGCTTTGCTTCGAATAAATGCGAAGCAAATTGTTTAGCTTCATATACTTGTGATACACTTGATTTAGCTGCAACTGCTAGCGAAAAAACGAGTTAGCTTCAAATCCAAGCGAAACACATGATTTAGCCTCAAATCAATGCGAAGTAGAAGGCTTAGCTTCGAATAAATGCGAAGCAAATTGTTTAGCTTCAAATACTTGTGGTACACTTGATTTAGCTTCAACAGCATGCGAAGCAAACGAGTTAGCATCAAATCCATGCGAACACATGATTTAGCTACAAATCAATGCGAATTAGAAGGGTTATCTTGGAATCCATGCGAAACAAATGGTTTAGCTTCAAATACTTGTGATATACATGATTTAGCTTCAACAGCATTGGAAACAAACGAGTTAACTTCAAGTCCAAGCGAAAAACATGATTTATCATCAAGTCAACGCGAAGTTGACGGCTTAGCTTCAAATCCATGCGAAACGAATGATTTAGCTTCACATACTTGAGAATATAAATGATATAGCTTCAAATTCAGGTGAAACAAACGAGTTAGCTTCAAGTCCAAGCGAAAAACATGATTTATCATCAAGTCAACGCGAAGTTGACGGCTTAGCTTCAAATCCATGCGAAACGAATGATTTAGCTTCACATATTTGAAAATATAAGTGATATGGCTTCAAATGCAGGCGAAACAAACGAGTTAGCTTCAAACCCATGCGATGCACATGATTTAGCATCTAATCAGTGCGAAGTAGAAGGCTGATCTTCGAATCCATGCGAAGCAAATGGTTTAGCTTGAAATACTTGTGATATACATTATTTCGTTTCAACAGCATGCGAAACAAACGAGTTAGATTCAAATCCATGCGAAACACATGATGTAGCTTCAAATCAATGCGAAGTAGAAGGGTTACCTTCGAATCCATGCGAAACAAATGGTTTAGCCGCAAATACTTGTGATGTACATGATTCAGCTTCAACTGCATGCGAAACAGACGAGTTAGCTTCAAATCCATGCGGAACACATGATTTAGATTAAAATCAATGCGAAGTAGAAGGCTTATCTTCGAATAAATGCGAAACAAATGATATAGCTTCAAATACTAGTGATATACATGATTTAGCTTCAACAGCATGTGAAACAAACGAGTTAGCTTCAAACCCATGCGAAACACATGATTTAGCATCTAATCAATGAGAAGTAGAATGCTGATCTTCGCAATCCATGCGAAGCAAATGCTTTAGCTTCAAATACTTGTGATACACTTGATTTAGCTTCAACTGCATGCGAGACAAACGAGTTAACTTCAAATCCATGCGAAACAAATGATTTAGCTTCACATCAATGCGATGTGGAAGGCTAATCTTCGAATCCATGCGAAACAAATGGTTTAACTTCAAATACTTGTGATATACATGATTTAGCTTCAACAGCATGCGAAACAAACGAGTTAGCTTCAAGTCCAAGCGAAAAACATGATTTAGCATCTAATCAATGCGAAGTAGAAGGCTGATCTTCGAATCCATGCGAAGCAAATTGTTTAGCTCCAAATACTTGTGATACACTTGATTTAGCTTCAACAGCATGCGAAATAAACGAGTTAGCTTCAAATCCATGCGAAACACATGATTTAGCTTCAAATCAATGCGAATTAGAAGGGTTATCTTCGATTCCATGCGATACAAATGGTGTAGCTTCAAATAATTGTGATATACATGATTTAGCTTCAACAGCATTGGAAACAAACGAGTTAACTTCAAGTCCAAGCGAAAAACATGATTTATCATCAAGTCAACGCGAAGTTGACGGCTTAGCTTCAAATCCATGCGAAACGAATGATTTAGCTTCACATACTTGAGAATATAAATGATATAGCTTCAAATTCAGGTGAAACAAACGAGTTAGCTTCAAGTCCAAGCGAAAAACATGATTTATCATCAAGTCAACGCGAAGTTGACGGCTTAGCTTCAAATCCATGCGAAACGAATGATTTAGCTTCACATATTTGAAAATATAAGTGATATGGCTTCAAATGCAGGCGAAACAAACGAGTTAGCTTCAAACCCATGCGATGCACATGATTTAGCATCTAATCAGTGCGAAGTAGAAGGCTGATCTTCGAATCCATGCGAAGCAAATGGTTTAGCTTGAAATACTTGTGATATACATTATTTCGTTTCAACAGCATGCGAAACAAACGAGTTAGATTCAAATCCATGCGAAACACATGATGTAGCTTCAAATCAATGCGAAGTAGAAGGGTTACCTTCGAATCCATGCGAAACAAATGGTTTAGCCGCAAATACTTGTGATGTACATGATTCAGCTTCAACTGCATGCGAAACAGACGAGTTAGCTTCAAATCCATGCGGAACACATGATTTAGATTAAAATCAATGCGAAGTAGAAGGCTTATCTTCGAATAAATGCGAAACAAATGATATAGCTTCAAATACTAGTGATATACATGATTTAGCTTCAACAGCATGTGAAACAAACGAGTTAGCTTCAAACCCATGCGAAACACATGATTTAGCATCTAATCAATGAGAAGTAGAATGCTGATCTTCGCAATCCATGCGAAGCAAATGCTTTAGCTTCAAATACTTGTGATACACTTGATTTAGCTTCAACTGCATGCGAGACAAACGAGTTAACTTCAAATCCATGCGAAACAAATGATTTAGCTTCACATCAATGCGATGTGGAAGGCTAATCTTCGAATCCATGCGAAACAAATGGTTTAACTTCAAATACTTGTGATATACATGATTTAGCTTCAACAGCATGCGAAACAAACGAGTTAGCTTCAAGTCCAAGCGAAAAACATGATTTAGCATCTAATCAATGCGAAGTAGAAGGCTGATCTTCGAATCCATGCGAAGCAAATTGTTTAGCTCCAAATACTTGTGATACACTTGATTTAGCTTCAACAGCATGCGAAATAAACGAGTTAGCTTCAAATCCATGCGAAACACATGATTTAACTTCAAATCAATGCGAATTAGAAGGGTTATCTTCGATTCCATGCGATACAAATGGTGTAGCTTCAAATAATTGTGATATACATGATTTAGCTTCAACAGCATGCGAAACAAACGAGTTAGCTTCAAATCCATGCGAAACAAATGATTTAGCATCAAATCAATGAGAAGTAGAAGGCTGAGCTTCGAATCCATGCGAAGCAAATGGTTTAGCTTCAAATACTTGTGATATACATGATTTAGCTTCAACAGCATGCGAAGCAAACAAGTTATCTTCAAATCCAAGCGAAACACATGATTTATCTTCAAATCAATGCTAATTAGAAAGCTTAGCTTCAAATCCATGGGAATCAAATGGTTTAGCTTCAAATACTTGTGATATACATGATTTAGCTTCAACTGCTAGCGAAAAAACGAGTTAGCTTCAAATCCAAGCGAAACACATGATTTAGCCTCAAATCAATGCGAAGTAGAAGGCTTAGCTTCGAATAAATGCGAAGCAAATTGTTTAGCTTCAAATACTTGTGATACACTTGATTTAGCTGCAACTGCTAGCGAAAAAACGAGTTAGCTTCAAATCCAAGCGAAACACACGATTTAGCCTCAAATCAATGCGAAGTAGAAGGCTTAGCTTCGAATAAATGCGAAGCAAATTGTTTAGCTTCAAATACTTGTGGTACACTTGATTTAGCTTCAACAGCATGCGAAGCAAACGAGTTAGCATCAAATCCATGCGAACACATGATTTAGCTACAAATCAATGCGAATTAGAAGGGTTATCTTGGAATCCATGCGAAACAAATGGTTTAGCTTCAAATACTTGTGATATACATGATTTAGCTTCAACAGCATTGGAAACAAACGAGTTAACTTCAAGTCCAAGCGAAAAACATGATTTATCATCAAGTCAACGCGAAGTTGACGGCTTAGCTTCAAATCCATGCGAAACGAATGATTTAGCTTCACATACTTGAGAATATAAATGATATAGCTTCAAATGCAGGTGAAACAAACGAGTTAGCTTCAAGTCCAAGCGAAAAACATGATTTATCATCAAGTCAACGCGAAGTTGACGGCTTAGCTTCAAATCCATGCGAAACGAATGATTTAGCTTCACATATTTGAAAATATAAGTGATATGGCTTCAAATGCAGGCGAAACAAACGAGTTAGCTTCAAACCCATGCGATGCACATGATTTAGCATCTAATCAATGCGAAGTAGAAAGCTGATCTTCGAATCCATGCGAAGCAAATGGTTTAGCTTCAAATACTTGTGATATACATTATTTCGTTTCAACAGCATGCGAAACAAACGAGTTAGATTCAAATCCATGCGAAACACATGATGTAGCTTCAAATCAATGCGAAGTAGAAGGGTTACCTTCGAATCCATGCGAAACAAATGGTTTAGCCGCAAATACTTGTGATGTACATGATTCAGCTTCAACTGCATGCGAAACAGACGAGTTAGCTTCAAATCCATGCGGAACACATGATTTAGATTAAAATCAATGCGAAGTAGAAGGCTTATCATCGAATAAATGCGAAACAAATGATATAGCTTCAAATACTTGTGATATACATGATTTAGCTTCAACAGCATGTGAAACAAACGAGTTAGCTTCAAACCCATGCGAAACACATGATTTAGCATCTAATCAATGCGAAGTAGAAGGCTGATCTTCGAATCCATCCGAAGCAAATTGTTTAGCTCCAAATACTTGTGATACACTTGATTTAGCTTCAACAGCATGCGAAATAAACGAGTTAGCTTCAAATCCATGCGAAACACATGATTTAGCTTCAAATCAATGCGAATTAGAAGGGTTATCTTCGATTCCATGCGATAC
This sequence comes from Megalopta genalis, assembly GCF_051020955.1. Lineage (NCBI taxonomy): Eukaryota > Metazoa > Arthropoda > Insecta > Hymenoptera > Halictidae > Megalopta > Megalopta genalis. The sequence continues at coordinate 231,598 of NW_027476127.1, forward strand.
AAATGGTTTAGCTTCAAATAATTGTGATATACATGATTTAGCTTCAACAGCATGCGAAACAAACGAGTTAGTTTCAAATCCATGCGAAACAAATGATTTAGCATCAAATCAATGCGAAGTAGAAGGCTGACCTTCGAATCCATGCGAAGCAAATGGTTTAGGTTCAAATACTTGTGATATACATGATTTAGTTCCTACAGCATGCGAAACAAACGAGTTAGAATCAAATCCATGCGAAACACATGATTTAGCATCTAATCAATGCGAAGTAGAAGGCTGATCTTCGAATCCATGCGAAGCAAATGGTTTAGCTTCAAATACTTGTGATATACATGATTTAGTTTCAACAGCATGCGAAACAAACGAGTTAGATTCAAATCCATGCGAAACACATGATTTAGCTTCAAATCAATGCGAGCTAGGAGGCTTATCTCCGAATCCATGCGAAACAAATGGATTAGCTTCATATACTTGTGACATACATGATTTAGCTTCAACAGCATGCGAGACAAACGAGTTAACTTTAAATCCACGCGAAACACATGATTTAGCATCTAATCAATGCGAAGTAGAAGGCTGATCTTCGAATCCATGCGAAGCAAATGGTTTAGCTTCAAATACTTGTGATATACATTATTTCGTTTCAACAGCATGCGAAACAAACGAGTTAGATTCAAATCCATGCGAAACACATGATGTAGCTTCAAATCAATGCGAAGTAGAAAGCTTATCTTCGAATCCATGCGAAACAAATGGTTTAGCTTCAAATACTTGTGATATACATGATTTAGCTTCAACTGCATGCGAAACAAACGAGTTAGCTTCAAATCCATGCGAAACAAATGACTTAGCAGCAAATCAATGCGAAGTAGAAGGCTGACCTTCGGATCCATGCGAAGCAAATGGTTTAGCTTCAAATACTTGTGATATACATGATTTAGCTTCAACAGCATGCGAAGCAAACAAGTTATCTTCAAATCCAAGCGAAACACATGATTTATCTTCAAATCAATGCTATGTAGAAAGCTTAGCTTCAAATCCATGGGAATCAAATGGTTTAGCTTCAAATACTTGTGATATACATGATTTAGCTTCAACTGCTAGCGAAAAAACGAGTTAGCTTCAAATCCAAGCGAAACACATGATTTAGCCTCAAATCAATGCGAAGTAGAAGGCTTAGCTTCGAATAAATGCGAAGCAAATTGTTTAGCTTCAAATACTTGTGATACACTTGATTTAGCTGCAACTGCTAGCGAAAAAACGAGTTAGCTTCAAATCCAAGCGAAACACATGATTTAGCCTCAAATCAATGCGAAGTAGAAGGCTTAGCTTCGAATAAATGCGAAGCAAATTGTTTGGCTTCAAATACTTGTGGTACACTTGATTTAGCTTCAACAGCATGCGAAGCAAACGAGTTAGCATCAAATCCATGCGAACATATGATTTAGCTACAAATCAATGCGAATTAGAAGGGTTATCTTGGAATCCATGCGAAACAAATGGTTTAGCTTCAAATACTTGTGATATACATGATTTAGCTTCAACAGCATTGGAAACAAACGAGTTAACTTCAAGTCCAAGCGAAAAACATGATTTATCATCAAGTCAACGCGAAGTTGACGGCTTAGCTTCAAATCCATGCGAAACGAATGATTTAGCTTCACATACTTGAGAATATAAATGATATAGCTTCAAATGCAGGTGAAACAAACGAGTTAGCTTCAAGTCCAAGCGAAAAACATGATTTATCATCAAGTCAACGCGAAGTTGACGGCTTAGCTTCAAATCCATGCGAAACGAATGATTTAGCTTCACATATTTGAAAATATAAATGATATGGCTTCAAATGCAGGCGAAACAAACGAGTTAGCTTCAAACCCATGCGATGCACATGATTTAGCATCTAATCAATGCGAAGTAGAAGGCTGATCTTCGAATCCATGCGAAGCAAATGGTTTAGCTTCAAATACTTGTGATATACATTATTTCGTTTCAACAGCATGCGAAACAAACGAGTTAGATTCAAATCCATGCGAAACACATGATGTAGCTTCAAATCAATGCGAAGTAGAAGGGTTACCTTCGAATCCATGCGAAACAAATGGTTTAGCCGCAAATACTTGTGATGTACATGATTCAGCTTCAACTGCATGCGAAACAGACGAGTTAGCTTCAAATCCATGCGGAACACATGATTTAGATTAAAATCAATGCGAAGTAGAAGGCTTATCTTCGAATAAATGCGAAACAAATGATATAGCTTCAAATACTTGTGATATACATGATTTAGCTTCAACAGCATGTGAAACAAACGAGTTAGCTTCAAACCCATGCGAAACACATGATTTAGCATCTAATCAATGAGAAGTAGAATGCTGATCTTCGCAATCCATGCGAAGCAAATGGTTTAGCTTCAAATACTTGTGATATACATGATTTAGCTTCAACAGCATGCGAAGCAAACAAGTTATCTTCAAATCCAAGCGAAACACATGATTTATCTTCAAATCAATGCTAAGTAGAAAGCTTAGCTTCAAATCCATGGGAATCAAATGGTTTAGCTTCAAATACTTGTGATATACATGATTTAGCTTCAACTGCTAGCGAAAAAACGAGTTAGCTTCAAATCCAAGCGAAACACATGATTTAGCCTCAAATCAATGCGAAGTAGAAGGCTTAGCTTCGAATAAATGCGAAGCAAATTGTTTAGCTTCAAATACTTGTGGTACACTTGATTTAGCTTCAACAGCATGCGAAGCAAACGAGTTAGCATCAAATCCATGCGAACACATGATTTAGCTACAAATCAATGCGAATTAGAAGGGTTATCTTGGAATCCATGCGAAACAAATGGTTTAGCTTCAAATACTTGTGATATACATGATTTAGCTTCAACAGCATTGGAAACAAACGAGTTAACTTCAAGTCCAAGCGAAAAACATGATTTATCATCAAGTCAACGCGAAGTTGACGGCTTAGCTTCAAATCCATGCGAAACGAATGATTTAGCTTCACATACTTGAGAATATAAATGATATAGCTTCAAATTCAGGTGAAACAAACGAGTTAGCTTCAAGTCCAAGCGAAAAACATGATTTATCATCAAGTCAACGCGAAGTTGACGGCTTAGCGTCAAATCCATGGGAAACGAATGATTTAGCTTCACATATTTGAAAATATAAGTGATATGGCTTCAAATGCAGGCGAAACAAACGAGTTAGCTTCAAACCCATGCGATGCACATGATTTAGCATCTAATCAGTGCGAAGTAGAAGGCTGATCTTCGAATCCATGCGAAGCAAATGGTTTAGCTTGAAATACTTGTGATATACATTATTTCGTTTCAACAGCATGCGAAACAAACGAGTTAGATTCAAATCCATGCGAAACACATGATGTAGCTTCAAATCAATGCGAAGTAGAAGGGTTACCTTCGAATCCATGCGAAACAAATGGTTTAGCCGCAAATACTTGTGATGTACATGATTCAGCTTCAACTGCATGCGAAACAGACGAGTTAGCTTCAAATCCATGCGGAACACATGATTTAGATTAAAATCAATGCGAAGTAGAAGGCTTATCTTCGAATAAATGCGAAACAAATGATATAGCTTCAAATACTTGTGATATACATCATTTAGCTTCAACAGCATGTGAAACAAACGAGTTAGCTTCAAACCCATGCGAAACACATGATTTAGCATCTAATCAATGAGAAGTAGAATGCTGATCTTCGCAATCCATGCGAAGCAAATGGTTCAGCTTCAAATACTTGTGATACACTTGATTTAGCTTCAACTGCATGCGAGACAAACGAGTTAACTTCAAATCCATGCGAAACAAATGATTTAGCTTCAAATCAATGCGATGTGGAAGGCTAATCTTCGAATCCATGCGAAACAAATGGTTTAACTTCAAATACTTGTGATATACATGATTTAGCTTCAACAGCATGCGAAACAAACGAGTTAGCTTCAAGTCCAAGCGAAAAACATGATTTAGCATCTAATCAATGCGAAGTAGAAGGCTGATCTTCGAATCCATGCGAAGCAAATTGTTTAGCTCCAAATGCTTGTGATACACTTGATTTAGCTTCAACAGCATGCGAAATAAACGAGTTAGCTTCAAATCCATGCGAAACACATGATTTAGCTTCAAATCAATGCGAATTAGAAGGGTTATCTTCGATTCCATGCGATACAAATGGTTTAGCTTCAAATAATTGTGATATACATGATTTAGCTTCAACAGCATGCGAAACAAACGAGTTAGCTTCAAATCCATGCGAAACAAATGATTTAGCATCAAATCAATGAGAAGTAGAAGGCTGAGCTTCGAATCCATGCGAAGCAAATGGTTTAGGTTCAAATACTTGTGATATACATGATTTAGTTCCTACAGCATGCGAAACAAACGAGTTAGAATCAAATCCATGCGAAACAAATGATTTAGCTTCAAATCAATGCGAAGTAGAAGGCTTATCTTCGAATCCATGCGAAACAAATGGTTTAGCCGCAAATACTTGTGATATACATGATTCAGCTTCAACTGCATGCGAAACAAACGAGTCAGCTTTAAATCCATGCGGAACACATGATTTAGCTTCAAATCAATGCGAAGTGGAAGGCTTATCTTCGAATCCATGCGAAACGAATAATTTAGCTTCAAATACTTTTGATATACATGATTCAGATTCAACTGCCTGCGAAATAAACGAGTTAGCTTCAAATCCATGCGAAACACATGAATTAGCATCAAGTCAACGCGAAGTTGATGGCTTAGCTTCAAATCCATGCAAAACGAATGATTTAGCTTCACATACTTGATAATATAAGTGATATGGCTTTAAATGCAGGCGAAACAAACGAGTTAGCTTCAAACCCATGCGAAACACATGATTTAGCATCTAATCAATGCGAAGTAGAAGGCTGATCTTCGAATCCATGCGAAGCAAATGGTTTGTTTAGCTTCAAATACTTGTGATATACATGATTTAGTTTCAACAGCATGCGAAACAAACGAGTTAGATTCAAATCCATGCGAAACACATGATTTAGCTTCAAATCAATGCGAGCTAGGAGGCTTATCTTCGAATCCATGCGAAACAATTGGATTAGCTTCATATACTTGTGATATACATGATTTATCTTCAACAGCATGCGAGACAAACGAGTTAACTTCAAATCCATGCGAAACACATGATTTAGCATCTAATCAATGCGAAGTAGAAGGCTGATCTTCGAATCCATGCGAAGCAAATGGTTTAGCTTCAAATACTTGTGATATACATTATTTCGTTTCAACAGCATGCGAAACAAACGAGTTAGATTCAAATCCATGCGAAACACATGATGTAGCTTCAAATCAATGCGAAGTAGAAGGGGTACCTTCGAATCCATGCGAAACAAATGGTTTAGCCGCAAATACTTGTGATGTACATGATTCAGCTTCAACTGCATGCGAAACAGACGAGTTAGCTTCAAATCCATGCGGAACACATGATTTAGCTTCAAATGAATGCGAAGTGGAAGGCTTATCTTCGAATCCATGCGAAACAAATGGTTTAGCTTCAAATACTTGTGATATACATGACTTAGCTTCAACAGCATGCGAAACAAACGAGTTAGCTTCAAATCCATGCGAAACACATGATTTAGCTTCAAATCAATGCGAAGTAGAAGGCTTATCTTCGAATCCATGCGAAACAAATGGTTTAGCTTCAAATACTTGTGATATACATGATTTAGCTTCAACTGCATGCGAAACAAACGAGTTAGATTCAAATTCATGCTAAACACATGATTTAGCTTCAAATCAATGCGAAATAGATGGATTATCTTCGAATCCATGAGAAACAAATGGTTTAACTTCAAATACTTGTGATATACATGATTTAGCTTCAACAGCATGCGAAGCAAACGAGTTAGTTTCAAGTCCAAACGAAAAACATGATTTAGCATCAAGTCAACGCGAAGTTGATGGCTTAGCTTCAAATCCATGCGAAACGAAAGATTTAGCTTCACATACTTGTGAATATAAGTGATATAGCTTCAAATGCAGGCGAAACAAACGAGTTAGCTTCAAACCCATGCGATGCACATGATTTAGCATCTAATCAATGCGAAGTAGAAGGCTGATCTTCGAATCCATGCGAAGCAAATGGTTTAGCTTCAAATACTTGTGATATACATTATTTCGTTTCAACAGCATGCGAAACAAACGAGTTAGATTCAAATCCATGCGAAACACATGATGTAGCTTCAAATCAATGCGAAGTAGAAGGGTTACCTTCGAATCCATGCGAAACAAATGGTTTAGCCGCAAATACTTGTGATGTACATGATTCAGCTTCAACTGCATGCGAAACAGACGAGTTAGCTTCAAATCCATGCGGAACACATGATTTAGATTAAAATCAATGCGAAGTAGAAGGCTTATCTTCGAATAAATGCGAAACAAATGATATAGCTTCAAATACTTGTGATATACATGATTTAGCTTCAACAGCATGTGAAACAAACGAGTTAGCTTCAAACCCATGCGAAACACATGATTTAGCATCTAATCAATGAGAAGTAGAATGCTGATCTTCGCAATCCATGCGAAGCAAATGGTTTAGCTTCAAATACTTGTGATATACATGATTTAGCTTCAACAGCATGCGAAGCAAACAAGTTATCTTCAAATCCAAGCGAAACACATGATTTATCTTCAAATCAATGCTAAGTAGAAAGCTTAGCTTCAAATCCATGGGAATCAAATGGTTTAGCTTCAAATACTTGTGATATACATGATTTAGCTTCAACTGCTAGCGAAAAAACGAGTTAGCTTCAAATCCAAGCGAAACACATGATTTAGCCTCAAATCAATGCGAAGTAGAAGGCTTAGCTTCGAATAAATGCGAAGCAAATTGTTTAGCTTCAAATACTTGTGGTACACTTGATTTAGCTTCAACAGCATGCGAAGCAAACGAGTTAGCATCAAATCCATGCGAACACATGATTTAGCTACAAATCAATGCGAATTAGAAGGGTTATCTTGGAATCCATGCGAAACAAATGGTTTAGCTTCAAATACTTGTGATATACATGATTTAGCTTCAACAGCATTGGAAACAAACGAGTTAACTTCAAGTCCAAGCGAAAAACATGATTTATCATCAAGTCAACGCGAAGTTGACGGCTTAGCTTCAAATCCATGCGAAACGAATGATTTAGCTTCACATACTTGAGAATATAAATGATATAGCTTCAAATTCAGGTGAAACAAACGAGTTAGCTTCAAGTCCAAGCGAAAAACATGATTTATCATCAAGTCAACGCGAAGTTGACGGCTTAGCGTCAAATCCATGGGAAACGAATGATTTAGCTTCACATATTTGAAAATATAAGTGATATGGCTTCAAATGCAGGCGAAACAAACGAGTTAGCTTCAAACCCATGCGATGCACATGATTTAGCATCTAATCAGTGCGAAGTAGAAGGCTGATCTTCGAATCCATGCGAAGCAAATGGTTTAGCTTGAAATACTTGTGATATACATTATTTCGTTTCAACAGCATGCGAAACAAACGAGTTAGATTCAAATCCATGCGAAACACATGATGTAGCTTCAAATCAATGCGAAGTAGAAGGGTTACCTTCGAATCCATGCGAAACAAATGGTTTAGCCGCAAATACTTGTGATGTACATGATTCAGCTTCAACTGCATGCGAAACAGACGAGTTAGCTTCAAATCCATGCGGAACACATGATTTAGATTAAAATCAATGCGAAGTAGAAGGCTTATCTTCGAATAAATGCGAAACAAATGATATAGCTTCAAATACTTGTGATATACATCATTTAGCTTCAACAGCATGTGAAACAAACGAGTTAGCTTCAAACCCATGCGAAACACATGATTTAGCATCTAATCAATGAGAAGTAGAATGCTGATCTTCGCAATCCATGCGAAGCAAATGGTTCAGCTTCAAATACTTGTGATACACTTGATTTAGCTTCAACTGCATGCGAGACAAACGAGTTAACTTCAAATCCATGCGAAACAAATGATTTAGCTTCAAATCAATGCGATGTGGAAGGCTAATCTTCGAATCCATGCGAAACAAATGGTTTAACTTCAAATACTTGTGATATACATGATTTAGCTTCAACAGCATGCGAAACAAACGAGTTAGCTTCAAGTCCAAGCGAAAAACATGATTTAGCATCTAATCAATGCGAAGTAGAAGGCTGATCTTCGAATCCATGCGAAGCAAATTGTTTAGCTCCAAATGCTTGTGATACACTTGATTTAGCTTCAACAGCATGCGAAATAAACGAGTTAGCTTCAAATCCATGCGAAACACATGATTTAGCTTCAAATCAATGCGAATTAGAAGGGTTATCTTCGATTCCATGCGATACAAATGGTTTAGCTTCAAATAATTGTGATATACATGATTTAGCTTCAACAGCATGCGAAACAAACGAGTTAGCTTCAAATCCATGCGAAACAAATGATTTAGCATCAAATCAATGAGAAGTAGAAGGCTGAGCTTCGAATCCATGCGAAGCAAATGGTTTAGGTTCAAATACTTGTGATATACATGATTTAGTTCCTACAGCATGCGAAACAAACGAGTTAGAATCAAATCCATGCGAAACAAATGATTTAGCTTCAAATCAATGCGAAGTAGAAGGCTTATCTTCGAATCCATGCGAAACAAATGGTTTAGCCGCAAATACTTGTGATATACATGATTCAGCTTCAACTGCATGCGAAACAAACGAGTCAGCTTTAAATCCATGCGGAACACATGATTTAGCTTCAAATCAATGCGAAGTGGAAGGCTTATCTTCGAATCCATGCGAAACGAATAATTTAGCTTCAAATACTTTTGATATACATGATTCAGATTCAACTGCCTGCGAAATAAACGAGTTAGCTTCAAATCCATGCGAAACACATGAATTAGCATCAAGTCAACGCGAAGTTGATGGCTTAGCTTCAAATCCATGCAAAACGAATGATTTAGCTTCACATACTTGATAATATAAGTGATATGGCTTTAAATGCAGGCGAAACAAACGAGTTAGCTTCAAACCCATGCGAAACACATGATTTAGCATCTAATCAATGCGAAGTAGAAGGCTGATCTTCGAATCCATGCGAAGCAAATGGTTTGTTTAGCTTCAAATACTTGTGATATACATGATTTAGTTTCAACAGCATGCGAAACAAACGAGTTAGATTCAAATCCATGCGAAACACATGATTTAGCTTCAAATCAATGCGAGCTAGGAGGCTTATCTTCGAATCCATGCGAAACAATTGGATTAGCTTCATATACTTGTGATATACATGATTTATCTTCAACAGCATGCGAGACAAACGAGTTAACTTCAAATCCATGCGAAACACATGATTTAGCATCTAATCAATGCGAAGTAGAAGGCTGATCTTCGAATCCATGCGAAGCAAATGGTTTAGCTTCAAATACTTGTGATATACATTATTTCGTTTCAACAGCATGCGAAACAAACGAGTTAGATTCAAATCCATGCGAAACACATGATGTAGCTTCAAATCAATGCGAAGTAGAAGGGGTACCTTCGAATCCATGCGAAACAAATGGTTTAGCCGCAAATACTTGTGATGTACATGATTCAGCTTCAACTGCATGCGAAACAGACGAGTTAGCTTCAAATCCATGCGGAACACATGATTTAGCTTCAAATGAATGCGAAGTGGAAGGCTTATCTTCGAATCCATGCGAAACAAATGGTTTAGCTTCAAATACTTGTGATATACATGACTTAGCTTCAACAGCATGCGAAACAAACGAGTTAGCTTCAAATCCATGCGAAACACATGATTTAGCTTCAAATCAATGCGAAGTAGAAGGCTTATCTTCGAATCCATGCGAAACAAATGGTTTAGCTTCAAATACTTGTGATATACATGATTTAGCTTCAACTGCATGCGAAACAAACGAGTTAGATTCAAATTCATGCTAAACACATGATTTAGCTTCAAATCAATGCGAAATAGATGGATTATCTTCGAATCCATGAGAAACAAATGGTTTAACTTCAAATACTTGTGATATACATGATTTAGCTTCAACAGCATGCGAAGCAAACGAGTTAGTTTCAAGTCCAAACGAAAAACATGATTTAGCATCAAGTCAACGCGAAGTTGATGGCTTAGCTTCAAATCCATGCGAAACGAAAGATTTAGCTTCACATACTTGTGAATATAAGTGATATAGCTTCAAATGCAGGCGAAACAAACGAGTTAGCTTCAAACCCATGCGAAACACATGATTTAGCATCAAGTCAACGCGAAGTTGATGGCTTAGCTTCAAATCCATGCTAAACGAAAGATTTAGCTTCACATACTTGTGAATATAAGTGATATAGCTTCAAATGCAGGCGAAACAAACGAGTTAGCTTCAAACCCATGCGAAACACATGACTTAGCATCTAATCAATGCGAAGTAGAAGGCTAATCTTCGAATCCATGCGAAACAAATGATATAGCTTCAAATACTTGTGATATACATGATTTATTTTCAACAGCATGCGAAACAAACAAGTTAGATTCAAATCCATGCAAAACACATGATTTAGCTTCAAATCAATGCGAAATAGATGGATTATCTTCGAATCCATGAGAAACAAATGGTTGAACTTCAAATACTTGTGATATACATGATTTAGCTTCAACAGCATGCGAAACAAACGAGTTAGCTTCAAATCCATGCGAAACACATGATTTATCTTCAAATCAATGCTAAGTAGAAAGCTTAGCTTCAAATCCATGGGAATCAAATGGTTTAGCTTCAAATACTTGTGATATACATGATTCAGCTTCAACTGCATGCGAAACAAACGAGTTAGTTTCAAGTCCAAACGAAAAACATGATTTAGCATCAAGTCAACGCGAAGTTGATGGCTTAGCTTCAAATCCATGCTAAACGAAAGATTTAGCTTCACATACTTGTGAATATAAGTGATATAGCTTCAAATGCAGGCGAAACAAACGAGTTAGCTTCAAACCCATGCGAAACACATGACTTAGCATCTAATCAATGCGAAGTAGAAGGCTAATCTTCGAATCCATGCGAAACAAATGATATAGCTTCAAATACTTGTGATATACATGATTTATTTTCAACAGCATGCGAAACAAACGAGTTAGATTCAAATCCATGCAAAACACATGATTTAGCTTCAAATCAATGCGAAATAGATGGATTATCTTCGAATCCATGGGAATCAAATGGTTTAGCTTCAAATACTTGTGATATACATGATTCAGCTTCAACTGCATGCGAAACAAACGAGTTAGCTTCAAATCCATGCGAAACACATGATTTAGATTAAAATCAATGCGAAGTAGAAGGCTTATCTGCGAATAAATACGAAACAAATGATATAGCTTCAAATACTTGTGATATACATGATTTAGTTCAAACAGCATGCGAAACAAACGAGTTAGCTTCAAGTCCAAACGAAAAACGTGATTTAGCATCAAGTCAACGCGAAGTTGATGGCTTAGCTTCAAATCCATGCGAAACGAAAGATTTAGCTTCACATACTTGTGAATATAAGTGATATAGCTTCAAATGCAGGCGAAACAAACGAGTTAGCTTCAAACCCATGCGAAACACATGACTTAGCATCTAATCAATGCGAAGTAGAAGGCTAATCTTCGAATCCATGCGAAACACATGATATAGCTTCAAATACTTGTGATATACATGATTTAGTTTCAACAGCGTGCGAAACAAACGAGTTAGATTCAAATCCATGCGAAACACATGATTTTGCTTCAAATCAATGCGAAGTAGAAGGCTTATCTACGAATCCATGCGAAACAAATGGATTAGCTTCATATACTTGTGATATACATGATTTAGCTTCAACAGCATGCGAAATAAACGAGTTAGATTCAAATCCATGCGAAACACATGAGTTAGCTTCAAATCAATGCGAAGTGCAAGGCTTATCTTCGAATTCATGAGAAACAAATGGTTTAGCTGCAAATATTTGTGATATACATGATTTAGCTTCAACTGCATGCGAAACAAACGAGTTAACTTCAAATCCATGCGAAACACATGAGTTAGCTTCAAATCAATGCGAAGTGCAAGGCCTATCTTCGAATCCATGCGAAGCAAATCGTTTAGCTTCAAATACTTGTGATATAAATGATTTAGTTTCAACAGCATGCGAAACAAACGAGTTAGATTCAAATTCATGCTAAACACATGATTTAGCTTCAAATCAATGCGAAATAGATGGATTATCTTCGAATCCATGAGAAACAAATGGTTTATCTTCAAATACTTGTGATATACATGATTTAGCTTCAACAGCATGCGAAGCAAACGAGTTATCTTCAAATCCAAGCGAAACACATGATTTATCTTCAAATCAATGCTAAGTAGAAAACTTAGCTCCAAATCCATGGGAATCAAATGGTTTAGCTTCAAATACTTGTGATATACATGATTTAGCTTCAACAGCATGCGAAACAAACGAGTTAGCTTCAAATCCATGCGAAACACATGATTTAGATTAAAATCAATGCGAAGTAGAAGGCTTATGTTCGAATAAATGCGAAACAAATGATATAGCTTCAAATACTTGTGATATACATGATTTAGTTCCAACAGCATGCGAAACAAACGAGTTAGAATCAAATCCATGCGAAACAAATGATTTAGCTTCAAATCAATGCCAAGTAGAAGGCTTATCTTCGAATCCATGCGAAACAAATGGATTATCTTCAAATACTTGTGATATACATGATTTAGCTTCAACAGCATGCGAAACAAACGAGTTAGCTTCAAATCCATGCGAAACACATGATTTAGCTTCAATGCAATGCGAAGTAGAAGGCTGATCTTCGAATCCATGCGAAGCAAATTGTTTAGCTTCAAATACTTGTGATACACTTGATTTAGCTTCAACAGCATGCGAAACAAACGAGTTAGCTTCAAATCCATGCGAAACACATGATTTAGATTAAAATCAATGCGAAGTAGAAGGCTTATCTTCGAATAAATGCGAAACAAATGATATAGCTTCAAATACTTGTGATATACATGATTTAGTTCCAACAGCATGCGAAACAAACGAGTTAGAATCAAATCCATGCGAAACAAATGATTTAGCTTCAAATCAATGCGAAGTAGAAGGCTTATCTTCGAATCCATGCGAAACAAATGGATTATCTTCAAATACTTGTGATATACATGATTTAGCTTCAACAGCATGCGAAACAAACGAGTTAGCTTCAAATCCATGCGAAACACATGATTTAGCTTCAAAGCAATGCGAAGTAGAAGGGTTATCTTCGAATCCATGCGAAACAAATGGTTTAGCTGCAAATACTTGTGATATACATGATTTAGCTTCAACTGCATGCGAAACAAACGACTTAGCTTCAAATCCATGCGAAACACATGATTTAGATTAAAATCAATGCGAAGTAGAAGGCTTATCTTCGAATCCATGCGAAACAAATGGTTCAGCTTCAAATACTTGTGATATACATGATTTAGCTTCAACTGCATGCGAAACAAACGAGTTAGCTTCAAGTCCAAACGAAACACATGATTTATCTTCCATGCATTGCGTTGTAGAAGGTTTAACTACAAATCCATGCGATTCAAGTGATTTAGGTTAAAATACATGCTATATAATGGATTTAGCTTCAACTGGAAGCGAGACAAACGAGTTAGCTTCACATTCATGCGGAACACATGATTTAGATTCAAATCAATGCGAGGTAAAAGCTTTGTCTTCAAATCCATGCGAAACAAATGATTTAGCTTCAAATACTTTCGATATAAATGATTTAGATTCAACTGCATGCGAAACAAACGAGTTAACTTCAAATCCATGCGAAACACATGATTTAGTTTCAAATCAATGCGAAGTAGAAGACTGACCTTCAAATCCATGTGAAACGAATAGTTTAGCTTCCAAAACTTTTGATATACATGATTTAGCTTCAACAGCATGCGAAGCAAACGAGTCATCTTCAAATCCAAGCGAAACACATGATTTAGCTTCAAATCAATGCGAAGTAGAAGGCTTAGCTTCAAATCCATGGGAATCAAATGGTTTAGCTTCAAATACTTGTGATACACTTGATTTAGCTTCAACTGCATGCGAAACAAACGAGTTAGCTTGAAATCCATTTGAAACAAATGACTTAGCATCAAATCAATGCGAAGTAGAAAGCTGACCTTCGAATCCATGCGAAGCAAATGGTTTAGCTTCAAATACTTGTGATATAAATGATTTAGTTTCAACAGCATGCGAAACAAACGAGTTAGCTTCGAATCCATGCGAAACAAATGGTTTAACTTCAAATACTTGTGATATACATGATTTAGCTTCAACAGCATGCGAAGCAAATGAGTTATCTTCAAATCCAAACGAAACACATGATTTATCTTCAAATCAATGCTAAGTAGAAAGCTTAGCTTCAAATCCATGCGAAACAAATGGATTATCTTCAAATACTTGTGATATACATGATTTAGCTTCAACAGCATGCGAAACAAACGAGTTAGCTTCAAATCCATGCGAAACACATGATTTAGCTTCAATGCAATGCGAAGTAGAAGGCTGATCTTCGAATCCATGCGAAGCAAATTGTTTAGCTTCAAATACTTGTGATACACTTGATTTAGCTTCAACAGCATGCGAAACAAACGAGTTAGCTTCAAATCCATGCGAAACACATGATTTAGATTAAAATCAATGCGAAGTAGAAGGCTTATCTTCGAATAAATGCGAAACAAATGATATAGCTTCAAATACTTGTGATATACATGATTTAGTTCCAACAGCATGCGAAACAAACGAGTTAGAATCAAATCCATGCGAAACAAATGATTTAGCTTCAAATCAATGCGAAGTAGAAGGCTTATCTTCGAATCCATGCGAAACAAATGGATTATCTTCAAATACTTGTGATATACATGATTTAGCTTCAACAGCATGCGAAACAAACGAGTTAGCTTCAAATCCATGCGAAACACATGATTTAGCTTCAAAGCAATGCGAAGTAGAAGGGTTATCTTCGAATCCATGCGAAACAAATGGTTTAGCTGCAAATACTTGTGATATACATGATTTAGCTTCAACTGCATGCGAAACAAACGACTTAGCTTCAAATCCATGCGAAACACATGATTTAGATTAAAATCAATGCGAAGTAGAAGGCTTATCTTCGAATCCAAGCGAAACAAATGGTTCAGCTTCAAATACTTGTGATATACATGATTTAGCTTCAACTGCATGCGAAACAAACGAGTTAGCTTCAAGTCCAAACGAAACACATGATTTATCTTCCATGCATTGCGTTGTAGAAGGTTTAACTACAAATCCATGCGATTCAAGTGATTTAGGTTAAAATACATGCTATATAATGGATTTAGCTTCAACTGGAAGCGAGACAAACGAGTTAGCTTCACATTCATGCGGAACACATGATTTAGATTCAAATCAATGCGAGGTAAAAGCTTTGTCTTCAAATCCATGCGAAACAAATGATTTAGCTTCAAATACTTTCGATATAAATGATTTAGATTCAACTGCATGCGAAACAAACGAGTTAACTTCAAATCCATGCGAAACACATGATTTAGTTTCAAATCAATGCGAAGTAGAAGACTGACCTTCAAATCCATGTGAAACGAATAGTTTAGCTTCCAAAACTTTTGATATACATGATTTAGCTTCAACAGCATGCGAAGCAAACGAGTCATCTTCAAATCCAAGCGAAACACATGATTTAGCTTCAAATCAATGCGAAGTAGAAGGCTTAGCTTCAAATCCATGGGAATCAAATGGTTTAGCTTCAAATACTTGTGATACACTTGATTTAGCTTCAACTGCATGCGAAACAAACGAGTTAGCTTGAAATCCATTTGAAACAAATGACTTAGCATCAAATCAATGCGAAGTAGAAAGCTGACCTTCGAATCCATGCGAAGCAAATGGTTTAGCTTCAAATACTTGTGATATAAATGATTTAGTTTCAACAGCATGCGAAACAAACGAGTTAGCTTCGAATCCATGCGAAACAAATGGTTTAACTTCAAATACTTGTGATATACATGATTTAGCTTCAACAGCATGCGAAGCAAATGAGTTATCTTCAAATCCAAACGAAACACATGATTTATCTTCAAATCAATGCTAAGTAGAAAGCTTAGCTTCAAATCCATGCGAAACAAATGGATTATCTTCAAATACTTGTGATATACATGATTTAGCTTCAACAGCATGCGAAACAAACGAGTTAGCTTCAAATCCATGCGAAACACATGATTTAGCTTCAATGCAATGCGAAGTAGAAGGCTGATCTTCGAATCCATGCGAAGCAAATTGTTTAGCTTCAAATACTTGTGATACACTTGATTTAGCTTCAACAGCATGCGAAACAAACGAGTTAGCTTCAAATCCATGCGAAACACATGATTTAGATTAAAATCAATGCGAAGTAGAATGCTTATCTTCGAATAAATGCGAAACAAATGATATAGCTTCAAATACTTGTGATATACATGATTTAGTTCCAACAGCATGCGAAACAAACGAGTTAGAATCAAATCCATGCGAAACAAATGATTTAGCTTCAAATCAATGCGAAGTAGAAGGCTTATCTTCGAATCCATGCGAAACAAATGGATTATCTTCAAATACTTGTGATATACATGATTTAGCTTCAACAGCATGCGAAACAAACGAGTTAGCTTCAAATCCATGCGAAACACATGATTTAGCTTCAAAGCAATGCGAAGTAGAAGGGTTATCTTCGAATCCATGCGAAACAAATGGTTTAGCTGCAAATACTTGTGATATACATGATTTAGCTTCAACTGCATGCGAAACAAACGACTTAGCTTCAAATCCATGCGAAACACATGATTTAGATTAAAATCAATGCGAAGTAGAAGGCTTATCTTCGAATCCATGCGAAACAAATGGTTCAGCTTCAAATACTTGTGATATACATGATTTAGCTTCAACTGCATGCGAAACAAACGAGTTAGCTTCAAGTCCAAACGAAACACATGATTTATCTTCCATGCATTGCGTTGTAGAAGGTTTAACTACAAATCCATGCGATTCAAGTGATTTAGGTTAAAATACATGCTATATAATGGATTTAGCTTCAACTGGAAGCGAGACAAACGAGTTAGCTTCACATTCATGCGGAACACATGATTTAGATTCAAATCAATGCGAGGTAAAAGCTTTGTCTTCAAATCCATGCGAAACAAATGATTTAGCTTCAAATACTTTCGATATAAATGATTTAGATTCAACTGCATGCGAAACAAACGAGTTAACTTCAAATCCATGCGAAACACATGATTTAGTTTCAAATCAATGCGAAGTAGAAGACTGACCTTCAAATCCATGTGAAAGGAATAGTTTAGCTTCCAAAACTTTTGATATACATGATTTAGCTTCAACAGCATGCGAAGCAAACGAGTCATCTTCAAATCCAAGCGAAACACATGATTTAGCTTCAAATCAATGCGAAGTAGAAGGCTTAGCTTCAAATCCATGGGAATCAAATGGTTTAGCTTCAAATACTTGTGATACACTTGATTTAGCTTCAACTGCATGCGAAACAAACGAGTTAGCTTGAAATCCATTTGAAACAAATGACTTAGCATCAAATCAATGCGAAGTAGAAAGCTGACCTTCGAATCCATGCGAAGCAAATGGTTTAGCTTCAAATACTTGTGATATAAATGATTTAGTTTCAACAGCATGCGAAACAAACGAGTTAGCTTCGAATCCATGCGAAACAAATGGTTTAACTTCAAATACTTGTGATATACATGATTTAGCTTCAGCAGCATGCGAAGCAAATGAGTTATCTTCAAATCCAAACGAAACACATGATTTATCTTCAAATCAATGCTAAGTAGAAAGCTTAGCTTCAAATCCATGGGAATAAAATGGTTTAGCTTCAAATACTTGTGATATACATGATTTAGCTTCAACTGCTAGCGAAAAAACGAATCAGCTTCAAATCCAAGCGAAAAACATGATTTATCATCAAGTCAACGCGAAGTTGTTGGCTTAGCTTCAAATCCATGCGCAACGAATGATTTAGCTTCACATACTTGAGAATATATGTGATATAGCTTCAAATGCAGGTGAAACAAACGAGTTAGCTTCAAACCCATGCGAAACACATGATTTAGCATCTAATCAATGCGAAGTAGAAGGCTGATCTTCGAATCCATGCGAAGCAAATTGTTTAGCTTCAAATACTTGTGATACACTTGATTTAGCTTCAACAGCATGCGAAATAAACGAGTTAGCTTCAAATCCATGCGAAACACATGATTTAGCTACAAATCAATGCGAAGTAGGTGGCTTATCTTCGATTCCATGCGATACAAATGGTTTAGCTTCAAATAATTGTGATTTACATGATTTAGCTTCAACAGCATGCGAAACAAACGAGTTAGCTTCAAATCCATGCGAAACAAATGACTTAGCATCAAATCAATGCGAAGTAGAAGGCTGACCTTCGAATCCATGCGAAGCAAATTGTTTAGCTCCAAATACTTGTGATACACTTGATTTAGCTTCAACAGCATGCGAAATAAACGCGTTAGCTTCAAATCCATGCGAAACACATGATTTAGCTACAAATCAATGCGAAGTAGGTGGCTTATCTTCGATTCCATGCGATACAAATGGTTTAGCTTCAAATAATTGTGATATACATGATTTAGCTTCAACAGCATGCGAAACAAACGAGTTAGCTTCAAATCCATGCGAAACAAATGACTTAGCATCAAATCAATGCGAAGTAGAAGGCTGACCTTCGAATCCATGCGAAGCAAATGGTTTAGCTTCAAATACTTGTGATATAAATGATTTAGTTTCAACAGCATGCGAAACAAACGAGTTAGATTCAAACCCATGCAAAACACATGTTTTAGCTTCAAATCAATGCGAAGTAGAAGGCTGACCTTCGAATCCATGCGAAGCAAATTGTTTAGCTCCAAATACTTGTGATACACTTGATTTAGCTTCAACAGCATGCGAAATAAACGCGTTAGCTTCAAATCCATGCGAAACACATGATTTAGCATCTAATCAATGCGAAGTAGGTGGCTTATCTTCGATTCCATGCGATACAAATGGTTTAGCTTCAAATAAGTGTGATATACATGATTTAGCTTCAACAGCATGCGAAACAAACGAGTTAGCTTCAAATCCATGCGAAACAAATGACTTAGCATCAAATCAATGCTAAGTAGAAGGCTGACCTTCGAATCCATGCGAAGCAAATGGTTTAGCTTCAAATACTTGTGATATAAATGATTTAGTTTCAACAGCATGCGAAACAAACGAGTTAGATTCAAACCCATGCAAAACACATGTTTTAGCTTCAAATCAATGCGAAATAGATGGATTATCTTCGAATCCATGCGAAACAAATGGTTTAACTTCAAATACTTGTGATATACATGATTTAGCTTCAACAGCATGCGAAGCAAACGAGTTATCTTCAAATCCAAGCGAAACACATGATTTATCTTCAAATCAATGCTAAGTAGAAAGCTTAGCTTCAAATCCATGGGAATCAAATGGTTTAGCTTGAAATACTTGTGATATACATGATTTAGCTTCAACTGCTAGCGAAAAAACGAGTTAGCTTCAAACCCATGCGAAACAAATGATTTAGCATCTAATCAATGCGAAGTAGAAGGCTGATCTTCGAATCCATGCGAAGCAAATTGTTTAGCTCCAAATACTTATGATACACTTGATTTAGCTTCAACAGCATGCGAAATAAACGCGTTAGCTTCAAATCCATGCGAAACACATGATTTAGCTACAAATCAATACGAAGTAGGTGGCTTATCTTCGATTCCATGCGATACAAATGGTTTAGCTTCAAATAATTGTGATATACATGATTTAGCTTCAACAGCATGCGAAGCAAACGAGTTATCTTCAAATCCAAGCGAAACACATGATTTATCTTCAAATCAATGCTAAGTAGAAAGCTTAGCTTCAAATCCATGGGAATCAAATGATTTAGCTTCAAATACTTGTGATATACATGATTTAGTTCAAACAGCATGCGAAACAAACGAGTTAACTTCAAGTCCAAACGAAAAACATGATTTAGCATCAAGTCAACGCGAAGTTGATGGCTTAGCTTCAAATCCATGCGAAACGAAAGATTTAGCTTCACATACTTGTGAATATAAGTGATATAGCTTCAAATGCAGGCGAAACAAACGAGTTAGCTTCAAACCCATGCGAAACACATGACTTAGCATCTAATCAATGCGAAGTAGAAGGCTAATCTTCGAATCCATGCGAAACAAATGATTTAGCTTCAAATACTTTCGATATAAATGATTTAGAATCAACTGCATGCGAAACAAACGAGTTAACTTCAAATCCATGCGAAACACATGATTTAGCATCTAATCAATGCGAAGTAGAAGGCTGATCTTCAAATCCATGCGAAACAAATGATTTAGCTTCAAATACTTTCGATATAAATGATTTAGATTCAACTGCATGCGAAACAAACGAGTTAACTTCAAATCCATGCGAAACACATGATTTAGTTTCAAATCAATGCGAAGTAGAAGACTGACCTTCAAATCCATGTGAAACGAATAGTTTAGCTTCCAAAACTTTTGATATACATGATTTAGCTTCAACAGCATGCGAAGCAAACGAGTCATCTTCAAATCCAAGCGAAACACATGATTTAGCTTCAAATCAATGCGAAGTAGAAGGCTTAGCTTCAAATCCATGGGAATCAAATGGTTTAGCTTCAAATACTTGTGATACACTTGATTTAGCTTCAACTGCATGCGAAACAAACGAGTTAGCTTGAAATCCATTTGAAACAAATGACTTAGCATCAAATCAATGCGAAGTAGAAAGCTGACCTTCGAATCCATGCGAAGCAAATGGTTTAGCTTCAAATACTTGTGATATAAATGATTTAGTTTCAACAGCATGCGAAACAAACGAGTTAGCTTCGAATCCATGCGAAACAAATGGTTTAACTTCAAATACTTGTGATATACATGATTTAGCTTCAACAGCATGCGAAGCAAATGAGTTATCTTCAAATCCAAACGAAACACATGATTTATCTTCAAATCAATGCTAAGTAGAAAGCTTAGCTTCAAATCCATGGGAATAAAATGGTTTAGCTTCAAATACTTGTGATATACATGATTTAGCTTCAACTGCTAGCGAAAAAACGAATCAGCTTCAAATCCAAGCGAAAAACATGATTTATCATCAAGTCAACGCGAAGTTGTTGGCTTAGCTTCAAATCCATGCGCAACGAATGATTTAGCTTCACATACTTGAGAATATAAGTGATATAGCTTCAAATGCAGGTGAAACAAACGAGTTAGCTTCAAACCCATGCGAAACACATGATTTAGCATCTAATCAATGCGAAGTAGAAGGCTGATCTTCGAATCCATGCGAAGCAAATTGTTTAGCTTCAAATACTTGTGATACACTTGATTTAGCTTCAACAGCATGCGAAATAAACGAGTTAGCTTCAAATCCATGCGAAACACATGATTTAGCTACAAATCAATGCGAAGTAGGTGGCTTATCTTCGATTCCATGCGATACAAATGGTTTAGCTTCAAATAATTGTGATATACATGATTTAGCTTCAACAGCATGCGAAACAAACGAGTTAGCTTCAAATCCATGCGAAACAAATGACTTAGCATCAAATCAATGCGAAGTAGAAGGCTGATCTTCGAATCCATGCGAAGCAAATTGTTTAGCTCCAAATACTTATGATACACTTGATTTAGCTTCAACAGCATGCGAAATAAACGCGTTAGCTTCAAATCCATGCGAAACACATGATTTAGCTACAAATCAATACGAAGTAGGTGGCTTATCTTCGATTCCATGCGATACAAATGGTTTAGCTTCAAATAATTGTGATATACATGATTTAGCTTCAACAGCATGCGAAGCAAACGAGTTATCTTCAAATCCAAGCGAAACACATGATTTATCTTCAAATCAATGCTAAGTAGAAAGCTTAGCATCAAATCCATGGGAATCAAATGATTTAGCTTCAAATACTTGTGATATACATGATTTAGTTCAAACAGCATGCGAAACAAACGAGTTAACTTCAAGTCCAAACGAAAAACATGATTTAGCATCAAGTCAACGCGAAGTTGATGGCTTAGCTTCAAATCCATGCGAAACGAAAGATTTAGCTTCACATACTTGTGAATATAAGTGATATAGCTTCAAATGCAGGCGAAACAAACGAGTTAGCTTCAAACCCATGCGAAACACATGACTTAGCATCTAATCAATGCGAAGTAGAAGGCTAATCTTCGAATCCATGCGAAACAAATGATTTAGCTTCAAATACTTTCGATATAAATGATTTAGATTCAACTGCATGCGAAACAAACGAGTTAACTTCAAATCCATGCGAAACACATGATTTAGCATCTAATCAATGCGAAGTAGAAGGCTGATCTTCAAATCCATGCGAAACAAATGATTTAGCTTCAAATACTTTCGATATAAATGATTTAGATTCAACTGCATGCGAAACAAACGAGTTAACTTCAAATCCATGCGAAACACATGATTTAGTTTCAAATCAATGCGAAGTAGAAGACTGACCTTCAAATCCATGTGAAACGAATAGTTTAGCTTCCAAAACTTTTGATATACATGATTTAGTTTCAACAGCATGCGAAGCAAACGAGTTATCTTCAAATCCAAGCGAAACACATGATTTAGCTTCAAATCAATGCGAAGTAGAAGGCTTAGCTTCAAATCCATGGGAATCAAATGGTTTAGCTTCAAATACTTGTGATACACTTGATTTAGCTTCAACTGCATGCGAAGCAAACGAGTTAGCTTGAAATCCATTTGAAACAAATGACTTAGCATCAAATCAATGCGAAGTAGAAAGCTGACCTTCGAATCCATGCGAAGCAAATGGTTTAGCTTCAAATACTTGTGATATAAATGATTTAGTTTCAACAGCATGCGAAACAAACGAGTTAGCTTCGAATCCATGCGAAACAAATGGTTTAACTTCAAATACTTGTGATATACATGATTTAGCTTCAACAGCATGCGAAGCAAATGAGTTATCTTCAAATCCAAACGAAACACATGATTTATCTTCAAATCAATGCTAAGTAGAAAGCTTAGCTTCAAATCCATGGGAATAAAATGGTTTAGCTTCAAATATTTGTGATATACATGATTTAGCTTCAACTGCTAGCGAAAAAACGAATCAGCTTCAAATCCAAGCGAAAAACATGATTTATCATCAAGTCAACGCGAAGTTGTTGGCTTAGCTTCAAATCCATTGCGCAACGAATGATTTAGCTCCACATACTTGAGAATATAAGTGATATAGCTTCAAATGCAAGTGAAACAAACGAGTTAGCTTCAAACCCATGCGAAACACATGATTTAGCATCTAATCAATGCGAAGTAGAAGGCTGACCTTCGAATCCATGCGAAGCAAATTGTTTAGCTTCAAATACTTGTGATACACTTGATTTAGCTTCAACAGCATGCGAAATAAACGAGTTAGCTTCAAATCCATGCGAAACACATGATTTAGCTACAAATCAATGCGAAGTAGGTTGCTTATCTTCGATTCCATGCGATACAAATGGTTTAGCTTCAAATAATTGTGATATACATGATTTAGCTTCAACAGCATGCGAAACAAACGAGTTAGCTTCAAATCCATGGGAAACAAATGACTTAGCATCAAATCAATGCGAAGTAGAAGGCTGACCTTCGAATCCATGCGAAGCAAATTGTTTAGCTCCAAATACTTGTGATACACTTGATTTAGCTTCAACAGCATGCGAAATAAACGCGTTAGCTTCAAATCCATGCGAAACACATGATTTAGCTACAAATCAATGCGAAGTAGGTGGCTTATCTTCGATTCCATGCGATACAAATGGTTTAGCTTCAAATAATTGTGATATACATGATTTAGCTTCAACAGCATGCGAAACAAACGAGTTAGCTTCAAATCCATGCGAAACAAATGACTTAGCATCAAATCAATGCGAAGTAGAAGGCTGACCTTTGAATCCATGCGAAGCAAATGGTTTAGCTTCAAATACTTGTGATATAAATGATTTAGTTTCAACAGCATGCGAAGCAAACGAGTTAGATTCAAACCCATGCAAAACACATGTTTTAGCTTCAAATCAATGCGAAGTAGAAGGCTGACCTTCGAATCCATGCGAAGCAAATTGTTTAGCTCCAAATACTTGTGATACACTTGATTTAGCTTCAACAGCATGCGAAATAAACGCGTTAGCTTCAAATCCATGCGAAATACATGATTTAGCATCTAATCAATGCGAAGTAGGTGGCTTATCTTCGATTCCATGCGATACAAATGGTTTAGCTTCAAATAATTGTGATATACATGATTTAGCTTCAACAGCATGCGAAACAAACGAGTTAGCTTCAAATCCATGCGAAACAAATGACTTAGCATCAAATCAATGCTAAGTAGAAGGCTGACCTTCGAATCCATGCGAAGCAAATGGTTTAGCTTCAAATACTTGTGATATAAATGATTTAGTTTCAACAGCATGCGAAACAAACGAGTTAGATTCAAACCCATGCAAAACACATGTTTTAGCTTCAAATCAATGCGAAATAGATGGATTATCTTCGAATCCATGCGAAACAAATGGTTTAACTTCAAATACTTGTGATATACATGATTTAGCTTCAACAGCATGCGAAGCAAACGAGTTATCTTCAAATCCAAGCGAAACACATGATTTATCTTCAAATCAATGCTAAGTAGAAAGCTTAGCTTCAAACCCATGGGAATCAAATGGTTTAGCTTGAAATACTTGTGATATACATGATTTAGCTTCAACTGCTAGCGAAAAAACGAGTTAGCTTCAAACCCATGCGAAACAAATGATTTAGCATCTAATCAATGCGAAGTAGAAGGCTGATCTTCGAATCCATGCGAAGCAAATTGTTTAGCTCCAAATACTTGTGATACACTTGATTTAGCTTCAACAGCATGCGAAATAAACGCGTTAGCTTCAAATCCATGCGAAACACATGATTTAGCTACAAATCAATACGAAGTAGGTGGCTTATCTTCGATTCCATGCGATACAAATGGTTTAGCTTCAAATAATTGTGATATACATGATTTAGCTTCAACAGCATGCGAAGCAAACGAGTTATCTTCAAATCCAAGCGAAACACATGATTTATCTTCAAATCAATGCTAAGTAGAAAGCTTAGCTTCAAATCCATGGGAATCAAATGATTTAGCTTCAAATACTTGTGATATACATGATTCAGCTTCAACTGCATGCGAAACAAACGAGTTAGCTTCAAATCCATGCGAAACACATGATTTAGCATCTAATCAATGCGAAGTAGAAGGCTGATCTTCGAATCCATGCGAAGCAAATTGTTTAGCTCCAAATACTTGTGATACACTTGATTTAGCTTCAACAGCATGCGAAATAAACGAGTTAGCTTCAAATCCATGCGAAACACATGATTTAGCTTCAAATCAATGCGAATTAGAAGGGTTATCTTCGATTCCATGCGATACAAATGGTTTAGCTTCAAATAATTTTGATATACATGATTTAGCTTCAACTGCATGCGAAACAAACGAGTTAGCTTCAAATCCATGCGAAACAAATGATTTAGCATCAAATCAATGCGAAGTAGAAGGCTGACCTTCGAATCCATTCGAAGCAAATGGTTTAGCTTCAAATACTTGTGATATAAATGATTTAGTTTCAACAGCATGCGAAACAAACGAGTTAGATTCAAATCCATGCAAAACACATGATTTAGCTTCAAATCAATGCGAAATAGATGGATTATCTTCGAATCCATGAGAAACAAATGGTTTAACTTCAAATACTTGTGATATACATGATTTAGCTTCAACAGCATGCGAAGCAAACGAGTTATCTTCAAATCCAAGCGAAACACATGATTTATCTTCAAATCAATGCTAAGTAGAAAACTTAGCTCCAAATCCATGGGAATCAAATGGTTTAGCTTCAAATACTTGTGATATACATGATTCAGCTTCAACTGCATGCGAAACAAACGAGTTAGGTTCAAATCCATGCGAAACACATGATTTAGCTTCAAATCAATACGAATTAGAAGGGTTATCTTCGAATCCGTGCGAAACATATGATATAGCTTCAAATACTCGTGATATACATGATTTAGCTTCAACAGCATGCGAAACAAACGAGTTAGCTTCAAATCCATGCGAAACACATGATTTAGCTTCAAATCAATCCGAAGTAGGAGGCTTATCTTCGATTCCTTGCGATACAAATGGTTTAGCTTCAAATACTTGTGATATACATGATTTAGCTTCAATAGCATGCGAAACAAACGAGTTAGCTTCATCCATGCGAAACACATGATTTAGATTAAAATCAATGCGAAGTAGAAGGCTTATCTTCGAATAAATGCGAAACAAATGATATAGCTTCAAATACTTGTGATATACACGATTTAGTTCCAACAGCATGCGAAACAAACGAGTTAGAATCAAATCCATGCGAAACAAATGATCTAGCTTCAAATCAATGCGAAGAAGAAGGGTTATCTTCGAATCCATGCGAAACGAATAGTTTAGCTTCAATTACTTGTGATATACATGATTCAGCTTCAACTGCAAGCGAAACAAACGAGTTAGCTTCAAATCCATGCGAAACACATGATTTAGCTTCAAATCAATGCGAATTAGAAGAGTTATCTTCGAATCCATGCGAAACATATGATATAGCTTCAAATACTTGTGATATACATGATTCAGCTTCAACTGCATGCGAAACAAACGAGTTAGCTTCAAATCCATGCGAAACACATGATTTAGATTAAAATCAATGCGAAGTAGAAGGCTTATCTTCGAATAAATGCGAAACAAATGATATAGCTTCAAATACTTGTGATATACATGATTTAGCTTCAACAGCATGCGAAACAAACGAGTTAGCATCAAACCCATGCGAAACACATGATTTAGCATCTAATCAATGAGAAGTAGAATGCTGATCTTCGCAATCCATGCGAAGCAAATGGTTTAGCTTCAAATACTTGTGATACACTTGATTTAGCTTCAACTGCATGCGAGACAAACGAGTTAACTTCAAATCCATGCGAAACAAATGATTTAGCTTCAAATCAATGCGATGTGGAAGGCTAATCTTCGAATCCATGCGAAACAAATGGTTTAGCTTCAAATACTTGTGATATACATGATTTAGCTTCAACAGCATGCGAAACAAACGAGTTAGCTTCAAGTCCAAGCGAAAAACATGATTTATCATCAAGTCAACGCGAAGTTGACGGCTTTGCTTCAAATCCATGCGCAACGAATGATTTAGCTTCACATACTTGAGAATATAAGTGATATAGCTTCAAATGCAGGTGAAACAAACGAGTTAGCTTCAAACCCATCCGAAACACATGATTTAGCGTCTAATCAATGCGAAGTTGAAGGCTGATCTTCGAATCCATGCGAAACGAATAGTTTAGCTTCAATTACTTGTGATATACATGATTCAGCTTCAACTGCAAGCGAAACAAACGAGTTAGCTTCAAATCCATGCGAAACACATGATTTAGCTTCAAATCAATGCGAATTAGAAGAGTTATCTTCGAATCCATGCGAAACATATGATATAGCTTCAAATACTTGTGATATACATGATTTAGTTCCAACAGCATGCGAAACAAACGAGTTAGCTTCAAATCCATGCGAAACACATGATTTAGCATCTAATCAATGAGAAGTAGAATGCTGATCTTCGCAATCCATGCGAAGCAAATGGTTTAGCTTCAAATACTTGTGATACACTTGATTTAGCTTCAACTGCATGCGAGACAAACGAGTTAGCTTAAAATCCATGCGAAACAAATGGTTTAGCTTCAAATACTTGTGATATACATGATTTAGCTTCAACAGCATGCGAAACAAACGAGTTAGCTTCAAGTCCAAGCGAAAAACATGATTTATCATCAAGTCAACGCGAAGTTGACGGCTTAGCTTCAAATCCATGCGCAACGAATGATTTAGCTTCACATACTTGAGAATATAAGTGATATAGCTTCAAATGCAGGTGAAACAAACGAGTTAGCTTCAAACCCATGCGAAACACATGATTTAGCGTCTAATCAATGCGAAGTAGAAGGCTGATATTCGAATCCATGCGAAGCAAATTGTTTAGCTTCAAATACTTGTGATACACTTGATTTAGCTTCAACAGCATGCGAAGCAAACGAGTTATCATCAAATCCAAGCGAAACACATGATTTATCTTCATATCTATGCTAAGTAGAAAGCTTAGCTTCAAATCCATGGGAATCAAATGGTTTAGCTTCAAATACTTGTGATATACATGATTTAGCTTCAATTGCTAGCGAAAAAACGAGTTAGCTTCAAACCCATGCGAAACACATGATTTAGCATCTAATCAATGCGAAGTAGAAGGCTGATCTTGGAATCCATGCGAAGCAAATTGTTTAGCTCCAAATACTTGTGATACACTTGATTTAGCTTCAACAGCATGCGAAATAAACGAGTTAGCTTCAAATCCATGCGAAACACATGATTTAGCTTCAAATCAATGCGAATTAGAAGGGTTATCTTCGATTCCATGCGATACAAATGGTTTAGCTTCAAATAATTGTGATATACATGATTTAGCTTCAACAGCATGCGAAACAAACGAGTTAGCTTAAAATCCATGCGATACAAATGATTTAGCATCAAATCAATGCGAAGTAGAAGGCTGAGCTTCGAATCCATGCGAAGCAAATGGTTTAGCTTCAAATACTTGTGATATAAATGATTTAGTTTCAACAGCATGCGAAACAAACGAGTTAGATTCAAATCCATGCAAAACACATGATTTAGATTAAAATCAATGCGAAGTAGAAGGCTTATCTTCGAATAAATGCGAAACAAATGATATAGCTTCAAATACTTGTGATATACATGATTTAGTTCCTACAGCATGCGAAACAAACGAGTTAGAATCAAATCCATGCGAAACAAATGATTTAGCTTCAAATCAATGCGAAGTAGAAGGCTTATCTTCGAATCCATGCGAAACAAATGGATTATCTTCAAATACTTGTGATATACATGATTTAGCTTCAACAGCATGCGAAACAAACGAGTTAGCTTCAAATCCATGCGAAACACATGATTTAGCTTCAAATCAATGCGAACTAGAAGGGTTATCTTCGAATCCATGCGAAACAAATGGTTTAGCTGCAAATATTTGTGATATACATGATTTAGCTTCAACTGCATGCGAAACAAACGAGTTAACTTCAAATCCATGCGAAACATATGAGTTAGCTTCAAATCAATGCGAAGTGCAAGGCTTATCTTCGAATCCATGCGAAGCAAATGGTTTAGCTTCAAATACTTGTGATATAAATGATTTAGTTTCAGCAGCATGCGAAACAAACGAGTTAGATTCAAATTCATGCTAAACACATGATTTAGCTTCAAATCAATGCGAAATAGATGGATTATCTTCGAATCCATGAGAAACAAATGGTTTAACTTCAAATACTTGTGATATACATGATTTAGCTTCAACAGCATGCGAAGCAAACGAGTTATCTTCAAATCCAAGCGAAACACATGATTTATCTACAAATCAATGCTAAGTAGAAAGCTTAGCTTCAAATCCATGGGAATCAAATGGTTTAGCTTCAAATACTTGTGATATACATGATTCAGCTTCAACTGCATGCGAAACAAACGAGTTAGTTTCAAGTCCAAACGAAAAACATGATTTAGCATCAAGTCAACGCGAAGTTGATAGGCTTAGCTTGAAATCCATGCGAAACGAAAGATTTAGCTTCACATACTTGTGAATATAAGTGATATAGCTTCAAATGCAGGCGAAACAAACGAGTTAGCTTCAAACCCATGCGAAACACATGATTTAGCATCTAATCAATGCGAAGTAGAAGGCTAATCTTCGAATCCATGCGAAACAAATGATATAGCTTCAAATACTTGTGATATACATGATTTATTTTCAACAGCATGCGAAACAAACGAGTTAGATTCAAATCCATGCAAAACACATGATTTAGCTTCAAATCAATGCGAAATAGATGGATTATCTTCGAATCCATGAGAAACAAATGGTTGAACTTCAAATACTTGTGATATAAGTGATTTAGCTTCAACAGCATGCGAAACAAACGAGTTAGCTTCAAATCCATGCGAAACAAATGATTTAGCTTCAAATCAATGCGAAGTAGAAGGCTTATCTTCGAATCCATGCGAAGCAAATGGTTTAGCTTCAAATACTTGTGATATAAATGATTTAGTTTCAACAGCATGCGAAACAAACGAGTTAGATTCAAATTCATGCTAAACACATGATTTAGCTTCAAATCAATGCGAAATAGATGGATTATCTTCGAATCCATGAGAAACAAATGGTTTAACTTCAAATACTTGTGATATACATGATTTAGCTTCAACAGCATGCGAAGCAAACGAGTTATCTTCAAATCCAAGCGAATCACATGATTTATCTTCAAATCAATGCTAAGTAGAAAGCTTAGCTTCAAATCCATGGGAATCAAGTGGTTTAGCTTCAAATACTTGTGATATACATGATTCAGCTTCAACTGCATGCGAAACAAACGAGTTAGTTTCAAGTCCAAACGAAAAACATGATTTAGCATCAAGTCAACGCGAAGTTGATAGGCTTAGCTTCAAATCCATGCGAAACGAAAGATTTAGCTTCACATACTTGTGAATATAAGTGATATAGCTTCAAATGCAGGCGAAACAAACGAGTTAGCTTCAAACCCATGCGAAACAAAAGACTTAGCATCTAATCAATGCGAAGTAGAAGGCTAATCTTCGAATCCATGCGAAACAAATGATATAGCTTCAAATACTTGTGATATACATGATTTAGTTCCAACAGCATGCGAAACAAACGAGTTAGCTTCAAATCCATGCGAAACACATGATTTAGCTTCAAATCCATGCGAAACACATGATTTAGCTTCAAATCAATGCGAAGTAGAAGGGTTATCTTCGAATCCATGCGAAACAAATGGTTTAGCTGCAAATACTTGTGATATACATGATTTAGCTTCAACTGCATACGAAAAAAAAGAGTTAGCTTCAAATCCATGCGAAACACATGATTTAGATTAAAATCAATGCGAAGTAGAAGGCTTATCTTCGAATAAATGCGAAACAAATGATATAGCTTCAAATACTTGTGATATACATGATTTAGTTCCAACAGCATGCGAAACAAACGAGTTAGAATCAAATCCTTGCGAAACAAATGATTTAGCTTCAAATCAATGCGAAGTAGAAGGCTTACCTTCGAATCCATGCGAAACAAATGGATTATCTTCAAATACTTGTGATATACATGATTTAGCTTCAACAGCATGCGAAACAAACGAGTTAGCTTCAAATCCATGCGAAACACATGATTTAGCTTCAAATCAATGCGAAGTAGAAGGGTTATCTTCGAATCCATGCGAAACAAATGGTTTAGCTGCAAATATTTGTGATATACATGATTTAGCTACAACTGCATGCGAAACAAACGAGTTAACTTCAAATCCATGCGAAACACATGAGTTAGCTTCAAATCAATGCTAAGTAGAAAGCTTAGCTTCAAATCCATGGGAATCAAATGGTTTAGCTTCAAATATTTGTGATATACATGATTCAGCTTCAACTGCATGCGAAACAAACGAGTTAGTTTCAAGTCCAAACGAAAAACATGATTTAGCATCAAGTCAACGCGAAGTTGGTGGCTTAGCTTCAAATCCATGCGAAACGAAAGATTTAGCTTCACATACTTGTGAATATAAGTGATATAGCTTCAAATGCAGGCGAAACAAATGAGTTAGCTTCAAACCCATGCGAAACACATGACTTAGCATCTAATCAATGCGAAGTAGAAGGCTAATCTTCGAATCCATGCGAAACAAATGATATAGCTTCAAATACTTGTGATATACATGATTTATTTTCAACAGCATGCGAAACAAACGAGTTAGATTCAAATCCATGCAAAACACATGATTTAGCTTCAAATCAATGCGAAATAGATGGATTATCTTCGAATCCATGAGAAACAAATGGTTGAACTTCAAATACTTGTGATATACATGATTTAGCTTCAACATCATGCGAAACAAACGAGTTAGCTTCAAATCCATGCGAAACACATGATTTAGCTTCAAATCAATGCGAAGTAGAAGGGTTATCTTCGAATCCGTGCGACACAAATGGTTTAGCTGCAAATATTTGTGATATACATGATTTAGCTTCAACTGCATGCGAAACAAACGAGTTAGCTTCAAATCCATGCGAAACACATGATTTAGCATCTAATCAATGCGAAGTAGAAGGCTGATCTTCGAATCCATGCGAAGCAAATGGTTTAGCTTCAAATACTTGTGATACACTTGATTTAGCTTCAACAGCATGCGAAACAAACGAGTTAGCTTCAAATCCATGCGAAACACATGATTTAGCTTCAAATCAATGCGAAGTAGAAGGGTTATCTTCGAATCCATGCGAAACAAATGGTTTAGCTGCAAATATTTGTGATATACATGATTTAGCTACAACTGCATGCGAAACAAACGAGTTAACTTCAAATCCATGCGAAACACATGAGTTAGCTTCAAATCAATGCTAAGTAGAAAGCTTAGCTTCAAATCCATGGGAATCAAATGGTTTAGCTTCAAATATTTGTGATATACATGATTCAGCTTCAACTGCATGCGAAACAAACGAGTTAGTTTCAAGTCCAAACGAAAAACATGATTTAGCATCAAGTCAACGCGAAGTTGGTGGCTTAGCTTCAAATCCATGCGAAACGAAAGATTTAGCTTCACATACTTGTGAATATAAGTGATATAGCTTCAAATGCAGGCGAAACAAACGAGTTAGCTTCAAACCCATGCGAAACACATGACTTAGCATCTAATCAATGCGAAGTAGAAGGCTAATCTTCGAATCCATGCGAAACAAATGATATAGCTTCAAATACTTGTGATATACATGATTTATTTTCAACAGCATGCGAAACAAACGAGTTAGATTCAAATCCATGCAAAACACATGATTTAGCTTCAAATCAATGCGAAGTGCATGGCTTATCTTCGAATCCGTGCGAAACGAATAGTTTAGCTTCAATTACTTGTGATATACATGATTCAGCTTCAACTGCATGCGAAACAAACGAGTTAGCTTCAAATCCATGCGAAACACATGATTTAGCTTCAAATCAATGCGAAGTAGAAGGGTTATCTTCGAATCCATGCGAAACAAATGGTTTAGCTGCAAATATTTGTGATATACATGATTTAGCTTCAACTGCATGCGAAACAAACGAGCTAACTTCAAATCCATGCGAAACACATGAGTTAGCTTCAAATCAATGCGAAGTGCATGGCTTATCTTCGAATCCATGCGAAACGAATAGTTTAGCTTCAATTACTTGTGATATACATGATTCAGCTTCAACTGCATGCGAAACAAACAAGTTAGCTTCAAATCCATGCGAAACACATGATTTAGCATCAAATCAATGCGAATTAGAAGGCTGATCTTCGAATCCATGCGTAACAAATGGTTTAGCTTCAAATACTTGTGATACACTTGGTTTAGCTTCAACAGCATGCGAAACAAACGAGTTAGCTTCAAATCCATGCGAATCAAATGTTTTATCTTCAAATACTTGTGATATACATGATTTATCTTCAACACCTAGCAAAAAAAACGAGTTAGCTTCAAATCCATGCGAGACACATGATTTAGCTTCAAATCAATGCGAAGTAGATGGATTATCTTCGAACCCATGCGAAACAAATGGTTTAACTTCAAATACTTGTGATATACATGATTCAGCTTCAACTGCATGCGAAACAAACGAGTTAGCTTCAAATCCATGCGAAACACATGATTTAACTTCAAATCAATGCGAAGTAGAAGGGGTATCTTCGTATCGATGCGAAACA
Organism: Megalopta genalis; assembly: GCF_051020955.1. Taxonomy (NCBI): domain Eukaryota; kingdom Metazoa; phylum Arthropoda; class Insecta; order Hymenoptera; family Halictidae; genus Megalopta; species Megalopta genalis. Next base: position 265,735 of record NW_027476127.1, read on the forward strand.
AATGGTTTAGCTACAAATACTTGTGATATACGTGATTTAGCTTCTACTGCATGCGAAACAAACGAGTTAACTTCGAATCCATCCGAAACGAACAGTTTAGCTTCTAATACTTGTGATGTACATGATTCAGCTTCAACTGCATGCGAAACAAACGAGTTAGCTTAAAATCCATGCGGAACACATGATTTAGCTTCAAATCAATGCGAAGTAGAAGGCTGATCTTCGAATCCATGCGTAACAAATGGTTTAACTTCAAATACTTGTGATATACATGATTTAGCTTCAACAGCATGCGAAACAAACGAGATAGCTTCAAATCCATGCGAAACACATGATTTAGCTTCAAATCAATGCGAATTAGAAGGGTTGTCTTGGAATCCATGTGAAACGTATGATATAGCTTCAAATACTTGTGATATACATGATTTAGCTTCAACAGCATGCGAAAAAAACGAGTTAGCTTCAAAACCAAGCGAAACACATGATTTAGCCTCAAATCAATGCGAAGTAGAAGGCTTAGCTTCGAATAAATGCGAAACAAATGGTTTAGCTTCAAATACTTGTGATATATATGATTTAGCTTCAACAGCATGCGAAACGAACGAGATAGCTTCAAATCCATGCGAAACACATGATTTAGCTTCAAATCAATGCGAAGTAGGAGGCTTACCTTCGATCCTATGCGATACAAATGGTTTAGCTTCAAATACTTGTGATATACATGATTTAGCTTCAACAGCATGCGAAACAAACGAGTTATCTTCAAATCCATGCGAAACACATGATTTAGCATCAAATCAATGCGAAGTAGAAGGCTTATCTTCGAATCCATGCGTAACAAATGGTTTAGCTGCAAATACTTGTGATATACATGATTTAGCTTCAACTGCATGCGAAACAAACGAGTTAGCTGCTAATCCATGCGAAACACATGATTTAGATTAAAATCAATGCGAAGTAGAAGGCTTATTTTCGAATCCATGCGAAACAAATGGTTTAGCTTCAAATCCTTGTGATATACATGATTTAGCTTCAACTGCATGCGAAACAAACGAGTTAGCTTAAAATCCATGCGGAACACATGATTTAGCTTCAAATCAATGCGAAGTAGAAAGCTGATCTTCGAATCCATGCGAAGCAAATGGTTTAGCTTCAAATACTTTTGATACAGTTGATTTAGCTTCAACAGCATGCGAAACAAACGAGTTAGCTTCAAATCCATGCGAAACACATGATTTAGCATCAAATCAATGCGATGTGGAAGGCTTATCTTCGAATCCATGCGAAACGAATAGTTTAACTTCAAATACTTGTGATATACATGATTCAGCTTCAACTGCATGCGAAACAAACGAGTTAGCATCAAATCCATGCGAAACACATGATTTAGATTAAAATCAATGCGAAGTAGAAGGCTTATCTTCGAATCCATGCGAAACAATTGGTTTAGCTTCAAATGCTTGTGATATACATGATTTAGCTACAACTGCATGCGAAAAAACGAGTTAGCTTCAAAACCAAGCGAAACACATGATTTAGCCTCAAATCAATGCGAAGTAGAAGGCTTAGCTTCGAATAAATGCGAAACAAATGGTTTAGCTTCAAATACTTGTGATATATATGATTTAGCTTCAACAGCATGCGAAACAAACGAGTTAACTTCAAATCCATGCGAAACACATGATTTAGCTTCAAATCAATGCGGAGTAGGAGGCTTATCTTCGATCCCATGCGATACAAATGGTTTAGCTTCAAATACTTGTGATACACTTGATTTAGCTTCAACAGCATGCGAAACAAACGAGTTAGCTTCAAATCCATGCGAAACACATGATTTAGCTTCAAATCAATGCGAAGTAGGAGGCATATCTTCGATTCCTTGCGATTCAAATGGTTTAGCTTCAAATACTTGTGATATACATGATTTAGATTCAACAGCATGCGAAACAAACGAGTTAGCTTCAAATCCATGCGAAACACATGATTTAGCTTCAAATCAATGCGAAGTAGGAGGGTTATCTTCGAATCCATGCGAAACAAATGGTTTAGCTGCAAATACTTGTGATATACATGATTTAGCTTCAACTGCATACGAAAAAAAAGAGTTAGCTTCAAATCCATGCGAAACACATGATTTAGATTAAAATCAATGCGAAGTAGAAGGCTTATATTGGAATAAATGCGAAACAAATGATATTGCTTCAAATACTTGTGATATACATGATTTAGTTCCAACAGCATGCGAAACAAACGAGTTAGAATCAAATCCTTGCGAAACAAATGATTTAGCTTCAAATCAATGCGAAGTAGAAGGCTGATCTTCGAATCCATGCGAAGCAAATGGTTTAGCTTCAAATACTTTTGATACACTTGAGTTAGCTTTAACAGCATGCGAAACAAACGAGTTAGCTTCAAATCCTTGCGAAACACATGATTTAGCATCAAATCAATGCGAAGTGGAAGACTTATCTTCGAATCTATGCGAAACGAATAGTTTAGCTTCAAATACTTGTGATATACATGATTCAGCTTCAACTGCATGCGAAACAAACGAGTTAGCTTTAAATCCATGCGAAACACATGATTTAGCTTCAAATCAATGCGAATTAGAAGGGTTATCGTCGAATCCATGCGAAACAAATGATATAGCTTCAAATACTTGTGATATACATGATTTAGCTTCAACAGCTTCCGAAACAAACGAGTTAGATTCAAATCCATGCAAAACACATGATTTAGCTTCAAATCAATGCGAAATAGATGGATTATTTCGAATCCATGAGAAACAAATGGTTGAACTTCAAATACTTGTGATATACATGATTTAGCTTCAACAGCATGCGAAACAAACGAGTTAGCTTAAAATCCATGCGGAACACATGATTTAGCTTCAAATCAATGCGAAGTAGAAGGCTGATCTTCGAATCCATGCGAAGCAAATGGTTTAGCTTCAAATACTTTTGATACACTTGATTTAGCTTCAACTGCATGCGAAACAAACGAGTTAACTTCAAATCCATGCGAAACACATGAGTTAGCTTCAAATCAATGCGAAGTGCATGGCTTATCTTCGAATCCATGGGAATCAAATGGTTTAGCTTCAAATATTTGTGATATACATGATTCAGCTTCAACTGCATGCGAAACAAACGAGTTAGTTTCAAGTCCAAACGAAAAACATGATTTAGCATCAAGTCAACGCGAAGTTGGTGGCTTAGCTTCAAATCCATGCGAAACAAATGATATAGCTTCAAATACTTGTGATATACATGATTTATTTTCAACAGCATGCGAAACAAACGAGTTAGATTCAAATCCATGCAAAACACATGATTTAGCTTCAAATCAATGCGAAATAGATGGATTATCTTCGAATCCATGAGAAACAAATGGTTGAACTTCAAATACTTGTGATATACATGATTTAGCTTCAACAGCATGCGAAACAAACGAGTTAGCTTCAAATCCATGCGAAACACATGATTTAGCTTCAAATCAATGCGAAGTAGAAGGGTTATCTTCGAATCCGTGCGAAACAAATGGTTTAGCTGCAAATATTTGTGATATACATGATTTAGCTTCAACTGCATGCGAAACAAACGAGTTAGCTTCAAATCCATGCGAAACACATGATTTAGCATCTAATCAATGCGAAGTAGAAGGCTGATCTTCGAATCCATGCGAAGCAAATGGTTTAGCTTCAAATACTTGTGATACACTTGATTTAGCTTCAACAGCATGCGAAACAAACGAGTTAGCTTCAAATCCATGCGAAACACATGATTTAGCTTCAAATCAATGCGAAGTAGAAGGGTTATCTTCGAATCCATGCGAAACAAATGGTTTAGCTGCAAATATTTGTGATATACATGATTTAGCTACAACTGCATGCGAAACAAACGAGTTAGCTTCAAATCCATGCGAAACACATGATTTAGCTTCAAATCAATGCGGAGTAGGAGGCTTATCTTCGATCCCATGCGATACAAATGGTTTAGCTTCAAATACTTGTGATACACTTGATTTAGCTTCAACAGCATGCGAAACAAACGAGTTAGCTTCAAATCCATGCGAAACACATGATTTAGCTTCAAATCAATGCGAAGTAGGAGGCATATCTTCGATTCCTTGCGATTCAAATGGTTTAGCTTCAAATACTTGTGATATACATGATTTAGATTCAACAGCATGCGAAACAAACGAGTTAGCTTCAAATCCATGCGAAACACATGATTTAGCTTCAAATCAATGCGAAGTAGAAGGGTTATCTTCGAATCCATGCGAAACAAATGGTTTAGCTGCAAATACTTGTGATATACATGATTTAGCTTCAACTGCATACGAAAAAAAAGAGTTAGCTTCAAATTCATGCGAAACACATGATTTAGATTAAAATCAATGCGAAGTAGAAGGCTTATCTTGGAATAAATGCGAAACAAATGATATTGCTTCAAATACTTGTGATATACATGATTTAGTTCCAACAGCATGCGAAACAAACGAGTTAGAATCAAATCCTTGCGAAACAAATGATTTAGCTTCAAATCAATGCGAAGTAGAAGGCTGATCTTCGAATCCATGCGAAGCAAATGGTTTAGCTTCAAATACTTTTGATACACTTGAGTTAGCTTTAACAGCATGCGAAACAAACGAGTTAGCTTCAAATCCTTGCGAAACACATGATTTAGCATCAAATCAATGCGAAGTGGAAGACTTATCTTCGAATCTATGCGAAACGAATAGTTTAGCTTCAAATACTTGTGATATACATGATTCAGCTTCAACTGCATGCGAAACAAACGAGTTAGCTTTAAATCCATGCGAAACACATGATTTAGCTTCAAATCAATGCGAATTAGAAGGGTTATCGTCGAATCCATGCGAAACAAATTATATAGCTTCAAATACTTGTGATATACATGATTTAGCTTCAACAGCTTCCGAAACAAACGAGTTAGATTCAAATCCATGCAAAACACATGATTTAGCTTCAAATCAATGCGAAATAGATGGATTATTTCGAATCCATGAGAAACAAATGGTTGAACTTCAAATACTTGTGATATACATGATTTAGCTTCAACAGCATGCGAAACAAACGAGTTAGCTTAAAATCCATGCGGAACACATGATTTAGCTTCAAATCAATGCGAAGTAGAAGGCTGATCTTCGAATCCATGCGAAGCAAATGGTTTAGCTTCAAATACTTTTGATACACTTGATTTAGCTTCAACTGCATGCGAAACAAACGAGTTAACTTCAAATCCATGCGAAACACATGAGTTAGCTTCAAATCAATGCGAAGTGCATGGCTTATCTTCGAATCCATGCGAAACGAATAGTTTTGCTTCAATTACTTGTGATATACATGATTCAGCTTCAACTGCATGCGAAACAAACGAGTTAGCTTCAAATCCATGCGAAACACATGATTTAGCATCAAATCAATGCGAATTAGAAGGCTGATCTTCGAATCCATGCGTAACAAATGGTTTAGCTTCAAATACTTGTGATACACTTGGTTTAGCTTCAACAGCATGCGAAACAAACGAGTTAGCTTCAAATCCATGCGAATCAAATGTTTTATCTTCAAATACTTGTGATATACATGATTTATCTTCAACACCTAGCAAAAAAAACGAGTTAGCTTCAAATCCATGCGAGACACATGATTTAGCTTCAAATCCATGCGAAGTAGATGGATTATCTTCGAACCCATGCGAAACAAATGGTTTAACTTCAAATACTTCTGATATACATGATTCAGCTTCAACTGCATGCGAAACAAACGAGTTAGCTTCAAATCCATGCGAAACACATGATTTAACTTCAAATCAATGCGAAGTAGAAGGGGTATCTTCGTATCGATGCGAAACAAATGGTTTAGCTGCAAATACTTGTGATATACGTGATTTAGCTTCTACTGCATGCGAAACAAACGAGTTAACTTCGAATCCATCCGAAACGAATAGTTTAGCTTCTAATACTTGTGATGTACATGATTCAGCTTCAACTGCATGCGAAACAAACGAGTTAGCTTCAAATCCATACGAAACACATGATTTAGATTAAAATCAATGCGAAGTAGAAGGCTTAACTTCGAATCCATGCGAAACAAATTGTTTAGCTTCAAATACTTGTGATATACATGATTTAGCTTCAACTGCATGCGAAACAAACGTGTTACCTTAAAATCCATGCGGAACACATGATTTAGCTTCAAATCAATGCGAAGTAGAAGGCTGATCTTCGAATCCATGCGTAACAAATGGTTTAACTTCAAATACTTGTGATATACATGATTTAGCTTCAACAGCATGCGAAACAAACGAGATAGCTTCAAATCCATGCGAAACACATGATTTAGCTTCAAATCAATGCGAATTAGAAGGGTTGTCTTGGAATCCATGTGAAACGTATGATATAGCTTCAAATACTTGTGATATACATGATTTAGCTTCAACAGCATGCGAAAAAAACGAGTTAGCTTCAAAACCAAGCGAAACACATGATTTAGCCTCAAATCAATGCGAAGTAGAAGGCTTAGCTTCGAATAAATGCGAAACAAATGGTTTAGCTTCAAATACTTGTGATATATATGATTTAGCTTCAACAGCATGCGAAACGAACGAGATAGCTTCAAATCCATGCGAAACACATGATTTAGCTTCAAATCAATGCGAAGTAGGAGGCTTACCTTCGATCCTATGCGATACAAATGGTTTAGCTTCAAATACTTGTGATATACATGATTTAGATTCAACAGCATGCGAAACAAACGAGTTAGCTTCAAATCCATGCGAAACACATGATTTAGCTTCAAATCAATGCGGAGTAGGATGCTTATCTTCGATCCCATGCGATACAAATGGTTTAGCTTCAAATACTTGTGATACACTTGATTTAGCTTCAACAGCATGCGAAACAAACGAGTTAGCTTCAAATCCATGCGAAACACATGATTTAGCTTCAAATCAATGCGAAGTAGGAGGCATATCTTCGATTCCTTGTGATTCAAATGGTTTAGCTTCAAATACTTGTGATATACATGATTTAGATTCAACAGCATGCGAAACAAACGAGTTAGCTTCAAATCCATGCGAAACACATGATTTAGCTTCAAATCAATGCGAAGTAGAAGGGTTATCTTCGAATCCATGCGAAACAAATGGTTTAGCCGCAAATACTTGTGATATACATGATTTAGCTTCAACTGCATGCGAAACAAACGAGTTAGCTGCTAATCCATGCGAAACACATGATTTAGATTAAAATCAATGCGAAGTAGAAGGCTTATTTTCGAATCCATGCGAAACAAATGGTTTAGCTTCAAATCCTTGTGATATACATGATTTAGCTTCAACTGCATGCGAAACAAACGAGTTAGCTTAAAATCCATGCGGAACACATGATTTAGCTTCAAATCAATGCGAAGTAGAAAGCTGATCTTCGAATCCATGCGAAGCAAATGGTTTAGCTTCAAATACTTTTGATACAGTTGATTTAGCTTCAACAGCATGCGAAACAAACGAGTTAGCTTCAAATCCATGCGAAACACATGATTTAGCATCAAATCAATGCGATGTGGAAGGCTTATCTTCGAATCCATGCGAAACGAATAGTTTAACTTCAAATACTTGTGATATACATGATTCAGCTTCAACTGCATGCGAAACAAACGAGTTAGCTTCAAATCCATGCGAAACACATGATTTAGCTTCAAATCAATGCGGAGTAGGAGGCTTATCTTCGATCCCATGCGATACAAATGGTTTAGCTTCAAATACTTGTGATATACATGATTTAGCTACAACTGCATGCGAAAAAACGAGTTAGCTTCAAAACCAAGCGAAACACATGATTTAGCCTCAAATCAATGCGAAGTAGAAGGCTTAGCTTCGAATAAATGCGAAACAAATGGTTTAGCTTCAAATACTTGTGATATATATGATTTAGCTTCAACAGCATGCGAAACAAACGAGTTAGCTTCAAATCCATGCGAAACACATGATTTAGCTTCAAATCAATGCGGAGTAGGAGGCTTATCTTCGATCCCATGCGATACAAATGGTTTAGCTTCAAATACTTGTGATACACTTGATTTAGCTTCAACAGCATGCGAAACAAACGAGTTAGCTTCAAATCCATGCGAAACACATGATTTAGCTTCAAATCAATGCGAAGTAGGAGGCATATCTTCGATTCCTTGCGATTCAATTGGTTTAGCTTCAAATACTTGTGATATACATGATTTAGATTCAACAGCATGCGAAACAAACGAGTTAGCTTCAAATCCATGCGAAACACATGATTTAGCTTCAAATCAATGCGAAGTAGAAGGGTTATCTTCGAATCCATGCGAAACAAATGGTTTAGCTGCAAATACTTGTGATATACATGATTTAGCTTCAACTGCATACGAAAAAAAAGAGTTAGCTTCAAATCCATGCGAAACACATGATTTAGATTAAAATCAATGCGAAGTAGAAGGCTTATCTTGGAATAAATGCGAAACAAATGATATTGCTTCAAATACTTGTGATATACATGATTTAGTTCCAACAGCATGCGAAACAAACGAGTTAGAATCAAATCCTTGCGAAACAAATGATTTAGCTTCAAATCAATGCGAAGTAGAAGGCTGATCTTCGAATCCATGCGAAGCAAATGGTTTAGCTTCAAATACTTTTGATACACTTGAGTTAGCTTTAACAGCATGCGAAACAAACGAGTTAGCTTCAAATCCTTGCGAAACACATGATTTAGCATCAAATCAATGCGAAGTGGAAGACTTATCTTCGAATCCATGCGAAACGAATAGTTTAGCTTCAAATACTTGTGATATACATGATTCAGCTTCAACTGCATGCGAAACAAACGAGTTAGCTTTAAATCCATGCGAAACACATGATTTAGCTTCAAATCAATGCGAATTAGAAGGGTTATCGTCGAATCCATGCGAAACAAATGATATAGCTTCAAATACTTGTGATATACATGATTTAGCTTCAACAGCTTCCGAAACAAACGAGTTAGATTCAAATCCATGCAAAACACATGATTTAGCTTCAAATCAATGCGAAATAGATGGATTATTTCGAATCCATGAGAAACAAATGGTTGAACTTCAAATACTTGTGATATACATGATTTAGCTTCAACAGCATGCGAAACAAACGAGTTAGCTTAAAATCCATGCGGAACACATGATTTAGCTTCAAATCAATGCGAAGTAGAAGGCTGATCTTCGAATCCATGCGAAGCAAATGGTTTAGCTTCAAATACTTTTGATACACTTGATTTAGCTTCAACTGCATGCGAAACAAACGAGTTAACTTCAAATCCATGCGAAACACATGAGTTAGCTTCAAATCAATGCGAAGTGCATGGCTTATCTTCGAATCCATGCGAAACGAATAGTTTTGCTTCAATTACTTGTGATATACATGATTCAGCTTCAACTGCATGCGAAACAAACGAGTTAGCTTCAAATCCATGCGAAACACATGATTTAGCATCAAATCAATGCGAATTAGAAGGCTGATCTTCGAATCCATGCGTAACAAATGGTTTAGCTTCAAATACTTGTGATACACTTGGTTTAGCTTCAACAGCATGCGAAACAAACGAGTTAGCTTCAAATCCATGCGAATCAAATGTTTTATCTTCAAATACTTGTGATATACATGATTTATCTTCAACACCTAGCAAAAAAAACGAGTTAGCTTCAAATCCATGCGAGACACATGATTTAGCTTCAAATCAATGCGAAGTAGATGGATTATCTTCGAACCCATGCGAAACAAATGGTTTAACTTCAAATACTTGTGATATACATGATTCAGCTTCAACTGCATGCGAAACAAACGAGTTAGCTTCAAATCCATGCGAAACACATGATTTAACTTCAAATCAATGCGAAGTAGAACGGGTATCTTCGTATCGATGCGAAACAAATGGTTTAGCTGCAAATACTTGTGATATACGTGATTTAGCTTCTACTGCATGCGAAACAAACGAGTTAACTTCGAATCCATCCGAAACGAATAGTTTAGCTTCTAATACTTGTGATGTACATGATTCAGCTTCAACTGCATGCGAAACAAACGAGTTAGCTTCAAATCCATACGAAACACATGATTTAGATTAAAATCAATGCGAAGTAGAAGGCTTAACTTCGAATCCATGCGAAACAAATTGTTTAGATTCAAATACTTGTGATATACATGATTTAGCTTCAACTGCATGCGAAACAAACGTGTTACCTTAAAATCCATGCGGAACACATGATTTAGCTTCAAATCAATGCGAAGTAGAAGGCTGATCTTCGAATCCATGCGTAACAAATGGTTTAACTTCAAATACTTGTGATATACATGATTTAGCTTCAACAGCATGCGAAACAAACGAGATAGCTTCAAATCCATGCGAAACACATGATTTAGCTTCAAATCAATGCGAATTAGAAGGGTTGTCTTGGAATCCATGTGAAACGTATGATATAGCTTCAAATACTTGTGATATACATGATTTAGCTTCAACAGCATGCGAAAAAAACGAGTTAGCTTCAAAACCAAGCGAAACACATGATTTAGCCTCAAATCAATGCGAAGTAGAAGGCTTAGCTTCGAATAAATGCGAAACAAATGGTTTAGCTTCAAATACTTGTGATATATATGATTTAGCTTCAACAGCATGCGAAACGAACGAGATAGCTTCAAATCCATGCGAAACACATGATTTAGCTTCAAATCAATGCGAAGTAGGAGGCTTACCTTCGATCCTATGCGATACAAATGGTTTAGCTTCAAATACTTGTGATATACATGATTTAGATTCAACAGCATGCGAAACAAACGAGTTAGCTTCAAATCCATGCGAAACACATGATTTAGCTTCAAATCAATGCGGAGTAGGAGGCTTATCTTCGATCCCATGCGATACAAATGGTTTAGCTTCAAATACTTGTGATACACTTGATTTAGCTTCAACAGCATGCGAAACAAACGAGTTAGCTTCAAATCCATGCGAAACACATGATTTAGCTTCAAATCAATGCGAAGTAGGAGGCATATCTTCGATTCCTTGCGATTCAAATGGTTTAGCTTCAAATACTTGTGATATACATGATTTAGATTCAACAGCATGCGAAACAAACGAGTTAGCTTCAAATCCATGCGAAACACATGATTTAGCTTCAAATCAATGCGAAGTAGAAGGGTTATCTTCGAATCCATGCGAAACAAATGGTTTAGCTGCAAATACTTGTGATATACATGATTTAGCTTCAACTGCATACGAAAAAAAGAGTTAGCTTCAAATCCATGCGAAACACATGATTTAGATTAAAATCAATGCGAAGTAGAAGGCTTATCTTGGAATAAATGCGAAACAAATGATATTGCTTCAAATACTTGTGATATACATGATTTAGTTCCAACAGCATGCGAAACAAACGAGTTAGAATCAAATCCTTGCGAAACAAATGATTTAGCTTCAAATCAATGCGAAGTAGAAGGCTGATCTTCGAATCCATGCGAAGCAAATGGTTTAGCTTCAAATACTTTTGATACACTTGAGTTAGCTTTAACAGCATGCGAAACAAACGAGTTAGCTTCAAATCCTTGCGAAACACATGATTTAGCATCAAATCAATGCGAAGTGGAAGACTTATCTTCGAATCCATGCGAAACGAATAGTTTAGCTTCAAATACTTGTGATATACATGATTCAGCTTCAACTGCATGCGAAACAAACGAGTTAGCTTTAAATCCATGCGAAACACATGATTTAGCTTCAAATCAATGCGAATTAGAAGGGTTATCGTCGAATCCATGCGAAACAAATGATATAGCTTCAAATACTTGTGATATACATGATTTAGCTTCAACAGCATCCGAAACAAACGAGTTAGATTCAAATCCATGCAAAACACATGATTTAGCTTCAAATCAATGCGAAATAGATGGATTATCTTCGAATCCATGAGAAAGAAATGGTTGAACTTCAAATACTTGTGATATACATGATTTAGCTTCAACAGCATGCGAAACAAACGAGTTAGCTTCAAATCCATGCGAAACACATGATTTAGCTTCAAATCAATGCGAAGTAGAAGGGTTATCTTCGAATCCATGCGAAACAAATGGTTTAGCTGCAAATATTTGTGATATACATGATTTAGCTTCAACTGCATGCGAAACAAACGAGTTAACTTCAAATCCATGCGAAACACATGAGTTAGCTTCAAATCAATGCGATGTGCATGGCTTATCTTCGAATCCATGCGAAACGAATAGTTTAGCTTCAATTACTTGTGATATACATGATTCAGCTTCAACTGCATGCGAAACAAACGAGTTAGCTTCAAATCCATGCGAAACACATGATTTAGCATCAAATCAATGCGAATTAGAAGGCTGATCTTCGAATCCATGCGTAACAAATGGTTTAGCTTCAAATACTTGTGATACACTTGGTTTAGCTTCAACAGCATGCGAAACAAACGAGTTAGCTTCAAATCCATGCGAATCAAATGTTTTATCTTCAAATACTTGTGATATACATGATTTATCTTCAACACCTAGCAAAAAAAACGAGTTAGCTTCAAATCCATGCGAGACACATGATTTAGCTTCAAATCAATGCGAAGTAGATGGATTATCTTCGAACCCATGCGAAACAAATGGTTTAACTTCAAATACTTGTGATATACATGATTCAGCTTCAACTGCATGCGAAACAAACGAGTTAGCTTCAAATCCATACGAAACACATGATTTAGATTAAAATCAATGCGAAGTAGAAGGCTTAACTTCGAATCCATGCGAAACAAATTGTTTAGCTTCAAATACTTGTGATATACATGATTTAGCTTCAACTGCATGCGAAACAAACGTGTTAGCTTAAAATCCATGCGGAACACATGATTTAGCTTCAAATCAATGCGAAGTAGAAGGCTGATCTTCGAATCCATGCGTAACAAATGGTTTAACTTCAAATACTTGTGATATACATGATTTAGCTTCAACAGCATGCGAAACAAACGAGATAGCTTCAAATCCATGCGAAACACATGATTTAGCTTCAAATCAATGCGAATTAGAAGGGTTGTCTTGGAATCCATGTGAAACGTATGATATAGCTGACAAATGGTTTAGCTGCAAATACTTGTGATATACATGATTTAGCTTCAACTGCATGCGAAACAAACGAGTTAGCTGCTAATCCATGCGAAACACATGATTTAGATTAAAATCAATGCGAAGTAGAAGGCTTATTTTCGAATCCATGCGAAACAAATGGTTTAGCTTCAAATCCTTGTGATATACATGATTTAGCTTCAACTGCATGCGAAACAAACGAGTTAGCTTAAAATCCATGCGGAACACATGATTTAGCTTCAAATCAATGCGAAGTAGAAAGCTGATCTTCGAATCCATGCGAAGCAAATGGTTTAGCTTCAAATACTTTTGATACAGTTGATTTAGCTTCAACAGCATGCGAAACAAACGAGTTAGCTTCAAATCCATGCGAAACACATGATTTAGCATCAAATCAATGCGAATTAGAAGGCTGATCTTCGAATCCATGCGTAACAAATGGTTTAACTTCAAATACTTGTGATATACATGATTTAGCTTCAACAGCATGCGAAACAAACGAGATAGCTTCAAATCCATGCGAAACACATGATTTAGCTTCAAATCAATGCGAATTAGAAGGGTTGTCTTGGAATCCATGTGAAACGTATGATATAGCTTCAAATACTTGTGATATACATGATTTAGCTTCAACAGCATGCGAAAAAAACGAGTTAGCTTCAAAACCAAGCGAAACACATGATTTAGCCTCAAATCAATGCGAAGTGGAAGGCTTAGCTTCGAATAAATGCGAAACAAATGGTTTAGCTTCAAATACTTGTGATATATATGATTTAGCTTCAACAGCATGCGAAACGAACGAGATAGCTTCAAATCCATGCGAAACACATGATTTAGCTTCAAATCAATGCGAAGTAGGAGGCTTACCTTCGATCCTATGCGATACAAATGGTTTAGCTTCAAATACTTGTGATACACTTGATTTAGCTTCAACAGCATGCGAAACAAACGAGTTAGCTTCAAATCCATGCGAAACACATGATTTAGCTTCAAATCAATGCGAAGTAGGAGGCATATCTTCGATTCCTTGCGATTCAAATGGTTTAGCTTCAAATACTTGTGATATACATGATTTAGATTCAACAGCATGCGAAACAAACGAGTTAGCTTCAAATCCATGCGAAACACATGATTTAGCTTCAAATCAATGCGAAGTAGAAGGGTTATCTTCGAATCCATGCGAAACAAATGGTTTAGCTGCAAATACTTGTGATATACATGATTTAGCTTCAACTGCATACGAAAAAAAGAGTTAGCTTCAAATCCATGCGAAACACATGATTTAGATTAAAATCAATGCGAAGTAGAAGGCTTATCTTGGAATAAATGCGAAACAAATGATATTGCTTCAAATACTTGTGATATACATGATTTAGTTCCAACAGCATGCGAAACAAACGAGTTAGAATCAAATCCTTGCGAAACAAATGATTTAGCTTGAAATCAATGCGAAGTAGAAGGCTGATCTTCGAATCCATGCGAAGCAAATGGTTTAGCTTCAAATACTTTTGATACACTTGAGTTAGCTTTAACAGCATGCGAAACAAACGAGTTAGCTTCAAATCCTTGCGAAACACATGATTTAGCATCAAATCAATGCGAAGTGGAAGACTTATCTTCGAATCCATGCGAAACGAATAGTTTAGCTTCAAATACTTGTGATATACATGATTCAGCTTCAACTGCATGCGAAACAAACGAGTTAGCTTTAAATCCATGCGAAACACATGATTTAGCTTCAAATCAATGCGAATTAGAAGGGTTATCGTCGAATCCATGCGAAACAAATGATATAGCTTCAAATACTTGTGATATACATGATTTAGCTTCAACAGCATCCGAAACAAACGAGTTAGATTCAAATCCATGCAAAACACATGATTTAGCTTCAAATCAATGCGAAATAGATGGATTATCTTCGAATCCATGAGAAACAAATGGTTGAACTTCAAATACTTGTGATATACATGATTTAGCTTCAACAGCATGCGAAACAAACGAGTTAGCTTCAAATCCATGCGAAACACATGATTTAGCTTCAAATCAATGCGAAGTAGAAGGGTTATCTTCGAATCCATGCGAAACAAATGGTTTAGCTGCAAATATTTGTGATATACATGATTTAGCTTCAACTGCATGCGAAACAAACGAGTTAACTTCAAATCCATGCGAAACACATGAGTTAGCTTCAAATCAATGCGAAGTGCATGGCTTATCTTCGAATCCATGCGAAACGAATAGTTTAGCTTCAATTACTTGTGATATACATGATTCAGCTTCAACTGCATGCGAAACAAACGAGTTAGCTTCAAATCCATGCGAAACACATGATTTAGCATCAAATCAATGCGAATTAGAAGGCTGATCTTCGAATCCATGCGTAACAAATGGTTTAGCTTCAAATACTTGTGATACACTTGGTTTAGCTTCAACAGCATGCGAAACAAACGAGTTAGCTTCAAATCCATGCGAATCAAATGTTTTATCTTCAAATACTTGTGATATACATGATTTATCTTCAACACCTAGCAAAAAAAACGAGTCAGCTTCAAATCCATGCGAGACACATGATTTAGCTTCAAATCAATGCGAAGTAGATGGATTATCTTCGAACCCATGCGAAACAAATGGTTTAACTTCAAATACTTGTGATATACATGATTCAGCTTCAACTGCATGCGAAACAAACGAGTTAGCTTCAAATCCATACGAAACACATGATTTAGATTAAAATCAATGCGAAGTAGAAGGCTTAACTTCGAATCCATGCGAAACAAATTGTTTAGCTTCAAATACTTGTGATATACATGATTTAGCTTCAACTGCATGCGAAACAAACGTGTTAGCTTAAAATCCATGCGGAACACATGATTTAGCTTCAAATCAATGCGAAGTAGAAGGCTGATCTTCGAATCCATGCGTAACAAATGGTTTAACTTCAAATACTTGTGATATACATGATTTAGCTTCAACAGCATGCGAAACAAACGAGATAGCTTCAAATCCATGCGAAACACATGATTTAGCTTCAAATCAATGCGAATTAGAAGGGTTGTCTTGGAATCCATGTGAAACGTATGATATAGCTGACAAATGGTTTAGCTGCAAATACTTGTGATATACATGATTTAGCTTCAACTGCATGCGTAACAAACGAGTTAGCTGCTAATCCATGCGAAACACATGATTTAGATTAAAATCAATGCGAAGTAGAAGGCTTATTTTCGAATCCATGCGAAACAAATGGTTTAGCTTCAAATCCTTGTGATATACATGATTTAGCTTCAACTGCATGCGAAACAAACGAGTTAGCTTAAAATCCATGCGGAACACATGATTTAGCTTCAAATCAATGCGAAGTAGAAAGCTGATCTTCGAATCCATGCGAAGCAAATGGTTTAGCTTCAAATACTTTTGATACAGTTGATTTAGCTTCAACAGCATGCGAAACAAACGAGTTAGCTTCAAATCCATGCGAAACACATGATTTAGCATCAAATCAATGCGAATTAGAAGGCTGATCTTCGAATCCATGCGTAACAAATGGTTTAACTTCAAATACTTGTGATATACATGATTTAGCTTCAACAGCATGCGAAACAAACGAGATAGCTTCAAATCCATGCGAAACACATGATTTAGCTTCAAATCAATGCGAATTAGAAGGGTTGTCTTGGAATCCATGTGAAACGTATGATATAGCTTCAAATACTTGTGATATACATGATTTAGCTTCAACAGCATGCGAAAAAAACGAGTTAGCTTCAAAACCAAGCGAAACACATGATTTAGCCTCAAATCAATGCGAAGTGGAAGGCTTAGCTTCGAATAAATGCGAAACAAATGGTTTAGCTTCAAATACTTGTGATATATATGATTTAGCTTCAACAGCATGCGAAACGAACGAGATAGCTTCAAATCCATGCGAAACACATGATTTAGCTTCAAATCAATGCGAAGTAGGAGGCTTACCTTCGATCCTATGCGATACAAATGGTTTAGCTTCAAATACTTGTGATATACATGATTTAGATTCAACAGCATGCGAAACAAACGAGTTAACTTCAAATCCATGCGAAACACATGATTTAGCTTCAAATCAATGCGGAGTAGGAGGCTTATCTTCGATCCCATGCGATACAAATGGTTTAGCTTCAAATACTTGTGATACACTTGATTTAGCTTCAACAGCATGCGAAACAAACGAGTTAGCTTCAAATCCATGCGAAACACATGATTTAGCTTCAAATACTTGTGATATACATGATTTAGCTACAACTGCATGCGAAAAAAACGAGTTAGCTTCAAATCCATTCGAAACACATGATTTAGCATCAAATCAATGCGAAGTAGAAGGCTGATCTTCGAATCCATGCGTAACAAATAGTTTAGCTGCAAATACTTGTGATATACATGATTTAGCTTCAACAGCATGCGAAACAAACGAGTTAGCTTCAAATCCTTGCGAAACACATGATTTAGCATCAAATCAATGCGAAGTGGAAGACTTTTCTTCGAATCCATGCGAAACGTATAGTTTAGCTTCGAATACTTGTGATATACATGATTCAGCTTCAACTGCATGCGAAACAAACGAGTTAGCTTTAAATCCATGCGAAACACATGATTTAGCTTCAAATCAATGCGAATTAGAAGGGTTGTCTTGGAATCCATGCGAAACGTATGATATAGCTACAAATACTTGTGATATACATGATTTAGCTTCAACAGCATGCGAAAAAACGAGTTAGCTTCAAATCCATGCGAAACACATGATTTAGCTTCAAATCAATGCGAAGTGTGAGGCTTATCTTCGATCCCATGCGATACAAATGGTTTAGCTTCAAATACTTGTGATATACATGATTTAGCTTGAACAGCATGCGAAACAAACGAGTTAGCTTCAAATCCATGCGAAACACATGATTTAGATTCAAATCAATGCGAATTAGAAGGGTTATCTTGGAATCCATGCGAAACGTATGATATAGTTTCAAATACTTGTGATATACATGATTTAGCTTCAACAGCATGCGAAACAGACGAGTTAGCTTCAAATCCATGCGAAACACATGATTTAGCATCAAATCAATGCGAAGTAGAAGGCTGATCTTCGAATCCATGCGAAGCAAATGGTTTAGCTTCAAATACTTGTGATATACATGATTTAGCTTCAACTGCATGCGAAACAAACGAGTTAGCTTAAAATCCATGCGGAACACATGATTTAGCATCAAATCAATGCGAAGTGGAAGGCTTATCTTCGAATCCATGCGAAACGAATAGTTTAGCTTCAAATACTTCTGATATACATGATTCAGCTTCAACTGCATGCGTTACAAACGAGTTAGCTTAAAATCCATGCGGAACACATGATTTAGCATCAAATCAATGCGAAGTGGAAGGCTTATCTTCGAATCCATGCGAAACGAATAGTTTAGCTTCAAATACTTCTGATATACATGATTCAGCTTCAACTGCATGCGAAACAAACGAGTTAGCTTTAAATCCATGCGAAACACATGATTTAGATTAAAATCAATGCGAAGTAGAAGGCTTATCTTCGAATCCATGCGAAGCAAATGGTTTAGCTTCAAATACTTTTGATACACTTGAGTTAGCTTCAACATCATGCGAAACAAACGAGTTAGCTTCAAATCCTTGCGAAACACATGATTTAGCATCAAATCAATGCGAATTAGAAGGGTTGTCTTGGAATCCATGTGAAACGTATGATATAGCTGACAAATGGTTTAGCTGCAAATACTTGTGATATACATGATTTAGCTTCAACTGCATGCGAAACAAACGAGTTAGCTGCTAATCCATGCGAAACACATGATTTAGATTAAAATCAATGCGAAGTAGAAGGCTTATTTTCGAATCCATGCGAAACAAATGGTTTAGCTTCAAATCCTTGTGATATACATGATTTAGCTTCAACTGCATGCGAAACAAACGAGTTAGCTTAAAATCCATGCGGAACACATGATTTAGCTTCAAATCAATGCGAAGTAGAAAGCTGATCTTCGAATCCATGCGAAGCAAATGGTTTAGCTTCAAATACTTTTGATACAGTTGATTTAGCTTCAACAGCATGCGAAACAAACGAGTTAGCTTCAAATCCATGCGAAACACATGATTTAGCATCAAATCAATGCGATGTGGAAGGCTTATCTTCGAATCCATGCGAAACGAATAGTTTAACTTCAAATACTTGTGATATACATGATTCAGCTTCAACTGCATGCGAAACAAACGAGTTAGCTTCAAATCCATGCGAAACACATGATTTAGCTTCAAATCAATGCGGAGTAGGAGGCTTATCTTCGATCCCATGCGATACAAATGGTTTAGCTTCAAATACTTGTGATACACTTGATTTAGCTTCAACAGCATGCGAAACAAACGAGTTAGATTCAAATCCATGCGAAACACATGATTTAGCTTCAAATCAATGCGAAGTAGGAGGCATATCTTCGATTCCTTGCGATTCAAATGGTTTAGCTTCAAATACTTGTTATATACATGATTTAGATTCAACAGCATGCAAAACAAACGAGTTAGCTTCAAATCCATGCGAAACACATGATTTAGCTTCAAATCAATGCGAAGTAGAAGGGTTATCTTCGAATCCATGCGAAACAAATGGTTTAGCTGCAAATACTTGTGATATACATGATTTAGCTTCAACTGCATACGAAAAAAAAGAGTTAGCTTCAAATCCATGCGAAACACATGATTTAGATTAAAATCAATGCGAAGTAGAAGGCTTATCTTGGAATAAATGAGAAACAAATGATGCTTCAAATACTTGTGATATACATGATTTAGTTCCAACAGCATGCGAAACAAACGAGTTAGAATCAAATCCTTGCGAAACAAATGATTTAGCTTCAAATCAATGCGAAGTAGAAGGCTGATCTTCGAATCCATGCGAAGCAAATGGTTTAACTTCAAATACTTTTGATACACTTGAGTTAGCTTTAAAAGCATGCGAAACAAACGAGTTAGCTTCAAATCCTTGCGAAACACATGATTTAGCATCAAATCAATGCGAAGTGGAAGACTTATCTTCGAATCCATGCGAAACGAATAGTTTAGCTTCAAATACTTGTGATATACATGATTCAGCTTCAACTGCATGCGAAACAAACGAGTTAGCTTTAAATCCATGCGAAACACATGATTTAGCTTCAAATCAATGCGAATTAGAAGGGTTATCGTCGAATCCATGCGAAACAAATGATATAGCTTCAAATACTTGTGATATACATGATTTAGCTTCAACAGCATCCGAAACAAACGAGTTAGATTCAAATCCATGCGAAACACATGATTTAGATTAAAATCAATGCGAAGTAGAAGGCTTATCGTCGAATCCATGCGAAACAAATGGTTTAGCTTCAAATACTTGTGATATACATGATTTAGCTTCAACTGCATGCGATACAAACGAGTTAGCTTAAAATCCATGCGGAACACATGATTTAGCTTCAAATCAATGCGAAGTAGAAGGCTGATCTTCGAATCCATGCGAAGCAAATGGTTTAGCTTCAAATACTTTTGATACACTTGATTTAGCTTCAACAGCATGCGAAACAAACGAGTTAGCTTCAAATCCAAGCGAAACACATGATTTATCTTCAAATCAATGCGAATTAGAAGGGTTATCTTGGAATGCATGCGAAACGTATGATATAGCTTCAAATACTTGTGATATACATGATTTAGCTTCAACTGCATGCGATACAAACGAGTTAGCTTAAAATCCATGCGGAACACATGATTTAGCATCAAATCAATGCGAAGTAGAAGGCTGATCTTCGAATTCATGCGAAGCAAATGGTTTAGCTTCAAATACTTGTGATATACATGATTTAGCTTCAACTGCATGCGAAACAAACGAGTTAGCTTAAAATCCATGCGGAACACATGATTTAGCATCAAATCAATGCGAAGTGGAAGGCTTATCTTCGAATCCATGCGAAACGAATAGTTTAGCTTCAAATACTTGTGATATACATGATTCAGCTTCAACTGCATGCGAAACAAACGAGTTAGCTTTAAATCCATGCGAAACACATGATTTAGATTAAAATCAATGCGAAGTAGAAGGCTTATCTTCGAATCCATGCGAAGCAAATGGTTTAGCTTCGAATCCATGCGAAGCAAATGGTTTAGCTTCAAATACTTTTGATACACTTGAGTTAGCTTCAACATCATGCGAAACAAACGAGTTAGCTTCAAATCCTTGCGAAACACATGATTTAGCATCAAATCAATGCGAAGTGGAAGACTTTTCTTCGAATCCATGCGAAACGTATAGTTTAGCTTCGAATACTTGTGATATACATGATTCAGCTTCAACTGCATGCGAAACAAACGAGTTAGCTTTAAATCCATGCGAAAC
The DNA here is from genome assembly GCF_051020955.1 of Megalopta genalis. NCBI lineage: Eukaryota > Metazoa > Arthropoda > Insecta > Hymenoptera > Halictidae > Megalopta > Megalopta genalis. Next base: position 287,311 of record NW_027476127.1, read on the forward strand.
ACATGATTTAGCTTCAAATCAATGCGAATTAGAAGGGTTGTCTTGGAATCCATGCGAAACGTATGATATAGCTACAAATACTTGTGATATACATGATTTAGCTTCAACAGCATGCGAAAAAACGAGTTAGCTTCAAATCCATGCGAAACACATGATTTAGCTTCAAATCAATGCGAAGTGTGAGGCTTATCTTCGATCCCATGCGATACAAATGGTTTAGCTTCAAATACTTGTGATATACATGATTTAGCTTGAACAGCATGCGAAACAAACGAGTTAGCTTCAAATCCATGCGAAACACATGATTTAGATTCAAATCAATTCGAATTAGAAGGGTTATCTTGGAATCCATGCGAAACGTATGATATAGCTTCAAATACTTGTGATATAAATGATTTAGATTCAACAGCATGCGAAACAAACGAGTTAGCTTCAAATCCATGCGAAACAAATGATTTAGCTTCAAATCAATGCGAAGTAGAAGGCTGATCTTCGAATCCATGCGAAGCAAATGGTTTAGCTTCAAATACTTTTGATACACTTGATTTAGCTTCAACAGCATGCGAAACAAACGAGTTAGCTTCAAATCCAAGCGAAACACATGATTTATCTTCAAATCAATGCGAATTAGAAGGGTTATCTTGGAATGCATGCGAAACGTATGATATAGCTTCAAATACTTGTGGTATACATGATTTAGCTTCAACAGCATGCGAAACAGACGAGTTAGCTTCAAATCCATGCGAAACACATGATTTAGCATCAAATCAATGCAAAGTAGAAAGCTGATCTTCGAATCCATGCGAAGCAAATGGTTTAGCTTCTAATACTTGTGATATACATGATTTAGCTTCAACTGCATGCGAAACAAACGAGTTAGCTTAAAATCCATGCGGAACACATGATTTAGCATCAAATCAATGCGAATTAGAAGGGTTATCGTCGAATTCATGCGAAACAAATGATATAGCTTCAAATACTTGTGATATACATGATTTAGCTTCAACAGCATCCGAAACAAACGAGTTAGATTCAAATCCATGCGAAACACATGATTTAGATTAAAATCAATGCGAAGTAGAAGGCTTATCGTCGAATCCATGCGAAACAAATGGTTTAGCTTCAAATACTTGTGTTATACATGATTTAGCTTCAACTGCATGCGATACAAACGAGTTAGCTTAAAATCCATGCGGAACACATGATTTAGCTTCAAATCAATGCGAAGTAGAAGGCTGATCTTCGAATCCATGCGAAGCAAATGGTTTAGCTTCAAATACTTTTGATACACTTGATTTAGCTTCAACAGCATGCGAAACAAACGAGTTAGCTTCAAATCCAAGCGAAACACATGATTTATCTTCAAATCAATGCGAATTAGAAGGGTTATCTTGGAATGCATGCGAAACGTATGATATAGTTTCAAATACTTGTGATATACATGATTTAGCTTCAACAGCATGCGAAACAGACGAGTTAGCTTCAAATCCATGCGAAACACATGATTTAGCATCAAATCAATGCGAAGTAGAAGGCTGATCTTCGAATCCATGCGAAGCAAATGGTTTAGCTTCAAATACTTGTGATATACATGATTTAGCTTCAACTGCATGCGAAACAAACGAGTTAGCTTAAAATCCATGCGGAACACATGATTTAGCATCAAATCAATGCGAAGTGGAAGGCTTATCTTCGAATCCATGCGAAACGAATAGTTTAGCTTCAAATACTTCTGATATACATGATTCAGCTTCAACTGCATGCGAAACAAACGAGTTAGCTTTAAATCCATGCGAAACACATGATTTAGATTAAAATCAATGCGAAGTAGAAGGCTTATCTTCGAATCCATGCGAAGCAAATGGTTTAGCTTCAAATACTTTTGATACACTTGAGTTAGCTTCAACATCATGCGAAACAAACGAGTTAGCTTCAAATCCTTGCGAAACACATGATTTAGCATCAAATCAATGCGAAGTGGAAGACTTATCTTCGAATCCATGCGAAACGAATAGTTTAGCTTCAAATACTTGTGATATACATGATTCAGCTTCAACTGCATGCGAAACAAACGATTTAGCTTTAAATCCATGCGAAACACATGATTTAGCTTCAAATCAATGCGAATTAGAAGGGTTGTCTTGGAATCCATGCGAAACGTATGATGTAGCTACAAATACTTGTGATATACATGATTTAGCTTCAACAGCATGCGAAAAAACGAGTTAGCTTCAAATCCATGCGAAACACATGATTTAGCTTCAAATCAATGCGAAGTAGGAGGCTTATCTTCGATCCCATGCGATACAAATGGTTTTGCTTCAAATACTTGTGATATACATGATTTAGCTTCAACAGCATGCGAAACAAACGAGTTAGCTTCAAATCCATTCGAAACACATGATTTAGCATCAAATCAATGCGAAGTAGAAGGCTGATCTTCGAATCCATGCGTAACAAATAGTTTAGCTGCAAATACTTGTGATATACATGATTTAGCTTCAACAGCATGCGAAACAAACGAGTTAGCTTCAAATCCATGCGAAACACATGATTTAGATTCAAATCAATGCGAATTAGAAGGGTTATCTTGGAATCCATGCGAAACGTATGATATAGCTTCAAATACTTGTGATATACATGATTTAGCTTCAACAGCATGCGAAACAAACGAGTTAGCTTCAAATCCATGCGAAACACATGATTTAGATTAAAATCAATGCGAAGTAGAAGGCTTATCTTCGAATCCATGCGAAACAAATGGTTTAGCTTCAAATACTTGTGATATACATGATTTAGCTTCAACTGCATGCGATACAAACGAGTTAGCTTAAAATCCATGCGGAACACATGATTTAGCTTCAAATCAATGCGAAGTAGAAGGCTGATCTTCGAATCCATGCGAAGCAAATGGTTTAGCTTCAAATACTTTTGATACACTTGATTTAGCTTCAACAGCATGCGAAACAAACGAGTTAGCTTCAAATCCAAGCGAAACACATGATTTATCTTCAAATCAATGCGAATTAGAAGGGTTATCTTGGAATGCATGCGAAACGTATGATATAGCTTCAAATACTTTTGATACACTTGAGTTAGCTTCAACAGCATGCGAAACAAACGAGTTAGCTTCAAATCCTTGCGAAACACATGATTTTGCATCAAATCAATGCGAAGTGGAAGACTTATCTTCGAATCCATGCGAAACGAATAGTTTAGCTTCAAATACTTGTGATATACATGATTCAGCATCAACTGCATGCGAAACAAACGAGTTAGCTTTAAATCCATGCGAAACACATGATTTAGATTAAAATCAATGCGAAGTAGAAGGCTTATCTTCGAATCCATGCGAAACAAATGGTTTAGCTTCAAATACTTGTGATATACATGATTTAGCTACAACTGCATGCGAAAAAAACGAGTTAGCTTCAAATCCATTCGAAACACATGATTTAGCATCAAATCAATGCGAAGTAGAAGGCTGATCTTCGAATCCATGCGTAACAAATAGTTTAGCTGCAAATACTTGTGATATACATGATTTAGCTTCAACAGCATGCGAAACAAACGAGTTAGCTTCAAATCCTTGCGAAACACATGATTTAGCATCAAATCAATGCGAAGTGGAAGACTTTTCTTCGAATCCATGCGAAACGTATAGTTTAGCTTCGAATACTTGTGATATACATGATTCAGCTTCAACTGCATGCGAAACAAACGAGTTAGCTTTAAATCCATGCGAAACACATGATTTAGCTTCAAATCAATGCGAATTAGAAGGGTTGTCTTGGAATCCATGCGAAACGTATGATATAGCTACAAATACTTGTGATATACATGATTTAGCTTCAACAGCATGCGAAAAAACGAGTTAGCTTCAAATCCATGCGAAACACATGATTTAGCTTCAAATCAATGCGAAGTGTGAGGCTTATCTTCGATCCCATGCGATACAAATGGTTTAGCTTCAAATACTTGTGATATACATGATTTAGCTTGAACAGCATGCGAAACAAACGAGTTAGCTTCAAATCCATGCGAAACACATGATTTAGATTCAAATCAATGCGAATTAGAAGGGTTATCTTGGAATCCATGCGAAACGTATGATATAGTTTCAAATACTTGTGATATACATGATTTAGCTTCAACAGCATGCGAAACAGACGAGTTAGCTTCAAATCCATGCGAAACACATGATTTAGCATCAAATCAATGCGAAGTAGAAGGCTGATCTTCGAATCCATGCGAAGCAAATGGTTTAGCTTCAAATACTTGTGATATACATGATTTAGCTTCAACTGCATGCGAAACAAACGAGTTAGCTTAAAATCCATGCGGAACACATGATTTAGCATCAAATCAATGCGAAGTGGAAGGCTTATCTTCGAATCCATGCGAAACGAATAGTTTAGCTTCAAATACTTCTGATATACATGATTCAGCTTCAACTGCATGCGAAACAAACGAGTTAGCTTAAAATCCATGCGGAACACATGATTTAGCATCAAATCAATGCGAAGTGGAAGGCTTATCTTCGAATCCATGCGAAACGAATAGTTTAGCTTCAAATACTTCTGATATACATGATTCAGCTTCAACTGCATGCGAAACAAACGAGTTAGCTTTAAATCCATGCGAAACACATGATTTAGATTAAAATCAATGCGAAGTAGAAGGCTTATCTTCGAATCCATGCGAAGCAAATGGTTTAGCTTCAAATACTTTTGATACACTTGAGTTAGCTTCAACATCATGCGAAACAAACGAGTTAGCTTCAAATCCTTGCGAAACACATGATTTAGCATCAAATCAATGCGAAGTGGAAGACTTATCTTCGAATCCATGCGAAACGAATAGTTTAGCTTCAAATACTTGTGATATACATGATTCAGCTTCAACTGCATGCGAAACAAACGATTTAGCTTTAAATCCATGCGAAACACATGATTTAGCTTCAAATCAATGCGAATTAGAAGGGTTGTCTTGGAATCCATGCGAAACGTATGATATAGCTACAAATACTTGTGATATACATGATTTAGCTTCAACAGCATGCGAAAAAACGAGTTAGCTTCAAATCCATGCGAAACACATGATTTAGCTTCAAATCAATGCGAAGTAGGTGGCTTATCTTCGATCCCATGCGATACAAATGGTTTTGCTTCAAATACTTGTGATATACATGATTTAGCTTCAACAGCATGCGAAACAAACGAGTTAGCTTCAAATCCATTCGAAACACATGATTTAGCATCAAATCAATGCGAAGTAGAAGGCTGATCTTCGAATCCATGCGTAACAAATAGTTTAGCTGCAAATACTTGTGATATACATGATTTAGCTTCAACAGCATGCGAAACAAACGAGTTAGCTTCAAATCCATGCGAAACACATGATTTAGATTCAAATCAATGCGAATTAGAAGGGTTATCTTGGAATCCATGCGAAACGTATGATATAGCTTCAAATACTTGTGATATACATGATTTAGCTTCAACAGCATGCGAAACAAACGAGTTAGCTTCAAATCCATGCGAAACACATGATTTAGATTAAAATCAATGCGAAGTAGAAGGCTTATCTTCGAATCCATGCGAAACAAATGGTTTAGCTTCAAATACTTGTGATATACATGATTTAGCTTCAACTGCATGCGATACAAACGAGTTAGCTTAAAATCCATGCGGAACACATGATTTAGCTTCAAATCAATGCGAAGTAGAAGGCTGATCTTCGAATCCATGCGAAGCAAATGGTTTAGCTTCAAATACTTTTGATACACTCGATTTAGCTTCAACAGCATGCGAAACAAACGAGTTAGCTTCAAATCCAAGCGAAACACATGATTTATCTTCAAATCAATGCGAATTAGAAGGGTTATCTTGGAATGCATGCGAAACGTATGATATAGCTTCAAATACTTTTGATACACTTGAGTTAGCTTCAACAGCATGCGAAACAAACGAGTTAGCTTCAAATCCTTGCGAAACACATGATTTTGCATCAAATCAATGCGAAGTGGAAGACTTATCTTCGAATCCATGCGAAACGAATAGTTTAGCTTCAAATACTTGTGATATACATGATTCAGCATCAACTGCATGCGAAACAAACGAGTTAGCTTTAAATCCATGCGAAACACATGATTTAGATTAAAATCAATGCGAAGTAGAAGGCTTATCTTCGAATCCATGCGAAACAAATGGTTTAGCTTCAAATACTTGTGATATACATGATTTAGCTACAACTGCATGCGAAAAAAACGAGTTAGCTTCAAATCCATTCGAAACACATGATTTAGCATCAAATCAATGCGAAGTAGAAGGCTGATCTTCGAATCCATGCGTAACAAATAGTTTAGCTGCAAATACTTGTGATATACATGATTTAGCTTCAACAGCATGCGAAACAAACGAGTTAGCTTCAAATCCTTGCGAAACACATGATTTAGCATCAAATCAATGCGAAGTGGAAGACTTTTCTTCGAATCCATGCGAAACGTATAGTTTAGCTTCGAATACTTGTGATATACATGATTCAGCTTCAACTGCATGCGAAACAAACGAGTTAGCTTTAAATCCATGCGAAACACATGATTTAGCTTCAAATCAATGCGAATTAGAAGGGTTGTCTTGGAATCCATGCGAAACGTATGATATAGCTACAAATACTTGTGATATACATGATTTAGCTTCAACAGCATGCGAAAAAACGAGTTAGCTTCAAATCCATGCGAAACACATGATTTAGCTTCAAATCAATGCGAAGTGTGAGGCTTATCTTCGATCCCATGCGATACAAATGGTTTAGCTTCAAATACTTGTGATATACATGATTTAGCTTGAACAGCATGCGAAACAAACGAGTTAGCTTCAAATCCATGCGAAACACATGATTTAGATTCAAATCAATGCGAATTAGAAGGGTTATCTTGGAATCCATGCGAAACGTATGATATAGCTTCAAATACTTGTGATATAAATGATTTAGATTCAACAGCATGCGAAACAAACGAGTTAGCTTCAAATCCATGCGAAACACATGATTTAGCTTCAAATCAATGCGAAGTAGAAGGCTGATCTTCGAATCCATGCGAAGCAAATGGTTTAGCTTCAAATACTTTTGATACACTTGATTTAGCTTCAACAGCATGCGAAACAAACGAGTTAGCTTCAAATCCAAGCGAAACACATGATTTATCTTCAAATCAATGCGAATTAGAAGGGTTATCTTGGAATGCATGCGAAACGTATGATATAGCTTTAAATACTTGTGGTATACATGATTTATCTTCAACAGCATGCGAAACAGACGAGTTAGCTTCAAATCCATGCGAAACACATGATTTAGCATCAAATCAATGCAAAGTAGAAAGCTGATCTTCGAATCCATGCGAAGCAAATGGTTTAGCTTCTAATACTTGTGATATACATGATTTAGCTTCAACTGCATGCGAAACAAACGAGTTAGCTTAAAATCCATGCGGAACACATGATTTAGCATCAAATCAATGCGAATTAGAAGGGTTATCGTCGAATTCATGCGAAACAAATGATATAGCTTCAAATACTTGTGATATACATGATTTAGCTTCAACAGCATCCGAAACAAACGAGTTAGATTCAAATCCATGCGAAACACATGATTTAGATTAAAATCAATGCGAAGTAGAAGGCTTATCGTCGAATCCATGCGAAACAAATGGTTTAGCTTCAAATACTTGTGTTATACATGATTTAGCTTCAACTGCATGCGATACAAACGAGTTAGCTTAAAATCCATGCGGAACACATGATTTAGCTTCAAATCAATGCGAATTAGAAGGGTTATCTTGGAATGCATGCGAAACGTATGATATAGCTTCAAATACTTGTGATATACATGATTTAGCTTCAACAGCATGCGAAACAGACGAGTTAGCTTCAAATACATGCGAAACACATGATTTAGCATCAAATCAATGCGAAGTAGAAGGCTGATCTTCGAATCCATGCGAAGCAAATGGTTTAGCTTCAAATACTTGTGATATACATGATTTAGCTTCAACTGCATGCGAAACAAACGAGTTAGCTTAAAATCCATGCGGAACACATGATTTAGCATCAAATCAATGCGAAGTGGAAGGCTTATCTTCGAATCCATGCGAAACGAATAGTTTAGCTTCAAATACTTCTGATATACATGATTCAGCTTCAACTGCATGCGAAACAAACGAGTTAGCTTTAAATCCATGCGAAACACATGATTTAGATTAAAATCAATGCGAAGTAGAAGGCTTATCTTCGAATCCATGCGAAGCAAATGGTTTAGCTTCAAATACTTTTGATACACTTGAGTTAGCTTCAACATCATGCGAAACAAACGAGTTAGCTTCAAATCCATGCGAAACACATGATTTAACTTCCAATCAATGTGAAGTAGAAGGCTTAGCTTCAAATCTATGTGAAACAAATGGTTGAGCTTCAAATACTTGTGATATACATGATTTAACTTCAACAGAATGCGAAACAAACGAGTTAGCTTCAAATCCTAGCGACTCACATGATTTAGCTTCAAAGAAGTGCGAAGTAGATGGCATAGCATCAAATCCATGCGAAATAAATGAGATACCTTCAAATACATGTGATATAAATGGAATAGCTTGAAATGCAAGCGAAGCAATCGAGGTAGCTTCAAACCCAAGCGAAAAACATGATAGAGCATCAATTCAACGCGAAGTTTAAGGCTTAGCTTCAAATCCATGCGAAACGAATCATTTAGCTTTACATACGTGTGAATATAAGTGATATAGCTTGAAATACAGGCGAAACAAACGTGTTAGCTTCAATTCAAAGCGAAACAAATTATTTAGCTTCAAATCAATGCGAAGTAGAAGGCTTAGCTTCAAATCCATGCGAATCAAATGGTTTAGCTTCATCTACTTGTGATATACATGATTTAGCTTCAACAGCATGCGAAACAAACGAGTCAGCTTCAAATCCAAGCGAAAAACATGATTTAGCTTCAAATGAATGCGAAGTAGAAGGGTTACCTTCGAATAAATCCGAAACAAATGGTTTAGCTTCAAAAACTTGTGATATACATGACTTACATTCAACAGCAAGAGAAACAAACGAGTTAGCTTCAAATCCATGCGAAACACATGATTTAGCATCAAATCAATGCGAAGTAGAAGGCTTACATTCGAATCCACACGAAACAGATGGTTTAGCTTCAAATACTTGTGATATTCATGATTTAGCTTCAACTGCATGCGAGAAAACGAGTTAGCTTCAAATCAAAGCGAAAAACGTGATTTAGCATCAAGTCAACGCGAAGTTGAAGGCTTAGCTTCGAATCCATGCGAAACAAATGGTTTAGCTTCAAATACTTGTGATATACATGACTTAGCTTCAACAGCATGCGAAACAAACGAGTCAGCTTCAAATCCAAGCGAAAAACATGATTTAGCATCAAGTCAACGCGATGTTGAAGGCTTAGCTTCAAATCCATCCGAAACACATGATTTAGCTTCAAATAAACGCGAAGCAGATGGCTGATCATCGAATCCATTCGAAACAAACGAGTTTGCTTCAAATACAAGCGAAACACATGATTTAGCTTCAAATCAATGCGAAGTAGAAGGCTTAGCATCAAATCCTGCGAAACGAATGTTTTGGCTTCAAATACTTGCGAATATCGCTGATATAGCTTCAAATGGAGGTGAAACAAACGAGTTAGCTTTAAATCCATGCTAAAGTCATGATTTACCTTCAAATCAATGCGAAGTAGAAGGCTTAGTTTGAAATCCATGCGAATAAAGTTCTTTAGCTTCAAATACTTATGATATACATGATTTAGCTTCAACTGCATGCGAAACAAACTACTTAGCTTCAAATTCATGCGAAACACATGATTTAGCTCCAAATAACCGCGAATTAGGAGGCTGATCTTCGAATCCTTGCGAAACAAATGGCTCAGGCTCAAATACTTGTGTTATACATGATTTAGCTTCAACTGTATGTGAAAGAAACAAGCTAGCTTAAAATCCAACCGAAAATATGATATAGCATCAAGTCAACGCGAAGATGAAGGCTTAGCTTCAAATACATGCGAAACAAATGGTTTAAGTTCAAACACTTGTAATATACATGATTTAGCTTCAACACCATGCGAAACAAACGAGTTAGCTTCAAATCCATGCGAAACACACGATATAGCTTAAAATCAATGCGAAGCCGATGGCTGATCGTCGAATCCATGCGAAACAAATGGTTTAGCTTCAAATACTTGTGATATACATGATTTATATTCAACTGCATGCGAAACCAAACAGTTAGCTTCAAATACAAGCGAAACACATGATTTAGCTTCAACAGCATGCGAAACAAATGAGTTATATCCAAATCCAAGCGAAACACATTATTTATCTTCAAATCAATGCGAAGTGGAAGGCTTATCTTCGAATCCATGCGAAACGAATAGTTTAGCTTCAAATACTTGTGATATACATGATTCACCTTCAACTGCATGCGAAACAAACGAGTTAGCTTCAAATCCATGCGATACACATGATTTAGCTTTAAATCAATGCGAAGTAGAATGCTTATCTTCGAATCCATGCGAAACAAATGGTTTAGCTTCAAATACTTGTGATATACATGATTTAGCTACAACTGCATGCGACAAAAACGAGTTAGCTTCAAAACCAAGCGAAACACATGATTTAGCTCAAATCAATGCGAAGTAGATGGCTTAGCTTCGAATAATGCGAACCAAATGTTTAGCTTCAAATACTTGTGATATACATGATTTATATTCAACTGCATGCGAAACCAAACAGTTAGCTTCAAATACAAGCGAAACACATGATTTAGCTTCAACAGCATGCGAAACAAATGAGTTATATCAAATCCAAGCGAAACACATTATTTATCTTCAATCAATGCGAAGTGGAAGCTTATCTTCGAATCCATGCGAAACGAATAGTTTTAGCTTCAAATACTTGTGATATACATGATTCACCTTCAACTGCATGCGAAACAAACGAGTTAGCTTCAAATCCATGCGATACACATGATTTAGCTTTAAATCAATGCGAAGTAGAATGCTTACCTTCGAATCCATGCGAAACAAATGGTTTAGCTTCAAATACTTGTGATATACATGATTTAGCTACAACTGCATGCGACAAAAACGAGTTAGCTTCAAAACCAAGCGAAACACATGATTTAGCCTCAAATCAATGCGAAGTAGATGGCTTAGCTTCGAATAAATGCGAACCAAATGGTTTAGCTTCAAATACTTGTGATATGCATGATTTAGCTTCAACTACTAGCGAAAAAACGAGTTAGCTTCAATCCAAGCGAACACATGATTTAGCCTCAAATCAATGCGAATTAGAAGGGTTATCTTCGAATCCATGCGACAGACATGATTTATCTTCAAATCAATGCGAAGTAGAAGGCTTAGCTTCAAATCCATGCGAATCAAACGGTTTAGCTCAAATACTTGTGATATACATGATTTATATTCAACTGCATGCGACACAAACGAGTTAGCTTCAAATCCAAGCGAAGCACATGATTTCGCTTCAAATCAATGCGAAGTAGAAGTCTCTTCTTCGAATGCATACGGAACAAATGGTTTAGCTTCAAATTCATTCGCAACACATTGTTTAGCACAATATTCTTGCGAAAAAATAATTCATCTTCAAATACTGTGATACACACGAATTAGCTTCAAATGCTTGGGAAACAAACGTGTTAGCTTCACATTCAAGCGAAAGAAATGATTCAGCTTCAAATCAGTGCGAAGTGGAAGGCAGATCTTCGAATCCATGCGAAACAAGTGGTTTAGATTGATATACTTGTGATAAACATGATTTAGCTTCAACAGCATGTGAAGCAAACGAGATAGCTTCAAATCCATGCGAAACACATGAGTTGGCTTCAAATTCATTCGAAACACATGGTTTAGCAGAGTGTTCTCGAGAAACAAATGGTTCAGCTTCAAATACTTGTGATATACGTGATTTCGCTCCAACTGCATGCGAAACAAACGAATTAGCTTCAAATCCAAGCGAAACACATGATTTAGCTTCAAATCAATGCGAAGTAGAAGGCTTAGCTTCAAATCTATTCGAAACAAATGGTTCAGCTTCAAATACTTGTGATATACATGATTTAGCTTCAACTGGCGAAACAAACGATTTAGTTTCAAATCGATGCGAAACAAATGGTTTAGCTCAAATATTTCTGATATACATGATTTAGCTTAAAATGCAGTCGAGACAAACGAGTTGGGCTTCATAGCCAAGCGAAACACATTATTTAGCGTCAAAGTCATGCGAAACACATGGTTTAACTTAATATTCATGCGAAACAAATGCTTCAGCTTCAAATACTTGTGATATACATGATTTAGATTCACCTGCATGCGAAACAATCGTGTTAGCCTCAAATCCATGCGAAACACATGATTTAGCATCAAATCAATGCGAAGTAGAAGGCTTATCTTCAAATCCATGCGAAACGAATGATTTAGCTTCAAATACTTGCGAATATCTCTGATATAGCTTCAAATGCAGGTGAAACAAACGAGTTAGCTTTAAATGCATGCAAAAGGCATGATTTACCTTCAAATCAATGCAAATTAGGAGACTGATCTTCGAATCCATGCGAAACAAATGGATCAGGCTCAAATACTTGTGTTATACATGGTTTAGCTTCACAGTATGCGAAACAAACGAGTTAGCTTCAAATCCTAGCGATAGACATGATTTAGCTTCAAATCAATGCGAAGTAGAAGGCTTACCTTCGAATCCATGCGAAACATATGGTTTAGCTTCAAACACTTGTGATATACATGATTTAGCTTCAACATCATGTGAAACAAACGAGTTAGCTTCAAATCCAAGCGAAACACATGATTTATCTTCAAATCAATGCGAGGTAGAAGGCTTAGCTTCAAATCCATGCGATTCAAACGGTTTAGCTTCAAATACTTCTGATATACATGATTTAGCTTCAACAGCATGCGAAACAAACGAGTTAGCTTTAAATCCATGCGAAACACATGATTTAGCTTCAAATCAATGCGAAGTAGAAGGGTTATCTTCGAATCCATGCGAAACAAATGGTTTAGCTTCAAATACTTGTGATATACATGATTTAGCTTCAACAGCATGCGAAACAAACGAGTTAGCTTCAAATCCAAGCGAAACACATGATTTATCTTCAAATCAATGCGAGGTAGAAGGCTTATCTTCAAATCCATGCGAATCAAACGATTTAGCTTCAAATACTTGTGATATACATGATTTAGCTTCAACAGCATGCGAAACAAACCAGTTAGCTTCAAATCTATGCGAAACACAAGATTTAGCTTCAAATCAATGCGAAGTAGAAGGGTTATCTTCGAATCCATGCGAAACAAATGGTTTAGCTTCAAATACTTGTGATATACATGATTTAGCTTCAACAGCATGCGAAACAATCGAGTTAGCTTCAAATCCAAGCGAAACACATGATTTATCTTCAAATCAATGCGAGGTAGAAGGCTTATCTTCAAATCCATGCGAATCAAACGGTTTAGCTTCAAATACTTGTGATATACATGATTTAGCTTCAACTGCATGCGAAACAAACGAGCTAGCCTCAAATCCATGAGAAACACGTGATTCAGGATCAAGTCAACGCGAAGTTGAAGGCTTAGCGTCAAATCCATGCGAAACGAACGATTTAGCTTCACATACTTGTGAATAGAAGTGATAAGGCTTGAAATGCAGGCGAAACAAACGAGTTAGCTTCAAATCCATGCGAAACACATGACTTAGCTTCAAATCAATACGAAGTAGAATGCTGAGTTTCAAATCCATGCGAATCAAATGTTTTAGCTTCAAATACTTGTGACATACATGATTTAGCTTCAACTGCATGCGAAACAAACGAGTTAGCTTAAAATCCAAGCGAAACACATTATTTAGCTTCAAATCGATGCGAAGTAGAAGGCTGAGCTTCAAATCCAAGCGACACACATGATTTATCTTCAAATCAATGCGAAGTAGAAGGCTTAGCTTCAAATCCATGCGAATCAAACGGTTTAGCTTCAAATACTTGTGATATACATGATTTATATTTAACTGCATGCGACACAAACGAGTTAGCTTCAAATCCAAGCGAAACACATGATTTCGCTTCAAATCAATGCGAAGTAGAAGTCTCTTCTTCGAATCCATACGGAACAAATGATTTAGCTTCAAATTCATTCGCAACACATTGTTTAGCACAATATTCTTGCGAAAAAAATAATTCAGCTTCAAATACTTGTGATACACACGAATTAGCTTCAAATGCTTGGGAAACAAACGTGTTAGCTTCACATTCAAGCGAAAGAAATGATTCAGCTTCAAATCAGTGCGAAGTGGAAGGCTGATCTTCGAATCCATGCGAAACAAGTGGTTTAGATTGAAATACTTGTGATATACATGATTTAGCTTCAACAGCATGCGAAACAGACGAGTTAGCTTCAAATCCATGCGAAACACATGATTTAGATTAAAATCAATGCGAAGTAGAAGGCTGATCTTCGAATCCATGCGAAGCAAATGGTTTAGCTTCAAATACTTGTGATACACTTGAGTTAGCTTCAACAGCATGCGAAACAAACGAGTTAGCTTCAAATCCTTGCGAAAAACATGATTTAGCATCAAATCAATGCGAAGTGGAAGGCTTATCTTCGAATCCATGCGAAACGAATAGTTTAGCTTCAAATACTTGTGATATACATGATTTAGCTTCAACTGCATGCGAAACAAACGAGTTAGCTTAAAATCCATGCGGAACACATGATTTAGATTCAAATCAATGCGAAGTAGAAGGCTGATCTTCGAATCCATGCGAAGCAAATGGTTTAGCTTCAAATACTTTTGATACACTTGATTTAGCTTCAACAGCATGCGAAACAAACGAGTTAGCTTCAAATCCATGCGAAACACATGATTTAGATTCAAATCAATGCGAATTAGAAGGGTTATCTTGGAATCCATGCGAAACGTATGATATAGCTTCAAATACTTGTGATGTACATGATTTAGCTTCAACAGAATGCGAAACAAACGAGTTAGCTTCAAATCCATGCGAAACACATGATTTAGCTTCAAATCAATGCGAAGTAGAAGGCTGATCTTCGAATCCATGCGAAGCAAATGGTTTAGCTTCATATACATGTGATATACATGATTTAGCTTCAACAGCATGCGAAACAAATGAGTTATATTCAAATCCAAGCGAAACACATTATTTATCTTCAAATCAATGCGAAGTGGAAGGCTTATCTTCGAATCCATGCGAAACGAATAGTTTAGCTTCAAATACTTGTGATATACATGATTCACCTTCAACTGCATGCGAAACAAACGAGTTAGCATCAAATCCATGCGAAACACATGATTTAGATTAAAATCAATGCGAAGTAGAAGGCTTATCTTCGAATCCAAGCGAAACAAATGGTTTAGCTTCAAATACTTGTGATATACATGATTTAGCTACAACTGCATGCGACAAAAACGAGTTAGCTTCAAAACCAAGCGAAACACATGATTTAGCCTCAAATCAATGCGAAGTAGATGGCTTAGCTTCGAATAAATGCGAACCAAATGGTTTAGCTTCAAATACTTGTGATATGCATGATTTAGCTTCAACTACTAGCGAAAAAAACGAGTTAGCTTCAAATCCAAGCGAACACATGATTTAGCCTCAAATCAATGCGAATTAGAAGGGTTATCTTCGAATCCATGCGAAACAAATGATATAGCTTCAAATACTTGTGATATACATGATTTAGCTTCAACAGCATCCGAAACAAACGAGTTAGCTTAAAATCCTTGCGAAACACATGATTTAGATTAAAATCAATGCGAAGTAGAAGGCTTATCTTCGAATCCATGCGAAACAAATGGTTTAGCTTCAAATACTTGTGATATACATGATTTAGCTTCAACTGGATGCGAAACAACCGAGTTAGCTTAAAATCCATGCGGAACACATGATTTAGCTTCAAATCAATGCGAAGTAGAAGGCTGATCTTCCTATCCATGCGAAGCAAATGGTTTAGCTTCAAATACTTGTGATACACTTGATTTAGCTTCAACTGCTCGCGAATCAAACAAGTTAGCTTCAAATCCATGCGAAACACATGATTTAGATTAAAATCAATGCGAAGTAGAAGGCTTATCTTCGAATCCATGCGAAACAAATGGTTTAGCTCCAAATACTTGTGTTATACATTATTTAGCTACAACTACATGCGAAACAAACGAGTTAGCTTAAAATCCATGCGGAACACATGATTTAGCTTCAAATCAATGCGAAGTAGAAGGCTGATCTTCGAATCCATGCGAAGCAAATGGTTTAGCTTCAAATACTTGTGATACACTTGAGTTAGCTTTAACAGCATGCGAAACAAACTAGTTAGCTTCAAATCCTTGCGGAAAACATGATTTAGCATCAAATCAATGCGAAGTGGAAGGCTTATCTTCGAATCCATGCGAAACGAATAGTTTAGCTTCAAATACTTGTGATATACATGATTCAGCTTCAACTGCATGCGAAACAAACGAGTTAGCTTTAAATCCATACGAAACACATGATTTAGATTACAATCAATACGAAGTAGAAGGCTTATCTTCAAATCCATGCGAAACAAATGGTTTAGCTTCAAATACTTGTGATATACATGATTTAGCTACAACTGCATGCGAAAAAAACGAGTTAGCTTATAATCCATGCGAAACACATGATTTAGCTTCAAATCAATGCGAAGTAGAAGGCTTATCTTCGAATCCATGCGAAACGAATAGTTTAGCTTCAAATACTTGCGATATACATGATTTAGATTCAACAGCATGCGAAACAAACGAGTTAGATTCAAATCCATGCGAAACACATGATTTAGCTTCAAATCAATGCGAAGTAGAAGGCTTATCTTCGTATCCATGCGAAACAAATGGTTTAGCTGCAAATACTTCTGATATACGTGATTTAGCTTCAACTGCATGCGAAACAAACGAGTTAGCTTCAAATCCATGCGAAACAAATGATTTAGTTTAAAATCAATGCGAAGTAGAAGGCTTATCTTCGAATCCATGCGAAACAAATGGTTTAGCTTCAAATACTTGTGACATGCATGATTTAGCTTCAACTACTAGCGAAAAAAACGAGTTAGCTTCAAATCCAAGCGAAGCACATGATTTCGCTTCAAATCAATGCGAAGTAGAAGTCTCTTCTTCGAATGCATACGGAACAAATGGTTTAGCTTCAAATTCATTCGCAACACATTGTTTAGCACAATATTCTTGCGAAAAAAATAATTCATCTTCAAATACTTGTGATACACACGAATTAGCTTCAAATGCTTGGGAAACAAACGTGTTAGCTTCACATTCAAGCGAAAGAAATGATTCAGCTTCAAATCAGTGCGAAGTGGAAGGCAGATCTTCGAATCCATGCGAAACAAGTGGTTTAGATTGAAATACTTGTGATAAACATGATTTAGCTTCAACAGCATGTGAAGCAAACGAGATAGCTTCAAATCCATGCGAAACACATGAGTTGGCTTCAAATTCATTCGAAACACATGGTTTAGCAGAGTGTTCTCGAGAAACAAATGGTTCAGCTTCAAATACTTGTGATATACGTGATTTCGCTCCAACTGCATGCGAAACAAACGAATTAGCTTCAAATCCAAGCGAAACACATGATTTAGCTTCAAATCAATGCGAAGTAGAAGGCTTAGCTTCAAATCTATTCGAAACAAATGGTTCAGCTTCAAATACTTGTGATATACATGATTTAGCTTCAACTGCGAAACAAACGATTTAGTTTCAAATCGATGCGAAACAAATGGTTTAGCTTCAAATATTTCTGATATACATGATTTAGCTTAAAATGCAGTCGAGACAAACGAGTTGGGCTTCATAGCCAAGCGAAACACATTATTTAGCGTCAAAGTCATGCGAAACACATGGTTTAACTTAATATTCATGCGAAACAAATGCTTCAGCTTCAAATACTTGTGATATACATGATTTAGATTCACCTGCATGCGAAACAATCGTGTTAGCCTCAAATCCATGCGAAACACATGATTTAGCATCAAATCAATGCGAAGTAGAAGGCTTATCTTCAAATCCATGCGAAACGAATGATTTAGCTTCAAATACTTGCGAATATCTCTGATATAGCTTCAAATGCAGGTGAAACAAACGAGTTAGCTTTAAATGCATGCAAAAGGCATGATTTACCTTCAAATCAATGCAAATTAGGAGACTGATCTTCGAATCCATGCGAAACAAATGGATCAGGCTCAAATACTTGTGTTATACATGGTTTAGCTTCAACAGTATGCGAAACAAACGAGTTAGCTTCAAATCCTAGCGATAGACATGATTTAGCTTCAAATCAATGCGAAGTAGAAGGCTTACCTTCGAATCCATGCGAAACAAATGGTTTAGCTTCAAACACTTGTGATATACATGATTTAGCTTCAACATCATGTGAAACAAACGAGTTAGCTTCAAATCCAAGCGAAACACATGATTTATCTTCAAATCAATGCGAGGTAGAAGGCTTAGCTTCAAATCCATGCGATTCAAACGGTTTAGCTTCAAATACTTCTGATATACATGATTTAGCTTCAACAGCATGCGAAACAAACGAGTTAGCTTTAAATCCATGCGAAACACATGATTTAGCTTCAAATCAATGCGAAGTAGAAGGGTTATCTTCGAATCCATGCGAAACAAATGGTTTAGCTTCAAATACTTGTGATATACATGATTTAGCTTCAACAGCATGCGAAACAAACGAGTTAGCTTCAAATCCAAGCGAAACACATGATTTATCTTCAAATCAATGCGAGGTAGAAGGCTTATCTTCAAATCCATGCGAATCAAACGATTTAGCTTCAAATACTTGTGATATACATGATTTAGCTTCAACAGCATGCGAAACAAACCAGTTAGCTTCAAATCTATGCGAAACACAAGATTTAGCTTCAAATCAATGCGAAGTAGAAGGGTTATCTTCGAATCCATGCGAAACAAATGGTTTAGCTTCAAATACTTGTGATATACATGATTTAGCTTCAACAGCATGCGAAACAATCGAGTTAGCTTCAAATCCAAGCGAAACACATGATTTATCTTCAAATCAATGCGAGGTAGAAGGCTTATCTTCAAATCCATGCGAATCAAACGGTTTAGCTTCAAATACTTGTGATATACATGATTTAGCTTCAACTGCATGCGAAACAAACGAGCTAGCCTCAAATCCATGAGAAACACGTGATTCAGGATCAAGTCAACGCGAAGTTGAAGGCTTAGCGTCGAATCCATGCGAAACGAACGATTTAGCTTCACATACTTGTGAATAGAAGTGATAAGGCTTGAAATGCAGGCGAAACAAACGAGTTAGCTTCAAATCCATGCGAAACACATGACTTAGCTTCAAATCAATACGAAGTAGAATGCTGAGTTTCAAATCCATGCGAATCAAATGTTTTAGCTTCAAATACTTGTGACATACATGATTTAGCTTCAACTGCATGCGAAACAAACGAGTTAGCTTAAAATCCAAGCGAAACACATTATTTAGCTTCAAATCGATGCGAAGTAGAAGGCTGAGCTTCAAATCCAAGCGACACACATGATTTATCTTCAAATCAATGCGAAGTAGAAGGCTTAGCTTCAAATCCATGCGAATCAAACGGTTTAGCTTCAAATACTTGTGATATACATGATTTATATTTAACTGCATGCGACACAAACGAGTTAGCTTCAAATCCAAGCGAAACACATGATTTCGCTTCAAATCAATGCGAAGTAGAAGTCTCTTCTTCGAATCCATACGGAACAAATGATTTAGCTTCAAATTCATTCGCAACACATTGTTTAGCACAATATTCTTGCGAAAAAAATAATTCAGCTTCAAATACTTGTGATACACACGAATTAGCTTCAAATGCTTGGGAAACAAACGTGTTAGCTTCACATTCAAGCGAAAGAAATGATTCAGCTTCAAATCAGTGCGAAGTGGAAGGCTGATCTTCGAATCCATGCGAAACAAGTGGTTTAGATTGAAATACTTGTGATATACATGATTTAGCTTCAACAGCATGCGAAACAGACGAGTTAGCTTCAAATCCATGCGAAACACATGATTTAGATTAAAATCAATGCGAAGTAGAAGGCTGATCTTCGAATCCATGCGAAGCAAATGGTTTAGCTTCAAATACTTGTGATACACTTGAGTTAGCTTCAACAGCATGCGAAACAAACGAGTTAGCTTCAAATCCTTGCGAAAAACATGATTTAGCATCAAATCAATGCGAAGTGGAAGGCTTATCTTCGAATCCATGCGAAACGAATAGTTTAGCTTCAAATACTTGTGATATACATGATTTAGCTTCAACTGCATGCGAAACAAACGAGTTAGCTTAAAATCCATGCGGAACACATGATTTAGATTCAAATCAATGCGAAGTAGAAGGCTGATCTTCGAATCCATGCGAAGCAAATGGTTTAGCTTCAAATACTTTTGATACACTTGATTTAGCTTCAACAGCATGCGAAACAAACGAGTTAGCTTCAAATCCATGCGAAACACATGATTTAGATTCAAATCAATGCGAATTAGAAGGGTTATCTTGGAATCCATGCGAAACGTATGATATAGCTTCAAATACTTGTGATGTACATGATTTAGCTTCAACAGCATGCGAAACAAACGAGTTAGCTTCAAATCCATGCGAAACACATGATTTAGCTTCAAATCAATGCGAAGTAGAAGGCTGATCTTCGAATCCATGCGAAGCAAATGGTTTAGCTTCATATACATGTGATATACATGATTTAGCTTCAACAGCATGCGAAACAAATGAGTTATATTCAAATCCAAGCGAAACACATTATTTATCTTCAAATCAATGCGAAGTGGAAGGCTTATCTTCGAATCCATGCGAAACGAATAGTTTAGCTTCAAATACTTGTGATATACATGATTCACCTTCAACTGCATGCGAAACAAACGAGTTAGCATCAAATCCATGCGAAACACATGATTTAGATTAAAATCAATGCGAAGTAGAAGGCTTATCTTCGAATCCAAGCGAAACAAATGGTTTAGCTTCAAATACTTGTGATATACATGATTTAGCTACAACTGCATGCGACAAAAACGAGTTAGCTTCAAAACCAAGCGAAACACATGATTTAGCCTCAAATCAATGCGAAGTAGATGGCTTAGCTTCGAATAAATGCGAACCAAATGGTTTAGCTTCAAATACTTGTGATATGCATGATTTAGCTTCAACTACTAGCGAAAAAAACGAGTTAGCTTCAAATCCAAGCGAACACATGATTTAGCCTCAAATCAATGCGAATTAGAAGGGTTATCTTCGAATCCATGCGAAACAAATGATATAGCTTCAAATACTTGTGATATACATGATTTAGCTTCAACAGCATCCGAAACAAACGAGTTAGCTTAAAATCCTTGCGAAACACATGATTTAGATTAAAATCAATGCGAAGTAGAAGGCTTATCTTCGAATCCATGCGAAACAAATGGTTTAGCTTCAAATACTTGTGATATACATGATTTAGCTTCAACTGGATGCGAAACAACCGAGTTAGCTTAAAATCCATGCGGAACACATGATTTAGCTTCAAATCAATGCGAAGTAGAAGGCTGATCTTCCTATCCATGCGAAGCAAATGGTTTAGCTTCAAATACTTGTGATACACTTGATTTAGCTTCAACTGCTCGCGAATCAAACAAGTTAGCTTCAAATCCATGCGAAACACATGATTTAGATTAAAATCAATGCGAAGTAGAAGGCTTATCTTCGAATCCATGCGAAACAAATGGTTTAGCTCCAAATACTTGTGTTATACATTATTTAGCTACAACTACATGCGAAACAAACGAGTTAGCTTAAAATCCATGCGGAACACATGATTTAGCTTCAAATCAATGCGAAGTAGAAGGCTGATCTTCGAATCCATGCGAAGCAAATGGTTTAGCTTCAAATACTTGTGATACACTTGAGTTAGCTTTAACAGCATGCGAAACAAACTAGTTAGCTTCAAATCCTTGCGGAAAACATGATTTAGCATCAAATCAATGCGAAGTGGAAGGCTTATCTTCGAATCCATGCGAAACGAATAGTTTAGCTTCAAATACTTGTGATATACATGATTCAGCTTCAACTGCATGCGAAACAAACGAGTTAGCTTTAAATCCATACGAAACACATGATTTAGATTACAATCAATACGAAGTAGAAGGCTTATCTTCAAATCCATGCGAAACAAATGGTTTAGCTTCAAATACTTGTGATATACATGATTTAGCTACAACTGCATGCGAAAAAAACGAGTTAGCTTATAATCCATGCGAAACACATGATTTAGCTTCAAATCAATGCGAAGTAGAAGGCTTATCTTCGAATCCATGCGAAACGAATAGTTTAGCTTCAAATACTTGCGATATACATGATTTAGATTCAACAGCATGCGAAACAAACGAGTTAGATTCAAATCCATGCGAAACACATGATTTAGCTTCAAATCAATGCGAAGTAGAAGGCTTATCTTCGTATCCATGCGAAACAAATGGTTTAGCTGCAAATACTTCTGATATACGTGATTTAGCTTCAACTGCATGCGAAACAAACGAGTTAGCTTCAAATCCATGCGAAACAAATGATTTAGTTTAAAATCAATGCGAAGTAGAAGGCTTATCTTCGAATCCATGCGAAACAAATGGTTTAGCTTCAAATACTTGTGACATGCATGATTTAGCTTCAACTACTAGCGAAAAAAACGAGTTAGCTTCAAATCCAAGCGAAACACATGATTTAGCCTCAAATCAATGCGAATTAGAAGGGTTATCTTCGAATCCATGCGAAACAAATGATATAGCTTCAAATACTTGTGATATACATGATTTAGCTTCAACAGCATCCGAAACAAACGAGTTAGCTTAAAATCCTTGCGAAACACATGACTTAGATTCAAATCAATGCGAAGTAGAAGGCTTATCTTCGAATCCATGCGAAACAAATGGTTTAGCTTCAAATACTTGTGATATACATGATTTAGCTTCAACTGCATGCGAAACAAACGAGTTAGCTTATAATCCATGCGAAACACATGATTTAGCTTCAAATCAATGCGAAGTAGAAGGGTTATCTTCGAATCCATGCGAAACAAATGGTTTAGCTTCAAATACTTGTGATACATTTGATTTAGCTTCAACAGCATGCGAAACAAACGAGTTATCTTCAAATACATGCGATACACATGATTTAGCTTTAAATCAATGCGAAGTAGAATGCTGATCTTCGAATCCACGAGAAACAAATGGTTTTGCTTCAAATACTTGTGATATACATGATTTAGCTTCAACTGCATGCGAAACAAACGAGTTAGCTTCAAATCCAAGCGAAACAAAGGTTTTAGATTCAAATCAATGCGAAGTAGAAGACAGATCTTCAAATCCATGCGAAACAAATGGTTTATCTTCAAATACTTGTGATATACATGATTTAGCTTCAACTGCAAGCGAAACAAACGAGTTAGCTTTAAATCCATGCGAAACACATGATTTAGCCTCAAATCAATGCGAAGTAGGAGGCTTGGCTTCAAATCCGTGCGAATCAAATGCTTTAGCTTCAAATACTTGTGATATACATGATTTAGCTTCAACAGCATGCGAAACAAACCAGTTAGCTTCAAATCCATGCGAAACGCATGATTTAGCATCAAATCAATGCGAAGTGTAAGGCTTATCTTCGAATCCATGCGAAACAAATGGATCAGCTTCATATACTTGTGATATACACGATTTAGCTTCAACTGCATGCGGATCAAACGAGTTAGCTTATAATCCATGCGAAACACATGATTTAGCTTCAAATCAATGCGAAGTAGAAGGCTTATCTTCGAATCCATGCGAAACAAAAGGATTAGCTTCAAATACTTGTGATATACATGATTTTGCTTCAACTGCACGCGAAACAAACGAGTTAGCTTCAAATCCATGCGAAACACATGATTTAGCTTCAAATCAATGCGAAGTAGAAGGCTTAGCTTCAAATCCGTGCGAATCAAAAGTTTTAGCTTCAAATACTTGTGATATTCATGATTTAGCTTCAACTGCATGCGAAAAAACGAGTTAGATTCAAATCCAAGCGAAAAACATGATTTAGCATCAAGTCAACGCGAAGTTGAAGGCTTCGCTTCAAATCCAAGCGAAACAAATGGTTTAGCTTCATATACTTGTGATATACATGATTTAGATTCAACAGCATGCGAAACAAACGAGTCAGCTTCAAATCCAAGCGAAAAACATAATATAGCATCAACTCAACGCGAAGTTGAAGGCTTAGCTTCAAATCCATACGAAACATATGGTTTAGCTTCAAACACTTGTTTTATACATGATTTAGCTTCAACTGCATGCGAATCAAATGGTTTAGCTTAAAATTCTTGTGATATGCGTGATTTTGCTTCAACTGCATGCAAAACCAACGAGCTAGCTTTAAATCCAAGCGAAACACATGATTTAGATTCAAATCAATGCGAAGTAGAAGGCTTAGCTTCAAATCCAGCGAAACGAATGATTTAGCTTCAAATACTTGCGAATATCACTGATATAGCTTCAAATGGAGGTGAAACAAACGAGTTAGCTTTAAATGCATGCAAAAGACATGATTTACCTTCAAATCAATGCGAAGTAGCAGGCTCAGTTTGAAATCCATGCGAATAAAGTTCTTTAGCTTCAAATACTTATGATATACATGATTTAGCTTCAACTGCATGCGAAACAAACGACTTAGCTTCAAATCCGTGCGAAACACATGATTTAGCTTCAAATAAACGCGAATTAGGAGGCTGATCTTCGAATCCATGCGAAACAAATGGCTCAGGCTCAAATACTTGTGTTATACATGATTTAGCTTCAACAGTATGCGAAACAAACGAGTTAGCTTCAAATCCTAGCGATAGACATGATTTAGCTTCAAAACAATCAAACGGTTTAGCTCAAATACTTGTGATATACATGATTTATATTCAACTGCATGCGACACAAACGAGTTAGCTTCAAATCCAAGCGAAGCACATGATTTCGCTTCAAATCAATGCGAAGTAGAAGTCTCTTCTTCGAATCCATACGGAACAAATGGTTTAGCTTCAAATTCATTCGCAACACATTGTTTAGCACAATATTCTTGCGAAAAAAATAATTCAGCTTCAAATACTTGTGATACACACGAATTAGCTTCAAATGCTTGGGAAACAAACGTGTTAGCTTCACATTCAAGCGAAAGAAATGATTCAGCTTCAAATCAGTGCGAAGTGGAAGGCAGATCTTCGAATCCATGCGAAACAAGTGGTTTAGATTGAAATACTTGTGATAAACATGATTTAGCTTCAACAGCATGTGAAGCAAACGAGATAGCTTCAAATCCATGCGAAACACATGAGTTGGCTTCAAATTCATTCGAAACACATGGTTTAGCAGAGTATTCTCGAGAAACAAATGGTTCAGCTTCAAATACTTGTGATATACGTGATTTCGCTCCAACTGCATGCGAAACAAACGAATTAGCTTCAAATCCAAGCGAAACACATGATTTAGCTTCAAATCAATGCGAAGTAGAAGGCTTAGCTTCAAATCTATTCGAAACAAATGGTTCAGCTTCAAATACTTGTGATATACATGATTTAGCTTCAACTGCGAAACAAACGATTTAGTTTCAAATCGATGCGAAACAAATGGTTTAGCTTCAAATATTTCTGATATACATGATTTAGCTTAAAATGCAGTCGAGACAAACGAGTTGGGCTTCATAGCCAAGCGAAACACATTATTTAGCGTCAAAGTCATGCGAAACACATGGTTTAACTTAATATTCATGCGAAACAAATGCTTCAGCTTCAAATACTTGTGATATACATGATTTAGATTCACCTGCATGCGAAACAAACGAGTTAGCCTCAAATCCATGCGAAACACATGATTTAGCATCAAATCAATGCGAAGTAGAAGGCTTATCTTCAAATCCATGCGAAACGAATGATTTAGCTTCAAATACTTGCGAATATCTCTGATATAGCTTCAAATGCAGGTGAAACAAACGAGTTAGCTTTAAATGCATGCAAAAGGCATGATTTACCTTCAAATCAATGCAAATTAGGGGACTGATCTTCGAATCCATGCGAAACAAATGGATCAGGCTCAAATACTTGTGTTATACATGGTTTAGCTTCAACAGCATGTGAAGCAAACGAGATAGCTTCAAATCCATGCGAAACACATGAGTTGGCTTCAAATTCATTCGAAACACATGGTTTAGCAGAGTATTCTCGAGAAACAAATGGTTCAGCTTCAAATACTTGTGATATACGTGATTTCGCTCCAACTGCATGCGAAACAAACGAATTAGCTTCAAATCCAAGCGAAACACATGATTTAGCTTCAAATCAATGCGAAGTAGAAGGCTTAGCTTCAAATCTATTCGAAACAAATGGTTCAGCTTCAAATACTTGTGATATACATGATTTAGCTTCAACTGCGAAAACAAACGATTTAGTTTCAAATCGATGCGAAACAAATGGTTTAGCTTCAAATATTTCTGATATACATGATTTAGCTTAAAATGCAGTCGAGACAAACGAGTTGGGCTTCATAGCCAAGCGAAACACATTATTTAGCGTCAAAGTCATGCGAAACACATGGTTTAACTTAATATTCATGCGAAACAAATGCTTCAGCTTCAAATACTTGTGATATACATGATTTAGATTCACCTGCATGCGAAACAAACGAGTTAGCCTCAAATCCATGCGAAACACATGATTTAGCATCAAATCAATGCGAAGTAGAAGGCTTATCTTCAAATCCATGCGAAACGAATGATTTAGCTTCAAATACTTGCGAATATCTCTGATATAGCTTCAAATGCAGGTGAAACAAACGAGTTAGCTTTAAATGCATGCAAAAGGCATGATTTACCTTCAAATCAATGCAAATTAGGAGACTGATCTTCGAATCCATGCGAAACAAATGGATCAGGCTCAAATACTTGTGTTATACATGGTTTAGCTTCAACAGTATGCGAAACAAACGAGTTAGCTTCAAATCCTAGCGATAGACATGATTTAGCTTCAAATCAATGCGAAGTTGAAGGCTTACCTTCGAATCCATGCGAAACAAATGGTTTAGCTTCAAACACTTGTGATATACATGATTTAGCTTCAACAGCATGCGAAACAAACGAGTTAGCTTCAAATCCAAGCGAAACACATGATTTATCTTCAAATCAATGCGAGGTAGAAGGCTTATCTTCAAATCCATGCGAATCAAACGATTTAGCTTCAAATACTTGTGATATACATGATTTAGCTTCAACAGCATGCGAAACAAACCAGTTAGCTTCAAATCTATGCGAAACACAAGATTTAGTTTCAAATCAATGCGAAGTAGAAGGGTTATTTTCGAATCCATGCGAAACAAATGGTTTAGCTTCAAATACTTGTGATATACATGATTTAGCTTCAACAGCATGCGAAACAAACGAGTTAGCTTAAAATCCAAGCGAAACACATTATTTAGCTTCAAATCGATGCGAAGTAGAAGGCTGAGCTTCAAATCCAAGCGACACACATGATTTATCTTCAAATCAATGCGAAGTAGAAGGCTTAGCTTCAAATCCATGCGAATCAAACGGTTTAGCTTCAAATACTTGTGATATACATGATTTATATTTAACTGCATGCGACACAAACGAGTTAGCTTCAAATCCAAGCGAAACACATGATTTCGCTTCAAATCAATGCGAAGTAGAAGTCTCTTCTTCGAATCCATACGGAACAAATGATTTAGCTTCAAATTCATTCGCAACACATTGTTTAGCACAATATTCTTGCGTAAAAAATAATTCAGCTTCAAATACTTGTGATACACACGAATTAGCTTCAAATGCTTGGGAAACAAACGTGTTAGCTTCACATTCAAGCGAAAGAAATGATTCAGCTTCAAATCAGTGCGAAGTGGAAGGCTGATCTTCGAATCCATGCGAAACAAGTGGTTTAGATTGAAATACTTGTGATATACATGATTTAGCTTCAACAGCATGCGAAACAGACGAGTTAGCTTCAAATCCATGCGAAACACATGATTTAGATTAAAATCAATGCGACGTAGAAGGCTGATCTTCGAATCCATGCGAAGCAAATGGTTTAGCTTCAAATACTTGTGATACACTTGAGTTAGCTTCAACAGCATGCGAAACAAACGAGTTAGCTTCAAATCCTTGCGAAAAACATGATTTAGCATCAAATCAATGCGAAGTGGAAGGCTTATCTTCGAATCCATGCGAAACGAATAGTTTAGCTTCAAATACTTGTGATATACATGATTTAGCTTCAACAGCATGCGAAACAAACGAGTTAGCTTCAAATCCATGCGAAACACATGATTTAGATTCAAATCAATGCGAATTAGAAGGGTTATCTTGGAATCCATGCGAAACGTATGATATAGCTTCAAATACTTGTGATGTACATGATTTAGCTTCAACAGCATGCGAAACAAACGAGTTAGCTTCAAATCCATGCGAAACACATGATTTAGCTTCAAATCAATGCGAAGTAGAAGGCTGATCTTCGAATCCATGCGAAGCAAATGGTTTAGCTTCATATACATGTGATATACATGATTTAGCTTCAACAGCATGCGAAACAAATGAGTTATATTCAAATCCAAGCGAAACACATTATTTATCTTCAAATCAATGCGAAGTGGAAGGCTTATCTTCGAATCCATGCGAAACGAATAGTTTAGCTTCAAATACTTGTGATATACATGATTCACCTTCAACTGCATGCGAAACAAACGAGTTAGCTTCAAATCCATGCGAAACACATGATTTAGATTAAAATCAATGCGAAGTAGAAGGCTTATCTTCGAATCCATGCGAAACAAATGGTTTAGCTTCAAATACTTGTGATATACATGATTTAGCTACAACTGCATGCGACAAAAACGAGTTAGCTTCAAAACCAAGCGAAACACATGATTTAGCCTCAAATCAATGCGAAGTAGAAGGCTGAGCTTCAAATCCAAGCGACAGACATGATTTATCTTCAAATCAATGCGAAGTAGAAGGCTTAGCTTCAAATCCATGCGAATCAAACGGTTTAGCTCAAATACTTGTGATATACATGATTCATATTCAACTGCATGCGACACAAACGAGTTAGCTTCAAATCCAAGCGAAGCACATGATTTCGCTTCAAATCAATGCGAAGTAGAAGTCTCTTCTTCGAATCCATACGGAACAAATGGTTTAGCTTCAAATTCATTCGCAACACATTGTTTAGCACAATATTCTTGCGAAAAAAATAATTCAGCTTCAAATACTTGTGATACACACGAATTAGCTTCAAATGCTTGGGAAACAAACGTGTTAGCTTGACATTCAAGCGAAAGAAATGATTCAGCTTCAAATCAGTGCGAAGTGGAAGGCAGATCTTCGAATCCATGCGAAACAAGTGGTTTAGATTGAAATACTTGTGATAAACATGATTTAGCTTCAACAGCATGTGAAGCAAACGAGATAGCTTCAAATCCATGCGAAACACATGAGTTGGCTTCAAATTCATTCGAAACACATGGTTTAGCAGAGTATTCTCGAGAAACAAATGGTTCAGCTTCAAATACTTGTGATATACGTGATTTCGCTCCAACTGCATGCGAAACAAACGAATTAGCTTCAAATCCAAGCGAAACACATGATTTAGCTTCAAATCAATGCGAAGTAGAAGGCTTAGCTTCAAATCTATTCGAAACAAATGGTTCAGCTTCAAATACTTGTGATATACATGATTTAGCTTCAACAGCATGCGAAACAAACCAGTTAGCTTCAAATCTATGCGAAACACAAGATTTAGTTTCAAATCAATGCGAAGTAGAAGGGTTATCTTCGAATCCATGCGAAACAAATGGTTTAGCTTCAAATACTTGTGATATACATGATTTAGCTTCAACAGCATGCGAAACAAACGAGTTAGCTTCAAATCCAAGCGAAACACATGATTTATCTTCAAATCAATGCGAGGTAGAAGGCTTATCTTCAAATCCATGCGAATCAAACGATTTAGCTTCAAATACTTGTGATATACATGATTTAGCTTCAACAGCATGCGAAACAAACCAGTTAGCTTCAAATCTATGCGAAACACAAGATTTAGTTTCAAATCAATGCGAAGTAGAAGGGTTATCTTCGAATCCATGCGAAACAAATGGTTTAGCTTCAAATACTTGTGATATACATGATTTAGCTTCAACAGCATGCGAAACAAACGAGTTAGCTTAAAATCCAAGCGAAACACATTATTTAGCTTCAAATCGATGCGAAGTAGAAGGCTGAGCTTCAAATCCAAGCGACACACATGATTTATCTTCAAATCAATGCGAAGTAGAAGGCTTAGCTTCAAATCCATGCGAATCAAACGGTTTAGCTTCAAATACTTGTGATATACATGATTTATATTTAACTGCATGCGACACAAACGAGTTAGCTTCAAATCCAAGCGAAACACATGATTTCGCTTCAAATCAATGCGAAGTAGAAGTCTCTTCTTCGAATCCATACGGAACAAATGATTTAGCTTCAAATTCATTCGCAACACATTGTTTAGCACAACATTCTTGCGAAAAAAATAATTCAGCTTCAAATACTTGTGATACACACGAATTAGCTTCAAATGCTTGGGAAACAAACGTGTTAGCTTCACATTCAAGCGAAAGAAATGATTCAGCTTCAAATCAGTGCGAAGTGGAAGGCTGATCTTCGAATCCATGCGAAACAAGTGGTTTAGATTGAAATACTTGTGATATACATGATTTAGCTTCAACAGCATGCGAAACAGACGAGTTAGCTTCAAATCCATGCGAAACACATGATTTAGATTAAAATCAATGCGACGTAGAAGGCTGATCTTCGAATCCATGCGAAGCAAATGGTTTAGCTTCAAATACTTGTGATACACTTGAGTTAGCTTCAACAGCATGCGAAACAAACGAGTTAGCTTCAAATCCTTGCGAAAAACATGATTTAGCATCAAATCAATGCGAAGTGGAAGGCTTATCTTCGAATCCATGCGAAACGAATAGTTTAGCTTCAAATACTTGTGATATACATGATTTAGCTTCAACTGCATGCGAAACAAACGAGTTAGCTTAAAATCCATGCGGAACACATGATTTAGATTCAAATCAATGCGAAGTAGAAGGCTGATCTTCGAATCCATGCGAAGCAAATGGTTTAGCTTCAAATACTTTTGATACACTTGATTTAGCTTCAACAGCATGCGAAACAAACGAGTTAGCTTCAAATCCATGCGAAACACATGATTTAGATTCAAATCAATGCGAATTAGAAGGGTTATCTTGGAATCCATGCGAAACGTATGATATAGCTTCAAATACTTGTGATGTACATGATTTAGCTTCAACAGCATGCGAAACAAACGAGTTAGCTTCAAATCCATGCGAAACACATGATTTAGCTTCAAATCAATGCGAAGTAGAAGGCTGATCTTCGAATCCATGCGAAGCAAATGGTTTAGCTTCATATACATGTGATATACATGATTTAGCTTCAACAGCATGCGAAACAAATGAGTTATATTCAAATCCAAGCGAAACACATTATTTATCTTCAAATCAATGCGAAGTGGAAGGCTTATCTTCGAATCCATGCGAAACGAATAGTTTAGCTTCAAATACTTGTGATATACATGATTCACCTTCAACTGCATGCGAAACAAACGAGTTAGCTTCAAATCCATGCGAAACACATGATTTAGATTAAAATCAATGCGAAGTAGAAGGCTTATCTTCGAATCCATGCGAAACAAATGGTTTAGCTTCAAATACTTGTGATATACATGATTTAGCTACAACTGCATGCGACAAAAACGAGTTAGCTTCAAAACCAAGCGTAACACATGATTTAGCCTCAAATCAATGCGAAATAGATGGCTTAGCTTCGAATAAATGCGAACCAAATGGTTTAGCTTCAAATACTTGTGATATGCATGATTTAGCTTCAACTACTAGCGAAAAAAACGAGTTAGCTTCAAATCCAAGCGAACACATGATTTAGCCTCAAATCAATGCGAATTAGAAGGGTTATCTTCGAATCCATGCGAAACAAATGATATAGCTTCAAATACTTGTGATATACATGATTTATCTTCAACAGCATCCGAAACAAACGAGTTAGCTTAAAATCCTTGCGAAACACATGATTTAGATTAAAATCAATGCGAAGTAGAAGGCTTATCTTCGAATCCATGCGAAACAAATGGTTTAGCTTCAAATACTTGTGATATACATGATTTAGCTTCAACTGCATGCGAAACAACCGAGTTAGCTTAAAATCCATGCGGAACACATGATTTAGCTTCAAATCAATGCGAAGTAGAAGGCTGATCTTCCTATCCATGCGAAGCAAATGGTTTAGCTTCAAATACTTGTGATACACTTGATTTAGCTTCAACTGCTCGCGAATCAAACAAGTTAGCTTCAAATCCATGCGAAACACATGATTTAGATTAAAATCAATGCGAAGTAGAAGGCTTATCTTCGAATCCATGCGAAACAAATGGTTTAGCTTCAAATACTTGTGTTATACATTATTTAGCTACAACTGCATGCGAAAAAAACGAGTTAGCTTCAAAACCAAGCGAAACACATGATATAGCCTCAAATCAATGCGAAGTAGAAGGCTTAGCTTCGAATAAATGCGAAACAAATGGTTTAGCTTCAAATACTTGTGATATGCATGATTTAGCTTCAACTACTAGCGAAAAAAATGAGTTAGCTTCAAATCCAAGCGAAACACATGATTTAGCCTCAAATCAATGCGAATTAGAAGAGTTATCTTCGAATCCATGCGAAACACATGATTTAGATTAAAATCAATGCGAAGTAGAAGGCTGATCTTCAAATCCATGCGAAGCAAATGGTTTAGCATCAAATACTTTTATACACTTGAGTTAGCTTCAACAGCATGCGAAACAAACGAGTTAGCTTCAAATCCTTGCGAAACACATGATTTAGCATCAAATCAATGCGAAGTGGAAGGCTTATCTTCGAATCCATGCGAAACAAATAGTTTAGTTTCAAATACTTGTGATATACATGATTCAGCTTCAACTGCATGCGAAACAAACGAGTTAGCTTTAAATCCATGCGAGACACATGATTTAGATTAAAATCAATGCGAAGTAGAAGGCTTATCTTCGAATCCATGCGAAACAAATGGTTTAGCTTCAAATACTTGTGATATACATGATTTAGCTTCAACTGCATGCGAAACAAACGAGTTAGCTTATAATCCATGCGAAACACATGATTTAGCTTCAAATCAATGCGAAGTAGAAGGGTTATCTTCGTATCCATGCGAAACAAATGGTTTAGCTTCAAATACTTTTGATACACTTGATTTAGCTTCAACAGCATGCGAAACAAACGAGTTAGCTTCAAATCCATGCGAAACACATGATTTAGATTCAAATCAATGCGAATTAGAAGGGTTATCTTGGAATCCATGCGAAACGTATGATATAGCTTCAAATACTTGTGATGTACATGATTTAGCTTCAACAGCATGCGAAACAAACGAGTTAGCTTCAAATCCAAGCGAAACACATGATTTATCTTCAAATCAATGCGAGGTAGAAGGCTTATCTTCAAATCCATGCGAATCAAACGATTTAGCTTCAAATACTTGTGATATACATGATTTAGCTTCAACAGCATGCGAAACAAACCAGTTAGCTTCAAATCTATGCGAAACACATGATTTAGCTTCAAATCAATGCGAAGTAGAAGGGTTATCTTCGAATCCATGCGAAACATATGGTTTAGCTTCAAATACTTGTGATATACATGATTTAGCTTCAACAGCATGCGAAACAAACGAGTTAGCTTCAAATCCATGCGAAACTCATGATTTAGCTTCAAATCAATGCGAAGTAGAAGGCTGATCTTCGAATCCATGCGAAACAAATGGTTTAGCATCAAACACTTGTGTTATACATGATTTAGCTTCAACTGCATGCGAAACAACGAGTTAGCTTTAAATCCATGCGAAACACATGATTTAGCTCCAAATCAATGCGAAGTAGAAGGCATAGCTTCAAATCCATGGGAATAAAATGGTTTATCTTCAAATACTTGTGGTATGCATGACTTATCTTCAACTGCATGCGAAACAAACGAGTTAGCTTCAAATCCATGCGAAACACATGATTTAGCTCCAAATCAATGCGAAGTAGAAGGCATAGCTTCAAATCCATGGGAAACAAATGGTTTAGATTCACATACTTGTGATATACATGATTTAGCTTCAACAACATGCGAAACAAACGTGTAAGCTTCAAATCCATGCGAAACACATGATTTAGCTTCAATTTAAAGCGAAGTAGAAGGCTTAGCTTCAAATCCATGCCAATCAAACGGTTTAGCTTCAAATACTTGTGATATACATGGTTCAGCTTCAAGTGCATGCGAAATAAACGAGTTAGCTTCAAATCCATGCGAAAAACATGATTTAGGTCCAAATCAATGCGAAGCAGAAGGCTGATGTTCGAATCCATGCGAAACAAAGGTTTAGCTTCAAATACTTGTGATATACATGATTTAGCTTCAACAGCATGCGAAACAAACGAGTTAGCTGTAAATCCATGCGAAACACATGATTTAGCTCCAAATCAATGCGAAGTAGAAGGCATAGCTACAAATCCATGAGAATCAAATGGTTTAGCTTCAAATACTTGTGATATACATGATTTAGTTTCAACAGCATGCGAAACAAACGAGTTAGCTTCAAATCCATGCGAAACAAATGATTTAGCTTCAAACCAATGCGAAGTAGAAGGGTTATCTTCGAATCCATAGGAAACAAATGGTTTAGCTTCAAACACTTGTGATATACATGATTTAGCTTCAACAGCATGCGAAACAAACGAGTTAGCTTCAAATCCATGCGAAACACATGATTTAGCTTCAAACCAATGCGAAAAAGAAGGATTATCTTCGAATCCATGCGAAACAAATGGTTTAGCTTCAAACACTTGTGATATACAAGATTTAGCTTCAACAGCATGCGAAACAAACGAGTTAGCTTCAAAAACCATGCAAAACACATGATTTAGCTTCAAATCAATGCGAAGTAGAAGGGTTATCTTTGAATCCATGCGAAACAAATGGTTTAGCTTCAAACACTTGTGATATACATGATTTTGCTTCAACTGCACGCTGAACAAACGAGTTAGCTTCAAATCCATGCGAAACACATGATTTAGCTTCAAATCAATGCGAAGAAGAGGGGTGATCTTCGAATCCATGCTAATCAAATGGTTCATATTCAAATACTTGTGATATACATGATTTAGCTTCAACAGCATGCGAAACAAACGAGTTAGCTTCAAATCCAAGCGAAACACATGATTTAGCTTCAATTTAATGCGAAGTAGGAGGCTTAGCTTCAAATCCTTGCCAATCAAACGGTTTAGCTTCAAATACTTGTGATATACTTGATTTAGATTCAAGTGCATGCGAAACAAACTAGTTAGCTTTAAACCCATGCGAAACACATGATTAAACTCCAAATCAATTCGAAGTAGAAGGCTTTGCTTCAAATCCATGCGAAACACATGATTTAGCTTCAAATCAATGCGAAGAAGAGGGGTGATCTTCGAATCCATGCTAATCAAATGGTACATATTCAAATACTTGTGATATACATGATTTAGCTTCAACAGCATGCGAAACAAACTAGTTAGCTTTAAACCAATGCGAAACACATGATTAAACTCCAAATCAATTCGAAGTAGAAGGTTTTGCTTCAAATCCATGCGAAACACATGATTTAGCTTCAAATCAATGCGAAGAAGAGGGGTGATCTTCGAATCCATGCTAATCAAATGGTACATATTCAAATACTTGTGATATACATGATTTAGCTTCAACTGCATGCGAAACAAACGAGTTAGCTTCAAATCCATGCGCAACACATGATTTAGCTACAAATCAATGCGAAGTAGAAGGGTTATCTTCGAATCCATGCGAAACGAATGGTTTAGCTTCAAACACTTGTGATATACATGATTTAGCTTCAACTGCATGCGAAACAAACGAGTTAGCTTCAAAAACCATGCGAAACACATGATATAGCTTCAAATCGATGCGAAGTAGAAGGCTTATCTACGAATCCATGCGAAACAAATGGTTTAGCTGCAAATACTTGTGATATACATGATTCAGCATCAACTGCATGCGAAACAAACGAGATAGCTTCTAATCCATGCAAAATACATGATTTAGCTTCAAATCAATGCGAAGAAGAAGGATTATCTTCGAATCCATGCAAAACAAATGGTTTAGCTTCAAACAAATTGTGATATACATGATTTAGCTTCAAGTGCATGCGAAATAACCGAGTTAGCTTCAAATCCATGCGAAACACATGATTTAGGTCCAAATCAATGCGAAGCAGAAGGCTGATGTTCGAATACATGCGAAACAAAGGATTAGCTTCAAATACTTGTGATATACTTGATTTATAGTCAAGTGCATGCGAAACAAACGAGATAGCTTCAAATCCATGCGAGACATATGATTTAACATCAAATCAATGCGAAGTAGAAGGCATAGCTTCAAATCCATGTGAATAAAATGGTTTAGCTTCAAATACTTGTGATATACATGATTTAGCTTCAACTGCATGCGAAACAAACGAGTTAGCTTCAAATCCATGCGCAACACATGATTTAGTTTCAAATCAATGCGAAGTAGAAGGCATAGCTTCAAATCCATGGGAATCAAATGGTTTATCTTCAAATACTTGTGATATGCATTACTTTTCTTCAACTGCATGCGAAACAAACGAGTTAGCTTCAAATCCATGCGAAACACATGATTATCTTCAAATCAATGCGAAGAAGAGGGGTGATCTTCGAATCCATGCTAATCAAATGGTTCAGCTTCAAACACTTGTGATATACATGATTTAGCTTCAACTGCTTGCGAAACAACGAGTTAGCTTTAAATCCATGCGAAACACATGATTTAACTCCAAATCAATGCGAAGTAGAAGGCTTTGCTTCAAATCCATGCGAAACACATGATTTAGCTTCAAATCAATGCGAAGTAGAAGGGTTATCTTCGAATCCATGCGAAACAAATGGTTTAGCTTCAAACACTTGTGATATACATGATTTAGCTTCAACTGCATGCGAAACAACGAGTTAGCTTTAAATCCATGCGAAACACATGATTTAGCTCCAAATCAATGCGAAGTAGAAGGCATAGCTACAAATCCATGGGAATCAAATGGTTTAGCTTCAAGTACTTGTGATATACATGATTTAGTTTCAACAGCATGCGAAACAAACGAGTTAGCTTCAAATCCATGCGAAACAAATGATTTAGCTTCAAACCAATGCGAAGTAGGAGGGTTATCTTCGAATCCATGCGAAACAAATGGTTTAGCTTCAAACACTTGTGATATACATGATTTAGCTTCAACTGCATGCGAAACAACGATTTAGCTTTAAATCCATGCGAAACACATGATTTAACTCCAAATCTATGCGAAGTAGAAGGCTTTGCTTCAAATCCATGCGAAAAACATGATTTAGCTTCAAATCAATGCAAGGTAGAAGGGTTATCTTCGAATTCATGCGAAACAAATGATTTAGCTTCAAACACTTGTGATATACATGATTTAGCTTCAACAGCATGCGAAACAAACGAGTTAGCTTCAAATCCATGCGAAATACATGATTTAGCTTCAAATCAATGCGAAGTAGAAGGGTTATCTTTGAATCCATGCGAAACAAATGGTTTAGCTTCAAACACTAGTGTTATACATGATTTAGCTTCAACTGCATGCGAAACAACGAGTTAGCTTTAAATCCATGCGAAACATATGATTTAACTCCAAATCAATGCGAAGTAGAAGGCATAGCTTCAAATCCATGGGCAACAAATGGTTTAGATTCACATACTTGTGATATACATGATTTAGCTTCAACAGCATGCGAAACAAACGTGTTAGCTTCAAATCCATGCGAAACACATGATTTAGCATCAATTTAATGCGAAGTAGAAGGCTTAGCTTCAAATCCATGCCAATCAAATGGTTTAGCTTCAAATACTTGCGATATACATGGTTCTGCTTCAAGTGCATGCGAAATAAACGAGTTAGCTTCAAATCCATGCGAAACACATGATATAGCTTCAAATCGATGCGAAGTAGAAGGCTTATCTACGAATCCATGCGAAACAAATGGTTTAGCTGCAAATACTTGTGATATACATGATTCAGCATCAACTGCATGCGAAACAAACGAGATAGCTTCTAATCCATGCAAAATACATGATTTAGCTTCAAATCAATGCGAAGAAGAAGGATTATCTTCGAATCCATGCAAAACAAATGGTTTAGCTTCAAACAAATTGTGATATACATGATTTAGCTTCAAGTGCATGCGAAATAACCGAGTTAGCTTCAAATCCATGCGAAACACATGATTTAGGTCCAAATCAATGCGAAGCAGAAGGCTGATGTTCGAATACATGCGAAACAAAGGATTAGCTTCAAATACTTGTGATATACTTGATTTATAGTCAAGTGCATGCGAAACAAACGAGATAGCTTCAAATCCATGCGAGACATATGATTTAACATCAAATCAATGCGAAGTAGAAGGCATAGCTTCAAATCCATGTGAATAAAATGGTTTAGCTTCAAATACTTGTGATATACATGATTTAGCTTCAACTGCATGCGAAACAAACGAGTTAGCTTCAAATCCATGCGAAACTCATGATTTAGCTTCAAATCAATGCGAAGTAGAAGGCTGATCTTCGAATCCATGCGAAACAAATGGTTTAGCATCAAACACTTGTGTTATACATGATTTAGCTTCAACTGCATGCGAAACAACGAGTTAGCTTTAAATCCATGCGAAACACATGATTTAGCTCCAAATCAATGCGAAGTAGAAGGCATAGCTTCAAATCCATGGGAATAAAATGGTTTATCTTCAAATACTTGTGGTATGCATGACTTATCTTCAACTGCATGCGAAACAAACGAGTTAGCTTCAAATCCATGCGAAACACATGATTTAGCTCCAAATCAATGCGAAGTAGAAGGCATAGCTTCAAATCCATGGGAAACAAATGGTTTAGATTCACATACTTGTGATATACATGATTTAGCTTCAACAACATGCGAAACAAACGTGTAAGCTTCAAATCCATGCGAAACACATGATTTAGCTTCAATTTAAAGCGAAGTAGAAGGCTTAGCTTCAAATCCATGCCAATCAAACGGTTTAGCTTCAAATACTTGTGATATACATGGTTCAGCTTCAAGTGCATGCGAAATAAACGAGTTAGCTTCAAATCCATGCGAAAAACATGATTTAGGTCCAAATCAATGCGAAGCAGAAGGCTGATGTTCGAATCCATGCGAAACAAAGGTTTAGCTTCAAATACTTGTGATATACATGATTTAGCTTCAACAGCATGCGAAACAAACGAGTTAGCTGTAAATCCATGCGAAACACATGATTTAGCTCCAAATCAATGCGAAGTAGAAGGCATAGCTACAAATCCATGAGAATCAAATGGTTTAGCTTCAAATACTTGTGATATACATGATTTAGTTTCAACAGCATGCGAAACAAACGAGTTAGCTTCAAATCCATGCGAAACAAATGATTTAGCTTCAAACCAATGCGAAGTAGAAGGGTTATCTTCGAATCCATAGGAAACAAATGGTTTAGCTTCAAACACTTGTGATATACATGATTTAGCTTCAACAGCATGCGAAACAAACGAGTTAGCTTCAAATCCATGCGAAACACATGATTTAGCTTCAAACCAATGCGAAAAAGAAGGATTATCTTCGAATCCATGCGAAACAAATGGTTTAGCTTCAAACACTTGTGATATACAAGATTTAGCTTCAACAGCATGCGAAACAAACGAGTTAGCTTCAAAAACCATGCAAAACACATGATTTAGCTTCAAATCAATGCGAAGTAGAAGGGTTATCTTTGAATCCATGCGAAACAAATGGTTTAGCTTCAAACACTTGTGATATACATGATTTTGCTTCAACTGCACGCTGAACAAACGAGTTAGCTTCAAATCCATGCGAAACACATGATTTAGCTTCAAATCAATGCGAAGAAGAGGGGTGATCTTCGAATCCATGCTAATCAAATGGTTCATATTCAAATACTTGTGATATACATGATTTAGCTTCAACAGCATGCGAAACAAACGAGTTAGCTTCAAATCCAAGCGAAACACATGATTTAGCTTCAATTTAATGCGAAGTAGGAGGCTTAGCTTCAAATCCTTGCCAATCAAACGGTTTAGCTTCAAATACTTGTGATATACTTGATTTAGATTCAAGTGCATGCGAAACAAACTAGTTAGCTTTAAACCCATGCGAAACACATGATTAAACTCCAAATCAATTCGAAGTAGAAGGCTTTGCTTCAAATCCATGCGAAACACATGATTTAGCTTCAAATCAATGCGAAGAAGAGGGGTGATCTTCGAATCCATGCTAATCAAATGGTACATATTCAAATACTTGTGATATACATGATTTAGCTTCAACAGCATGCGAAACAAACTAGTTAGCTTTAAACCAATGCGAAACACATGATTAAACTCCAAATCAATTCGAAGTAGAAGGTTTTGCTTCAAATCCATGCGAAACACATGATTTAGCTTCAAATCAATGCGAAGAAGAGGGGTGATCTTCGAATCCATGCTAATCAAATGGTACATATTCAAATACTTGTGATATACATGATTTAGCTTCAACTGCATGCGAAACAAACGAGTTAGCTTCAAATCCATGCGCAACACATGATTTAGCTACAAATCAATGCGAAGTAGAAGGGTTATCTTCGAATCCATGCGAAACGAATGGTTTAGCTTCAAACACTTGTGATATACATGATTTAGCTTCAACTGCATGCGAAACAAACGAGTTAGCTTCAAAAACCATGCGAAACACATGATATAGCTTCAAATCGATGCGAAGTAGAAGGCTTATCTACGAATCCATGCGAAACAAATGGTTTAGCTGCAAATACTTGTGATATACATGATTCAGCATCAACTGCATGCGAAACAAACGAGATAGCTTCTAATCCATGCAAAATACATGATTTAGCTTCAAATCAATGCGAAGAAGAAGGATTATCTTCGAATCCATGCAAAACAAATGGTTTAGCTTCAAACAAATTGTGATATACATGATTTAGCTTCAAGTGCATGCGAAATAACCGAGTTAGCTTCAAATCCATGCGAAACACATGATTTAGGTCCAAATCAATGCGAAGCAGAAGGCTGATGTTCGAATACATGCGAAACAAAGGATTAGCTTCAAATACTTGTGATATACTTGATTTATAGTCAAGTGCATGCGAAACAAACGAGATAGCTTCAAATCCATGCGAGACATATGATTTAACATCAAATCAATGCGAAGTAGAAGGCATAGCTTCAAATCCATGTGAATAAAATGGTTTAGCTTCAAATACTTGTGATATACATGATTTAGCTTCAACTGCATGCGAAACAAACGAGTTAGCTTCAAATCCATGCGCAACACATGATTTAGTTTCAAATCAATGCGAAGTAGAAGGCATAGCTTCAAATCCATGGGAATCAAATGGTTTATCTTCAAATACTTGTGATATGCATTACTTTTCTTCAACTGCATGCGAAACAAACGAGTTAGCTTCAAATCCATGCGAAACACATGATTATCTTCAAATCAATGCGAAGAAGAGGGGTGATCTTCGAATCCATGCTAATCAAATGGTTCAGCTTCAAACACTTGTGATATACATGATTTAGCTTCAACTGCTTGCGAAACAACGAGTTAGCTTTAAATCCATGCGAAACACATGATTTAACTCCAAATCAATGCGAAGTAGAAGGCTTTGCTTCAAATCCATGCGAAACACATGATTTAGCTTCAAATCAATGCGAAGTAGAAGGGTTATCTTCGAATCCATG
The DNA here is from genome assembly GCF_051020955.1 of Megalopta genalis. Taxonomy (NCBI): domain Eukaryota; kingdom Metazoa; phylum Arthropoda; class Insecta; order Hymenoptera; family Halictidae; genus Megalopta; species Megalopta genalis. The sequence continues at coordinate 329,502 of NW_027476127.1, forward strand.
CGAAACAAATGGTTTAGCTTCAAACACTTGTGATATACATGATTTAGCTTCAACTGCATGCGAAACAACGAGTTAGCTTTAAATCCATGCGAAACACATGATTTAGCTCCAAATCAATGCGAAGTAGAAGGCATAGCTACAAATCCATGGGAATCAAATGGTTTAGCTTCAAGTACTTGTGATATACATGATTTAGTTTCAACAGCATGCGAAACAAACGAGTTAGCTTCAAATCCATGCGAAACAAATGATTTAGCTTCAAACCAATGCGAAGTAGGAGGGTTATCTTCGAATCCATGCGAAACAAATGGTTTAGCTTCAAACACTTGTGATATACATGATTTAGCTTCAACTGCATGCGAAACAACGATTTAGCTTTAAATCCATGCGAAACACATGATTTAACTCCAAATCTATGCGAAGTAGAAGGCTTTGCTTCAAATCCATGCGAAAAACATGATTTAGCTTCAAATCAATGCAAGGTAGAAGGGTTATCTTCGAATTCATGCGAAACAAATGATTTAGCTTCAAACACTTGTGATATACATGATTTAGCTTCAACAGCATGCGAAACAAACGAGTTAGCTTCAAATCCATGCGAAATACATGATTTAGCTTCAAATCAATGCGAAGTAGAAGGGTTATCTTTGAATCCATGCGAAACAAATGGTTTAGCTTCAAACACTAGTGTTATACATGATTTAGCTTCAACTGCATGCGAAACAACGAGTTAGCTTTAAATCCATGCGAAACATATGATTTAACTCCAAATCAATGCGAAGTAGAAGGCATAGCTTCAAATCCATGGGCAACAAATGGTTTAGATTCACATACTTGTGATATACATGATTTAGCTTCAACAGCATGCGAAACAAACGTGTTAGCTTCAAATCCATGCGAAACACATGATTTAGCATCAATTTAATGCGAAGTAGAAGGCTTAGCTTCAAATCCATGCCAATCAAATGGTTTAGCTTCAAATACTTGCGATATACATGGTTCTGCTTCAAGTGCATGCGAAATAAACGAGTTAGCTTCAAATCCATGCGAAACACATGATTTAGGTCCAAATCAATGCGAAGCAGAAGGCTGTTGTTCGAATCCATGCGAAACAAAGGTTTAGCTTCAAATACTTGTGATATACTTGATTTATATTCTGTGCATGCGAAACAAACGAGATAGCTTCAAATCCATGCGAGACATATGATTTAACATCAAATCAATGCGAAGTAGAAGGCATAGCTTCAAATGCATGGGAATAAAATGGTTTAGCTTCAAATACTTGTGATATACATGATTTAGCTTCAACTGCATGCGAAACAAACGAGTTAGCTTCTAATCCATGCGCAACACATGATTTAGCTTCAAATCAATGCGAAGTAGAAGGGTTATCTTCGAATCCATGCGAAACAAATGGTTTAGCTTCAAACACTTGTGATATACATGATTTAGCTTCAACGGCATGCGAAACAACGAGTTAGCTTTAAATCCATGCGAAACACATGATTTAACTCCAAATCAATGCGAAGTAGAAGGCTTTGCTTCAAATCCATGCGAAACACATGATTTAGCTTCAAATCAATGCGAAGTAGAAGGGTTATCTTCGAATCCATGCGAAACAAATGATTTAGCTTCAAACACTTGTGATATACATGATTTAGCTTCAACTGCATGCGAAAAAAACGAGTTAGCTTCAAATCCATGCCAAACACATTATTTATCTTCAAATCAATGCGAAGTGGAAGGCTTATCTTCGAATCCATGCGAAACGAATAGTTTAGCTTCAAATACTTGTGATATACATGATTCACCTTCAACTGCATGCGAAACAAACGAGTTAGCTTCAAATCCATGCGAAACACATGATTTAGATTAAAATCAATGCGAAGTAGAAGGCTTATCTTCGAATCCATGCGAAACAAATGGTTTAGCTTCAAATACTTGTGATATACATGATTTAGCTACAACTGCATGCGACAAAAACGAGTTAGCTTCAAAACCAAGCGAAACACATGATTTAGCCTCAAATCAATGCGAAGTAGAAGGCTGAGCTTCAAATCCAAGCGACAGACATGATTTATCTTCAAATCAATGCGAAGTAGAAGGCTTAGCTTCAAATCCATGCGAATCAAACGGTTTAGCTCAAATACTTGTGATATACATGATTCATATTCAACTGCATGCGACACAAACGAGTTAGCTTCAAATCCAAGCGAAGCACATGATTTCGCTTCAAATCAATGCGAAGTAGAAGTCTCTTCTTCGAATCCATACGGAACAAATGGTTTAGCTTCAAATTCATTCGCAACACATTGTTTAGCACAATATTCTTGCGAAAAAAATAATTCAGCTTCAAATACTTGTGATACACACGAATTAGCTTCAAATGCTTGGGAAACAAACGTGTTAGCTTCACATTCAAGCGAAAGAAATGATTCAGCTTCAAATCAGTGCGAAGTGGAAGGCAGATCTTCGAATCCATGCGAAACAAGTGGTTTAGATTGAAATACTTGTGATAAACATGATTTAGCTTCAACAGCATGTGAAGCAAACGAGATAGCTTCAAATCCATGCGAAACACATGAGTTGGCTTCAAATTCATTCGAAACACATGGTTTAGCAGAGTATTCTCGAGAAACAAATGGTTCAGCTTCAAATACTTGTGATATACGTGATTTCGCTCCAACTGCATGCGAAACAAACGAATTAGCTTCAAATCCAAGCGAAACACATGATTTAGCTTCAAATCAATGCGAAGTAGAAGGCTTAGCTTCAAATCTATTCGAAACAAATGGTTCAGCTTCAAATACTTGTGATATACATGATTTAGCTTCAACAGCATGCGAAACAAACCAGTTAGCTTCAAATCTATGCGAAACACAAGATTTAGTTTCAAATCAATGCGAAGTAGAAGGGTTATCTTCGAATCCATGCGAAACAAATGGTTTAGCTTCAAATACTTGTGATATACATGATTTAGCTTCAACAGCATGCGAAACAAACGAGTTAGCTTCAAATCCAAGCGAAACACATTATTTAGCTTCAAATCGATGCGAAGTAGAAGGCTGAGCTTCAAATCCAAGCGACACACATGATTTATCTTCAAATCAATGCGAAGTAGAAGGCTTAGCTTCAAATCCATGCGAATCAAACGGTTTAGCTTCAAATACTTGTGATATACATGATTTATATTTAACTGCATGCGACACAAACGAGTTAGCTTCAAATCCAAGCGAAACACATGATTTCGCTTCAAATCAATGCGAAGTAGAAGTCTCTTCTTCGAATCCATACGGAACAAATGATTTAGCTTCAAATTCATTCGCAACACATTGTTTAGCACAACATTCTTGCGAAAAAAATAATTCAGCTTCAAATACTTGTGATACACACGAATTAGCTTCAAATGCTTGGGAAACAAACGTGTTAGCTTCACATTCAAGCGAAAGAAATGATTCAGCTTCAAATCAGTGCGAAGTGGAAGGCTGATCTTCGAATCCATGCGAAACAAGTGGTTTAGATTGAAATACTTGTGATATACATGATTTAGCTTCAACAGCATGCGAAACAGACGAGTTAGCTTCAAATCCATGCGAAACACATGATTTAGATTAAAATCAATGCGACGTAGAAGGCTGATCTTCGAATCCATGCGAAGCAAATGGTTTAGCTTCAAATACTTGTGATACACTTGAGTTAGCTTCAACAGCATGCGAAACAAACGAGTTAGCTTCAAATCCTTGCGAAAAACATGATTTAGCATCAAATCAATGCGAAGTGGAAGGCTTATCTTCGAATCCATGCGAAACGAATAGTTTAGCTTCAAATACTTGTGATATACATGATTTAGCTTCAACTGCATGCGAAACAAACGAGTTAGCTTAAAATCCATGCGGAACACATGATTTAGATTCAAATCAATGCGAAGTAGAAGGCTGATCTTCGAATCCATGCGAAGCAAATGGTTTAGCTTCAAATACTTTTGATACACTTGATTTAGCTTCAACAGCATGCGAAACAAACGAGTTAGCTTCAAATCCATGCGAAACACATGATTTAGATTCAAATCAATGCGAATTAGAAGGGTTATCTTGGAATCCATGCGAAACGTATGATATAGCTTCAAATACTTGTGATGTACATGATTTAGCTTCAACAGCATGCGAAACAAACGAGTTAGCTTCAAATCCATGCGAAACACATGATTTAGCTTCAAATCAATGCGAAGTAGAAGGCTGATCTTCGAATCCATGCGAAGCAAATGGTTTAGCTTCATATACATGTGATATACATGATTTAGCTTCAACAGCATGCGAAACAAATGAGTTATATTCAAATCCAAGCGAAACACATTATTTATCTTCAAATCAATGCGAAGTGGAAGGCTTATCTTCGAATCCATGCGAAACGAATAGTTTAGCTTCAAATACTTGTGATATACATGATTCACCTTCAACTGCATGCGAAACAAACGAGTTAGCTTCAAATCCATGCGAAACACATGATTTAGATTAAAATCAATGCGAAGTAGAAGGCTTATCTTCGAATCCATGCGAAACAAATGGTTTAGCTTCAAATACTTGTGATATACATGATTTAGCTACAACTGCATGCGACAAAAACGAGTTAGCTTCAAAACCAAGCGTAACACATGATTTAGCCTCAAATCAATGCGAAATAGATGGCTTAGCTTCGAATAAATGCGAACCAAATGGTTTAGCTTCAAATACTTGTGATATGCATGATTTAGCTTCAACTACTAGCGAAAAAAACGAGTTAGCTTCAAATCCAAGCGAACACATGATTTAGCCTCAAATCAATGCGAATTAGAAGGGTTATCTTCGAATCCATGCGAAACAAATGATATAGCTTCAAATACTTGTGATATACATGATTTATCTTCAACAGCATCCGAAACAAACGAGTTAGCTTAAAATCCTTGCGAAACACATGATTTAGATTAAAATCAATGCGAAGTAGAAGGCTTATCTTCGAATCCATGCGAAACAAATGGTTTAGCTTCAAATACTTGTGATATACATGATTTAGCTTCAACTGCATGCGAAACAACCGAGTTAGCTTAAAATCCATGCGGAACACATGATTTAGCTTCAAATCAATGCGAAGTAGAAGGCTGATCTTCCTATCCATGCGAAGCAAATGGTTTAGCTTCAAATACTTGTGATACACTTGATTTAGCTTCAACTGCTCGCGAATCAAACAAGTTAGCTTCAAATCCATGCGAAACACATGATTTAGATTAAAATCAATGCGAAGTAGAAGGCTTATCTTCGAATCCATGCGAAACAAATGGTTTAGCTTCAAATACTTGTGTTATACATTATTTAGCTACAACTGCATGCGAAAAAAACGAGTTAGCTTCAAAACCAAGCGAAACACATGATATAGCCTCAAATCAATGCGAAGTAGAAGGCTTAGCTTCGAATAAATGCGAAACAAATGGTTTAGCTTCAAATACTTGTGATATGCATGATTTAGCTTCAACTACTAGCGAAAAAAATGAGTTAGCTTCAAATCCAAGCGAAACACATGATTTAGCCTCAAATCAATGCGAATTAGAAGAGTTATCTTCGAATCCATGCGAAACACATGATTTAGATTAAAATCAATGCGAAGTAGAAGGCTGATCTTCAAATCCATGCGAAGCAAATGGTTTAGCATCAAATACTTTTATACACTTGAGTTAGCTTCAACAGCATGCGAAACAAACGAGTTAGCTTCAAATCCTTGCGAAACACATGATTTAGCATCAAATCAATGCGAAGTGGAAGGCTTATCTTCGAATCCATGCGAAACAAATAGTTTAGTTTCAAATACTTGTGATATACATGATTCAGCTTCAACTGCATGCGAAACAAACGAGTTAGCTTTAAATCCATGCGAGACACATGATTTAGATTAAAATCAATGCGAAGTAGAAGGCTTATCTTCGAATCCATGCGAAACAAATGGTTTAGCTTCAAATACTTGTGATATACATGATTTAGCTTCAACTGCATGCGAAACAAACGAGTTAGCTTATAATCCATGCGAAACACATGATTTAGCTTCAAATCAATGCGAAGTAGAAGGGTTATCTTCGTATCCATGCGAAACAAATGGTTTAGCTTCAAATACTTTTGATACACTTGATTTAGCTTCAACAGCATGCGAAACAAACGAGTTAGCTTCAAATCCATGCGAAACACATGATTTAGATTCAAATCAATGCGAATTAGAAGGGTTATCTTGGAATCCATGCGAAACGTATGATATAGCTTCAAATACTTGTGATGTACATGATTTAGCTTCAACAGCATGCGAAACAAACGAGTTAGCTTCAAATCCAAGCGAAACACATGATTTATCTTCAAATCAATGCGAGGTAGAAGGCTTATCTTCAAATCCATGCGAATCAAACGATTTAGCTTCAAATACTTGTGATATACATGATTTAGCTTCAACAGCATGCGAAACAAACCAGTTAGCTTCAAATCTATGCGAAACACATGATTTAGCTTCAAATCAATGCGAAGTAGAAGGGTTATCTTCGAATCCATGCGAAACATATGGTTTAGCTTCAAATACTTGTGATATACATGATTTAGCTTCAACAGCATGCGAAACAAACGAGTTAGCTTCAAATCCATGCGAAACTCATGATTTAGCTTCAAATCAATGCGAAGTAGAAGGCTGATCTTCGAATCCATGCGAAACAAATGGTTTAGCATCAAACACTTGTGTTATACATGATTTAGCTTCAACTGCATGCGAAACAACGAGTTAGCTTTAAATCCATGCGAAACACATGATTTAGCTCCAAATCAATGCGAAGTAGAAGGCATAGCTTCAAATCCATGGGAATAAAATGGTTTATCTTCAAATACTTGTGGTATGCATGACTTATCTTCAACTGCATGCGAAACAAACGAGTTAGCTTCAAATCCATGCGAAACACATGATTTAGCTCCAAATCAATGCGAAGTAGAAGGCATAGCTTCAAATCCATGGGAAACAAATGGTTTAGATTCACATACTTGTGATATACATGATTTAGCTTCAACAACATGCGAAACAAACGTGTAAGCTTCAAATCCATGCGAAACACATGATTTAGCTTCAATTTAAAGCGAAGTAGAAGGCTTAGCTTCAAATCCATGCCAATCAAACGGTTTAGCTTCAAATACTTGTGATATACATGGTTCAGCTTCAAGTGCATGCGAAATAAACGAGTTAGCTTCAAATCCATGCGAAAAACATGATTTAGGTCCAAATCAATGCGAAGCAGAAGGCTGATGTTCGAATCCATGCGAAACAAAGGTTTAGCTTCAAATACTTGTGATATACATGATTTAGCTTCAACAGCATGCGAAACAAACGAGTTAGCTGTAAATCCATGCGAAACACATGATTTAGCTCCAAATCAATGCGAAGTAGAAGGCATAGCTACAAATCCATGAGAATCAAATGGTTTAGCTTCAAATACTTGTGATATACATGATTTAGTTTCAACAGCATGCGAAACAAACGAGTTAGCTTCAAATCCATGCGAAACAAATGATTTAGCTTCAAACCAATGCGAAGTAGAAGGGTTATCTTCGAATCCATAGGAAACAAATGGTTTAGCTTCAAACACTTGTGATATACATGATTTAGCTTCAACAGCATGCGAAACAAACGAGTTAGCTTCAAATCCATGCGAAACACATGATTTAGCTTCAAACCAATGCGAAAAAGAAGGATTATCTTCGAATCCATGCGAAACAAATGGTTTAGCTTCAAACACTTGTGATATACAAGATTTAGCTTCAACAGCATGCGAAACAAACGAGTTAGCTTCAAAAACCATGCAAAACACATGATTTAGCTTCAAATCAATGCGAAGTAGAAGGGTTATCTTTGAATCCATGCGAAACAAATGGTTTAGCTTCAAACACTTGTGATATACATGATTTTGCTTCAACTGCACGCTGAACAAACGAGTTAGCTTCAAATCCATGCGAAACACATGATTTAGCTTCAAATCAATGCGAAGAAGAGGGGTGATCTTCGAATCCATGCTAATCAAATGGTTCATATTCAAATACTTGTGATATACATGATTTAGCTTCAACAGCATGCGAAACAAACGAGTTAGCTTCAAATCCAAGCGAAACACATGATTTAGCTTCAATTTAATGCGAAGTAGGAGGCTTAGCTTCAAATCCTTGCCAATCAAACGGTTTAGCTTCAAATACTTGTGATATACTTGATTTAGATTCAAGTGCATGCGAAACAAACTAGTTAGCTTTAAACCCATGCGAAACACATGATTAAACTCCAAATCAATTCGAAGTAGAAGGCTTTGCTTCAAATCCATGCGAAACACATGATTTAGCTTCAAATCAATGCGAAGAAGAGGGGTGATCTTCGAATCCATGCTAATCAAATGGTACATATTCAAATACTTGTGATATACATGATTTAGCTTCAACAGCATGCGAAACAAACTAGTTAGCTTTAAACCAATGCGAAACACATGATTAAACTCCAAATCAATTCGAAGTAGAAGGTTTTGCTTCAAATCCATGCGAAACACATGATTTAGCTTCAAATCAATGCGAAGAAGAGGGGTGATCTTCGAATCCATGCTAATCAAATGGTACATATTCAAATACTTGTGATATACATGATTTAGCTTCAACTGCATGCGAAACAAACGAGTTAGCTTCAAATCCATGCGCAACACATGATTTAGCTACAAATCAATGCGAAGTAGAAGGGTTATCTTCGAATCCATGCGAAACGAATGGTTTAGCTTCAAACACTTGTGATATACATGATTTAGCTTCAACTGCATGCGAAACAAACGAGTTAGCTTCAAAAACCATGCGAAACACATGATATAGCTTCAAATCGATGCGAAGTAGAAGGCTTATCTACGAATCCATGCGAAACAAATGGTTTAGCTGCAAATACTTGTGATATACATGATTCAGCATCAACTGCATGCGAAACAAACGAGATAGCTTCTAATCCATGCAAAATACATGATTTAGCTTCAAATCAATGCGAAGAAGAAGGATTATCTTCGAATCCATGCAAAACAAATGGTTTAGCTTCAAACAAATTGTGATATACATGATTTAGCTTCAAGTGCATGCGAAATAACCGAGTTAGCTTCAAATCCATGCGAAACACATGATTTAGGTCCAAATCAATGCGAAGCAGAAGGCTGATGTTCGAATACATGCGAAACAAAGGATTAGCTTCAAATACTTGTGATATACTTGATTTATAGTCAAGTGCATGCGAAACAAACGAGATAGCTTCAAATCCATGCGAGACATATGATTTAACATCAAATCAATGCGAAGTAGAAGGCATAGCTTCAAATCCATGTGAATAAAATGGTTTAGCTTCAAATACTTGTGATATACATGATTTAGCTTCAACTGCATGCGAAACAAACGAGTTAGCTTCAAATCCATGCGCAACACATGATTTAGTTTCAAATCAATGCGAAGTAGAAGGCATAGCTTCAAATCCATGGGAATCAAATGGTTTATCTTCAAATACTTGTGATATGCATTACTTTTCTTCAACTGCATGCGAAACAAACGAGTTAGCTTCAAATCCATGCGAAACACATGATTATCTTCAAATCAATGCGAAGAAGAGGGGTGATCTTCGAATCCATGCTAATCAAATGGTTCAGCTTCAAACACTTGTGATATACATGATTTAGCTTCAACTGCTTGCGAAACAACGAGTTAGCTTTAAATCCATGCGAAACACATGATTTAACTCCAAATCAATGCGAAGTAGAAGGCTTTGCTTCAAATCCATGCGAAACACATGATTTAGCTTCAAATCAATGCGAAGTAGAAGGGTTATCTTCGAATCCATGCGAAACAAATGGTTTAGCTTTAAACACTTGTGATATACATGATTTAGCTTCAACTGCATGCGAAACAACGAGTTAGCTTTAAATCCATGCGAAACACATGATTTAGCTCCAAATCAATGCGAAGTAGAAGGCATAGCTACAAATCCATGGGAATCAAATGGTTTAGCTTCAAGTACTTGTGATATACATGATTTAGTTTCAACAGCATGCGAAACAAACGAGTTAGCTTCAAATCCATGCGAAACAAATGATTTAGCTTCAAACCAATGCGAAGTAGGAGGGTTATCTTCGAATCCATGCGAAACAAATGGTTTAGCTTCAAACACTTGTGATATACATGATTTAGCTTCAACTGCATGCGAAACAACGATTTAGCTTTAAATCCATGCGAAACACATGATTTAACTCCAAATCTATGCGAAGTAGAAGGCTTTGCTTCAAATCCATGCGAAAAACATGATTTAGCTTCAAATCAATGCAAGGTAGAAGGGTTATCTTCGAATTCATGCGAAACAAATGATTTAGCTTCAAACACTTGTGATATACATGATTTAGCTTCAACAGCATGCGAAACAAACGAGTTAGCTTCAAATCCATGCGAAATACATGATTTAGCTTCAAATCAATGCGAAGTAGAAGGGTTATCTTTGAATCCATGCGAAACAAATGGTTTAGCTTCAAACACTAGTGTTATACATGATTTAGCTTCAACTGCATGCGAAACAACGAGTTAGCTTTAAATCCATGCGAAACATATGATTTAACTCCAAATCAATGCGAAGTAGAAGGCATAGCTTCAAATCCATGGGCAACAAATGGTTTAGATTCACATACTTGTGATATACATGATTTAGCTTCAACAGCATGCGAAACAAACGTGTTAGCTTCAAATCCATGCGAAACACATGATTTAGCATCAATTTAATGCGAAGTAGAAGGCTTAGCTTCAAATCCATGCCAATCAAATGGTTTAGCTTCAAATACTTGCGATATACATGGTTCTGCTTCAAGTGCATGCGAAATAAACGAGTTAGCTTCAAATCCATGCGAAACACATGATTTAGGTCCAAATCAATGCGAAGCAGAAGGCTGTTGTTCGAATCCATGCGAAACAAAGGTTTAGCTTCAAATACTTGTGATATACTTGATTTATATTCTGTGCATGCGAAACAAACGAGATAGCTTCAAATCCATGCGAGACATATGATTTAACATCAAATCAATGCGAAGTAGAAGGCATAGCTTCAAATGCATGGGAATAAAATGGTTTAGCTTCAAATACTTGTGATATACATGATTTAGCTTCAACTGCATGCGAAACAAACGAGTTAGCTTCTAATCCATGCGCAACACATGATTTAGCTTCAAATCAATGCGAAGTAGAAGGGTTATCTTCGAATCCATGCGAAACAAATGGTTTAGCTTCAAACACTTGTGATATACATGATTTAGCTTCAACGGCATGCGAAACAACGAGTTAGCTTTAAATCCATGCGAAACACATGATTTAACTCCAAATCAATGCGAAGTAGAAGGCTTTGCTTCAAATCCATGCGAAACACATGATTTAGCTTCAAATCAATGCGAAGTAGAAGGGTTATCTTCGAATCCATGCGAAACAAATGATTTAGCTTCAAACACTTGTGATATACATGATTTAGCTTCAACTGCATGCGAAAAAAACGAGTTAGCTTCAAATCCATGCCAAACACATGATTTAAATTCAAATCAATGCGAAGTAGAAGGGTTATCTTTGAATCCATGCGAAACAAATGGTTTAGCTTCAAACACTTGTGTTATACATGATTTAGCTTCAACTGCATGCGAAACAACGAGTTAGCTTTAAATCCATGCGAAACACATGATTTAGCTCCAAATCAATGCGAAGTAGAAGGCATAGCTTCAAATCCATGGGAATCAAATGGTTTATCTTCAAATACTTGTGGTATGCATGACTTATCTTCAACTGCATGCGAAACAAACGAGTTAGCTTCAAATCCACGCGAAGCAAATGATTTAAATTCAAATCAATGCGAACTTGATGGGTTATCATCAAATCCGTGCCAAACAAATGGTTTTGCTTCAAATACTTGTGATATACTTGATTTAGCTTCAACAGCATGCGAAACAAACGAGTTAGCTTCAGATCCATGCGAAACATATGATTTAACATCAAATCAATGCGAAGTAGAAGCCATACCTTCAGATCCATGGGAATTAAATGGTTTAGCTCCAAATACTTGTGATATACATGATTTAGCTTCAAAAGTATGCGAAACAAACGAGTTAGCTTCAAATCCATGCGCAACACATGATTTAGCTTCAAATCAATGCGAAGTAGAAGGGTTATCTTTGAATCCATGCGAAACAAATGGTTTAGCTTCAAACACTTGTGATATACATGATTTTGCTTCAACTGCATGCTGAACAAACGAGTTAGCTTCAAATCCATGCGAAACACATGATTTAGCTTCAAATCAATGCGAAGAAGAGGGGTGATCTTCGAATCCATGCTAATCAAATGGTTCATATTCAAATACTTGTGATATACATGATTTAGCTTCAACAGCATGCGAAACAAACGAGTTAGCTGTAAATCCATGCGAAACACATGATTTAGCTCCAAATCAATGCGAAGTAGAAGGCATAGCTACAAATCCATGCGAATCGAACGATTTAGCTTCAAATACTTGTGATATACTTGATTTATATTCAAGTGCATGCGAAACAAACGAGATAGCTTCAAATCCATGCGAAACATATGATTTAACAACAAATCAATGCGAAGCAGAAGGCTCATGTTCGAATCCATGCGAAACAAATGGTTTAGATTCAAATACTTGTGATATACATGATTTAGCTTCAACTGCATGCGAAACAAACGAGTTAGCTTCAAATCCTTGCGAAACACATGTTTATCTTCAAATCAATGCGAAGAAGAGTGGTGATCTTCGAATCCATGCTAATCAAATGGTCCATATTCAAATACTTGTGATATACATGATTTAGCTTCAACAGCATGCGAAACAAACGAGTTAGCTGTAAATCCATGCGAAACACATGATTTAGCTCCAAATCAATGCGAAGTAGAAGGCATAGCTACAAATCCATGGGAATCAAATGGTTTAGCTTCAAGTACTTGTGATATACATGATTTAGTTTCGACAGCATGCGAAACAAACGAGTTAGCTTCTAATCCATGCGAAACAAATGATTTAGCTTCAAACCAATGCGAAGTAGAAGGGTTATCTTCGAATCCATGGGAAACAAATGGTTTAGCTTCAAACACTTGTGATATACATGATTTAGCTTCAACAGCATGCGAAACAAACGAGTTAGCTTCAAATCCATGCGAAACACATGATTTATCTTCAAATCAATGCGAGGTAGAAGGCTTAGCTTCAAATCCATGCGAATCGAACGATTTAGCTTAAAATACTTGTGATATACTTGATTTATATTCAAGTGCATGCGAAACAAACGAGATAGCTTCAGATCCATGCGAAACATATGATTTAACATCAAATCAATGCGAAGTAGAAGTCATACCTTCAGATCCATGGGAATTAAATGGTTTAGCTTCAAATACTTGTGATATACATGATTTAGCTTCAACTGTATGCGAAACAAACGAGTTAGCTTCAAATCCAAGCTAAGCATATGATTTCGTTTCAAATCAATGCGAAGTAGAAGGCTGATCTCCGAATCCACACGAAACAGATTGTTTAGATTCAAATACTTGTGATATACATGATTTAGCTTCAACAGCATGCGAAACAAACGTGTTAGCTTCAAATCCGTGCGAAACACATGATTTAGCTTCAATTTAATGCGAAGTAGAAGGCTTAGCTTCAAATCCATGCCAATCAAACGGTTTAGCTTCAAATACTTGTGATATACATGGTTCAGCTTCAAGTGCATGCGAAATAAACGAGTTAGCTTCAAATCCATGCGAAACACATGATTTAGGTCCAAATCAATGCGAAGCAGAAGGCTGATTTTCGAATTCATGCGAAACAAAGGTTTTGCTTCAAATACTTGTGATATACATGATTTAGCTTCAACTTGCATGCGAAAGAAACGAGTTAGCTTCAAATCCATGCGAAACACATGATTTAGCTTCAAATCAATGCGAAGTAGAAGGGTGATCTTCGAATCCATGCTAATCAAATGGTTCAGCTTCAAACACTTGTGTTATACATGATTTAGCTTCAACTGCTTGCGAAACAACGAGTTAGCTTTAAATCCATGCGAAACACATGATTTAACTCCAAATCAATGCGAAGTAGAAGGCTTCGCTTCAAATCCATGCGAAACACATGATTTAGCTTCAAATCAATGCGAAGTAGAAGGGTTATCTTCGAATCCATGCGAAACAAATGGTTTAGCTTCAAACACTTGTGATATAAATGATTTAGCTTCAACTGCATGCGAAACAACGAGTTAGCTTTAAATCCATGCGAAACACATGATTTAGCTCCAAATCAATGCGAAGTAGGAGGCATAGCTACAAATCCATGGGAATCAAATGGTTTAGCTTCAAGTACTTGTGATATACATGATTTAGTTTCAACAGCATGCGAAACAAACGAGTTAGCTTCAAATCCATGCGAAACAAATGATTTAGCTTCAAACCAATGCGAAGTAGAAGGGTTATCTTCGAATCCATGGGAAACAAATGGTTTAGCTTCAAACACTTGTGATATACATGATTTAGCTTCAACAGCATGCGAAACAAACGAGTTAGCTTCAAATCCTTGCGAAACACATGATTTAGCTTCAAACCAATGCGAAGAAGAAGGATTATCTTCGAATCAATGCGAAACAAATGGTTTAGCTTCAAACACTTGTGATATACAAGATTTAGCTTCAACAGCATGCGAAACAAACGAGTTAGCTTCAAAAACCATGCGATACACATGATTTAGCTTCAAATCGATGCGAAGTAGAAGGCTTATCTACGAATCCATGCGAAACAAATGGTTTAGCTGCAAATACTTGTGATATACATGATTCAGCATCAACTGCATGCGAAACAAACGAGTTAGCTTCAAATCCATGCGAAACACATGATTTAGCTTCAAATCAATGCGAAGTGGAAGACTGATCTTTGAATCAATGCGAAACAAATGGTTTAGCTTCAAATACTTGTGATATACATGATTTTGCTTCAACTGCATGCTGAACAAACGAGTTAGCTTCAAATCCATGCGAAACACATGATTATCTTCAAATCAATGCGAAGAAGAGGGGTGATCATCGAATCCATGCTAATCAAATGGTACATTTTCAAATACTTGTGATATACATGATTTAGCTTCAACAGCATGCGAAACAAACGAGTTAGCTTCAAAAACCATGCGATACACATGATTTAACTCCAAATCAATGCGAAGTAGAAGGCTTTGCTTCAAATCCATGCGAAACACATGATTTAGCTTCAAATCAATGCGAAGTAGAAGGGTTATCTTCGAATCCATGCGAAACAAATGGTTTAGCTTCAAACACTTGTGATATACATGATTTAGCTTCAACTGCATGCGAAACAACGAGTTAGCTTTAAATCCATGCGAAACACATGATTTAGCTCCAAATCAATGCGAAGTAGAAGTCATAGCTACAAATCCATGGGAATCAAATGGTTTAGCTTCAAGTACTTGTGATATACATGATTTAGTTTCAACAGCATGCGAAACAAACGAGTTAGCTTCAAAAACCATGCGATACACATGATTTAGCTTCAAATCGATGCGAAGTAGAAGGCTTATCTACGAATCCATGCGAAACAAATGGTTTAGCTGCAAATACTTGTGATATACATGATTCAGCATCAACTGCATGCGAAACAAACGAGTTAGCTTCAAATCCATGCGAAACACATGATTTAGCTTCAAATAAATGCGAAGTGGAAGACTGATCTTTGAATCAATGCGAAACAAATGGCTTAGCTTCAAATACTTGTGATATACATGATTTTGCTTCAACTGCATGCTGAACAAACGAGTTAGCTTCAAATCCATGCGAAACACATGATTTAGCTTCAATTTAATGCGAAGAAGAAGGCTTAGCTTCAAATCCATGCCAATCAAACGGTGTAGCTTCAAATACTTGTGATATACATGGTTCAGCTTCAAGTGCATGCGAAATAAACGAGTTAGCTTCAAATCCATGCGAAACACATGATTTAGGTCCAAATCAATGCGAAGCAAAAGGTTGATGTTCGAATCCATGCAAAACAAATGGTTTAGCTTCAAACACTTGTGATATACATGATTTAGCTTCAGCTGCATGCGAAACAAACGAGTTAGCTTCAAATCCATGCGAAACACATGATTTATCTTCAAATCAATGCGAGGTAGAAGGCTTAGCTTCAAATCCATGCGAATCGAACGATTTAGCTTCAAATACTTGTGATATACTTGATTTATATTCAAGTGCATGCGAAACAAACGAGATAGCTTCAGATCCATGCGAAACATATGATTTAACATCAAATCAATGCGAAGTAGAAGTCATACCTTCAGATCTATGGGAATTAAATGGTTTAGCTTCAAATACTTGTGATATACATGATTTAGCTTCAACTGTATGCGAAACAAACGATTTAGCTTCAAATCCATGCGCAACACATGATTTAGCTTCAAATCAATGCGAAGTAGAAGGATTATCTTTGAATCCAAGCGAAACAAATGGTTTAGCTTCAAACATTTGTGATATACATGATTTCGCTTCAACTGCATGCGAAACATCGAGTTGGCTTTAAATCCATGCGAATACATGATTTAACTCCAAATCAATGCGAAGTAGAAGGGTTATCATCGAATCCATGCGAAACAAATGGTTTAGCTTCAAACACTTGTGATATACATGATTTAGCTTCAACTGCATGCGAAACAACGAGTTAGCTTCAAATACAAGCGAAACACATGATTCAGCTACAAATCAATTCGAAGTAGAATTCATAGCTTCAAATCAATGCGAATCGAATGGTCCAGCTTCAAATACTTGTGATATACATGATTTATCTTCAACAGCATGCGATACAAACGTGTTAACTTCAAATCCATACGAAACACATGATTTAGCTTCAATTCAATGCGAGGTTGGAGGCTTATCTTGAAATCCATGCGAAACAAATCGTTTAGCTTCAAATACTTGTGATATACATAATTTAACTTCAACTGCATGTGATACAAACGAGTTAGCTTAAAATCCAAGCGGAACACATGATTTATCTTCAAATCAATGCGAAGTGGAATGCTGAGTTTCAAATCCATGCGAATCAAATGTTTTAGCTTCAAATACTTGTGATATACATGATTTAGCTTCAACTGCATGCGATATAAACGAGTTAGCTTCAAATCCATGCGAAACACATGATTTAGCATCAAATCAATGCGAAGTAGGAGGCTTATCTTCAAATCCATGCGAAACAAATCGTTTAGCTTCAAATACTTGTGATATACTTGATTTATATTCAAGTGCATGCGAGACAAACGAGTTAGCTTTAAATCCATGCGTAACACGTGATTTAGCTCCAAATCAATGCGAAGTAGGAAGCTTATCTTCAAATCCATGCGAATCAAATCGTTTAGCTTCAAATACTTGTGATATACATGATTTAGCTTCAACTGCATGCGAAACAAACGAGTTAGCTTCTAATCCATGCGCAACAGATGATTTAGCTTCAAATCAATGCGAAGTAGAAGGGTTATCTTCGAATCCATGCGAAACAAATGGTTTAGCTTCAAACACTTGTGATATACATGATTTAGCTTCAACTGCATGCGAAACAACGAGTTAGCTTTAAATCCATGCGAAACACATGATTTAACTCCAAATCAATGCGAAGTGGAAGACTGATCCTTGAATCAATGCGAAACACATGATTTAGCTTCAAATCAATGCGAAGTAGAAGGGTTATCTTCGAATCCATGCGAAACAAATGATTTAGCTTCAAACACTTGTGATATACATGATTTAGCTTCAACTGCATGCGAAACAAACGAGTTAGCTTCAAATCCATGCGAAACACATGATTTTGCTTTAAATCAATGCGAAATAGAAGGCTAACCTTCGAATCCACACGAAACAGATGGTTCAGCTTCAAATACTTGTAATATACATGATTTATCTTCAACAGCATGCGAAACAAACGAGTTAGCTTCAAATCCAAGCGAAGCATATGATTTCGTTTCAAATCAATGCGAAGTAGAAGGCTGATCTCCGAATCCACACGAAACAGATTGTTTAGATTCAAATACTTGTGATATACATGATTTAGCTTCAACAGCATGCGAAACAAACGTGTTAGCTTCAAATCCATGCGAAACACATGAATTAGCTTCAATTCAATGCGAGGTTGGAGGCTTATCTTCGAATTCATGCGAAACAAATGGTTTAGCTTCAAATACTTGTGATATACATGATTTAGCTTCAACTGCATGCCAAACAAATGAGTTAGCTTTAAATCTAAGCGTAACGCATGATTTAGCTTCAAATCCATCCGAAGTAGAAGGCTTAGCTTCAAATGCATGCGAAAAGAATTATTTATCTTCAAATACTTGCGATATAATTGATTTAGCTTCAAATCCATGCGAAACAAGTGGTCCAGCTTCAAATACTTGTGATATACATGATTTAGCTTCAACAGCATGCGAAACAAACGAGTTAGCTTCAAATCCAAGCGAAACACATGATTTAGCATCAAATCAATGCGAAGTAGAAGGTTTAGCTTCAAATCCATGCAAAACGAATGATTTAGCTTCAAGTGCTTGCGATATATGTGATATAGCTTCAAATGCAGGCGAAACAAATGAGTTAGCTTCAAATCCATGCGAAACACAAGATTTAGCTTCAAATCAATGCGAAGTAGAAGGCTTATCTTCAAATCCAAGCGAAACACATGATTTAGATTCAAATACATGCGATATAAATGAAATAGCTTCGAATGCAGACCAAACGAACGAGATATCTTCAAATTCATGCGAAACACATGATTTAGCTTCAAATCAATGCGAAGTTAAAGGCTTAGCTTCAAATCCATGCGAAACAAATGATTTAGCTTCAAATACTTGTGATATAAGTGATATAGCTTCAAATGCAGCGGAACAAACAGTTAGCTTCAAATTCATGCGTAACACATGGTATAGATTCAGATAATTGTGATAAACATGATTTATCTTCAAATCATGCGAAGTAGAATGTTTATCTTCAAATCCGAGCGAAACGCATTATTTAGATGCAAATACTTGCGATATAAGTGATACTGCTTCAAATGCAGGCGAAGCAAACGAGTTAGCTTCAAATCCATGCGAAACATGATTTAGCTCCAAATCAAGCGAAGTAGAAGGCATAGCTTCAAATCCATGGGAATCAAATGCTTTAGCTTCAAATACTTGTGATATACATGATTTAGCTTCAACAGCATGCCAAACAAACGAGTTAGCTTCAAATCCAAGCTAAGCATATGATTTCGTTTCAAATCAATGCGAAGTAGAAGGCTGATCTCCGAATCCACACGAAACAGATTGTTTAGATTCAAATACTTGTGATATACATGATTTAGCTTCAACAGCATGCGAAACAATCGTGTTAGCTTCAAATCCGTGCGAAACACATGATTTAGCTTCTATTTAATGCGAAGTAGAAGGCTTCGCTCCAAATCCATGCCAATCAAACGGTTTAGCTTCAAATACTTGTGATATACATGGTTCAGCTTCAAGTGCATGCGAAATAAACGAGTTAGCTTCAAATCCATGCGAAACACATGATTTAGGTCCAAATCAATGCGAAGCAGAAGGCTGATTTTCGAATTCATGCGAAACAAAGGTTTTGCTTCAAATACTTGTGATATACTTGATTTATATTCAAGTGCATGCGAGACAAACGAGTTAGCTTTAAATCCATGCGTAACACGTGATTTAGCTCCAAATCAATGCGAAGTAGGAAGCTTATCTTCAAATCCATGCGAATCAAATCGTTTAGCTTCAAATACTTGTGATATACATGATTTAGCTTCAACTGCATGCGAAACAAACGAGTTAGCTTCTAATCCATGCGCAACACATGATTTAGCTTCAAATCAATGCGAAGTAGAAGGGTTATCTTCGAATCCATGCGAAACAAATGGTTTAGCTTCAAACACTTGTGATATACATGATTTAGCTTCAACTGCATGCGAAACAACGAGTTAGCTTTAAATCCATGCGAAACACATGATTTAACTCCAAATCAATGCGAAGTGGAAGACTGATCTTTGAATCAATGCGAAACACATGATTTAGCTTCAAATCAATGCGAAGTAGAAGGGTTATCTTCGAATCCATGCGAAACAAATGATTTAGCTTCAAACACTTGTGATATACATGATTTAGCTTCAACTGCATGCGAAACAAACGAGTTGGCTTTAAATCCATGCGAAACACATGATTTAGCTCCAAATAAATGCGAAGTAGAAGGCATATCTTCAAATCCATGGGAATCAAATGGTTTATCTTCAAATACTTGTGATATGCATGACTTATCTTCAACTGCATGCGAAACAAACGAGTTAGCTTCAAATCCATGCGAAACACATGATTTAAATTCAAATCAATGCGAACTAGAAGGGTTATCATCAAATCCGAGCGAATCAAATGGTTTTGCTTCAAATACTTGTGATATACATGATTTAGCTTCAACAGCAAGCGAAACAAACGAGTTAGCTTCAAATCCATGCGAAACACATGATTTAGCATCAAATCTATGCGAAGTAGAAGGCTTATCTTCGAATCCATGCGAAACAAATGGTTTAGCTTCAAACACTTGTGATATACATGATTTAGCTTCAACTGCATGCGAAACATCGAGTTGGCTTTAAATCCATGCGAATACATGATTTAACTCCAAATCAATGCGAAGTAGAAGGGTTATCATCGAATCCATGCGAAACAAATGGTTTAGCTTCAAACACTTGTGATATACATGATTTAGCTTCAACTGCATGCGAAACAACGAGTTAGCTTCAAATACAAGCGAAACACATGATTCAGCTACAAATCAATTCGAAGTAGAATTCATAGCTTCAAATCAATGCGAATCGAATGGTCCAGCTTCAAATACTTGTGATATACATGATTTATCTTCAACAGCATGCGATACAAACGTGTTAACTTCAAATCCATACGAAACACATGATTTAGCTTCAATTCAATGCGAGGTTGGAGGCTTATCTTGAAATCCATGCGAAACAAATCGTTTAGCTTCAAATACTTGTGATATACATAATTTAACTTCAACTGCATGTGATACAAACGAGTTAGCTTAAAATCCAAGCGGAACACATGATTTATCTTCAAATCAATGCGAAGTGGAATGCTGAGTTTCAAATCCATGCGAATCAAATGTTTTAGCTTCAAATACTTGTGATATACATGATTTAGCTTCAACTGCATGCGATATAAACGAGTTAGCTTCAAATCCATGCGAAACACATGATTTAGCATCAAATCAATGCGAAGTAGGAGGCTTATCTTCAAATCCATGCGAAACAAATCGTTTAGCTTCAAATACTTGTGATATACTTGATTTATATTCAAGTGCATGCGAGACAAACGAGTTAGCTTTAAATCCATGCGTAACACGTGATTTAGCTCCAAATCAATGCGAAGTAGGAAGCTTATCTTCAAATCCATGCGAATCAAATCGTTTAGCTTCAAATACTTGTGATATACATGATTTAGCTTCAACTGCATGCGAAACAAACGAGTTAGCTTCTAATCCATGCGCAACAGATGATTTAGCTTCAAATCAATGCGAAGTAGAAGGGTTATCTTCGAATCCATGCGAAACAAATGGTTTAGCTTCAAACACTTGTGATATACATGATTTAGCTTCAACTGCATGCGAAACAACGAGTTAGCTTTAAATCCATGCGAAACACATGATTTAACTCCAAATCAATGCGAAGTGGAAGACTGATCCTTGAATCAATGCGAAACACATGATTTAGCTTCAAATCAATGCGAAGTAGAAGGGTTATCTTCGAATCCATGCGAAACAAATGATTTAGCTTCAAACACTTGTGA